>NC_047085.1:64529920-64831259 GCF_902459505.1 Geotrypetes seraphini
ACACCAGCAGGTACTCCATTTACTTTGTGGTGACCAAGAAAGAGGGGTCTTTTCGATTCATTTTGGATCTCAGAGGTGTCAACAGAGCTCTCTGGGTTCCATCTTTTCACATGGAAACCCTGAAATTGGTCTTTCTAGCCATTCAGCCTGGGGAATTTTTGACTTCTCTTAGCCTGACAAAGGCCTATCTACATGTTCCCATTCGGGTCTCTCATCAACGATTCCTATGTTTTGTGATTTTGGGAGAGCATTATCAGTTTTATGCTCTTCCCTTTGGTCTAGCTCAGTGGTTCTTAACCTTGTTGGAGGTACTGAACCCCACCAGTTTCATATGCGTGTTCACCGAACCCTTCTTTATTGGAAAAATAAAATATGATTTTTACAAATTCAAAACATAGATATACAGTGAGGGAAAAAATAATATCAATTTTGAAAACAAAAAAGTTCTCCTATATTTCGAATAATAATAACATAATAATGAAATTTACTGCAAATCAGTGTGACTTCTGCTGTTGCCTCTCAGAGAACAGTTCAGAAATGCACGGCTTTACCTTGGCAAGTGCCACTCTCATGTCATTTTCGCAACAAAGTCTGTTCCTTTTCTTCGTTTTTATGTCCAGCATCCTCGAAAAGGATTGCTCGCAAAGATATGTTGTAACAAACGGTATGAAAATTTCCAGAGCTTTCTTAGCAATAACAGGGTACGTTACCAATTGTTGACACCAAAACATTGAGAGCGTTGTTGTTCTGAAGAGTTGCTGTTGAACCTGGCTCTGCTGAATTTCAATGATTTCATCGAGGTATTCATCATTGACATCTGTTGTCTCAGACGTGAACGGCTGTCTCACTCATGCTGTATATGACTCTCTTGTAGGGAAGTATCCGTCGAGAGACTTTGCAAGCTCATCTAAGTGCGTGGCAATAGTTTGCTTCAGTTCCGCGGGTACAGAAATGTCTCCGATTCCAGATAAATCTTTGATCTTACTTACACAGTTGTCTAGCAGGGGAAAGTTTGCGAAGTTATCATTTTCTGTTCGTCGTTTCCATAATGGTAGCTTTTTTTGAAAAGCTTTCAGGTTTTCTTCCGCTTCGATGATGTTGACTCCACCACCCTGCATTTGCTTATTGAGATGATTGAGAGCTGCAAAGATATCAGCCATGTACGCTAAAATGAGAATGAACTCAGAATTTTTGAAGCAATCTGCATGACAATGTTGCTGCTCTTGCAAAAACAGAGCTAATTCCACACGCATGGCAAAAACACGATTCAGCACCTGTCCCCGGATAACCACCGAACGTTAGAATGGTACAGAAGTACCTCGAATTCAGATCCCATTTATTTACACAGCTCCTTGAAGATGCGGTGCTTCAGAGCATTATTTCGCACATAGTTCACGCATTCCACAACAATTTTTAAAACTTCTGCCAGTTTTGGAGGCAAGGTTTTTGTTGCCAACGCATGCCTGTGCAGAATGCAATGCGTAACAATGATGTGTGGTGCATCGGCATTCACTAGCGCACCAAAACCGGACTTTCTTCCGAGCTTTCCTGGAGCTCCGTCCGAACAAACTGCATAAACCATAACCCACGAAAGATTGTTGTCTTTGAAGAAGTCATCCACAAGTTTCTTCACATCAGTTGCCTTAGTTGTTGTTGTAAGAGGCTTACAAAATAAAAAATCTTCCTTTATCACGTCGTCTTTCACATAGCGCACGAATACTGCAAGCTGGCTTAGATTAGAAACGTCTGTGGTCTCGTCGAGTTGAAGGCTGAATTTTGCCGGGCTTGAAATCAGATCTGCAACTACTTGAGCCAAGATGTCTTTGCTCATGTCCTCTATTCTGTTGCTGATGATGTCATTTGAAGAGGAATTTCAGATAACTGAACTTCAGCCGCTTTTCCCAGCATGATATTCGCCATCTTCAACACAGCTGGTTTTATGAGTGTTTCACCAATGGTGTGTGGTTTGCCCTGCTTTGTGATCAGGTAAGCAACTTCATACGATGCTGTGAGGATCAGTTTGTTGATGGGTACAAAGCCGAGAACAGGCAGAGTAACCTTTTTATTGAATCTTGCTCTCTTCACCTTGAATTCAGCGAGCGTTGTGTTCTTGTATTTTCCATCTCCATGCAGTTTAAGGAGGTATTCCCTTAGTTTTGCCAGAGCTAGACTAGAATTACTCAACTTGGCATTGAAAATCATGCAATTAGGACGCTGACTCCCATCACGTTCCGTTATACATGTGAATCCATATTGTACACATTCGTCCGACCACTTTCGTATTTTGCTCGACATAGTAAGGGATTAAAATATTAAGATAGGTATCACACGACGTACCATCACAACAGTTACAATTCGACTACTGTGCGCATCAAATCCCCTGCAGCACAGATAGGCCAAGCGATGTTGCGTGATCACCTGCAGCCAGTTATGGACAAGTGGGACGTATCATCACGAATCATAAGCGCTTCAGTCACGTTCAATCATCTATCAGTTGAATCACAAATTTTGATCAGGAATTGATTGATGTATATAAGGCGTTAGTTACAGATTGATAGATCAAGAAACCGAGTACACGATCAGTCTCGATCAAAATCACTGAATAACTGATAGATGATTGAACGTGACCGAAGCGCTATATGAGTCGGAGGTGTGTTTTGACCTCCGCCGAACCCGCGAGACTGACTCACCGAACCCCTGGGGTTCGGTCGAACCCAGGTAGAACCACTGGTCTAGCTAGACATCTTCACTATGATAGTGGTAGCAGCTGCCTTGAGCAAGGAGGGTATTCTGATGCATCCCTATCTGGACGATTGGTTGATTCGAGCAAAGTTGTTGCAGGAGAGTTCCTGGGTCACAGCTTGAGTTGTGGAGTTTCTTCAGTCCTTGGGCTAGATTGTAAAACTGGCTAAGAGTTGGTTGACTCTGTCTCAGTGCTTGTAATAGCTTGGCGTGTTTTTCGACACCAGCTTTGGGAGAGTTTTCCTTCCAGAGGCCTGGAGAACTAGATGGCCTTGAGCATGCGCAGATGCATGCTCAAGGCCCAGCAGAGGCGGGAACTTCTTCAAGCGGCACCGGCACATCCTGTGGGCTGCGTGCCGGTGCCAGACGGGGGTAAGTTTGAAGTTTTTCAGGCAGGGGGTGCCGGTTCGTGCGGGGGGCCCATGTGAGCGGAGAGGGTGTGATGCCGGTTATCGGAGTGTGGGGGGTGCTCACAAATCGAGTCAACACCCGGTTTGCGAGACAAGATTTGCGAGAATGTTTTGCTCGTCTTGCAAAACACTTGCAAACCGAGGTTTGACTGTATTTGCTTGTTGGGGGAGTTTAAACAGCAGCGACATGTGGTTCGGCTGGTTTAGCTGGCAAACTGTGGGGCATTCTGAAAGGTTCTTGTTCTAATCAGTATCCAACTGTGTTCCCTGGTCCGATTTTGGACTATTCCGTTGTTCATGTTTGTTCATCCTAATGGTTTTCTGCTTGGCTATTCGTAAAGACCGAGTGTAAGAGGGACTGCACAGCCCAATTGTACTGTAGCTAAAAGTTAATGTCTCAGTGTCCACCTACTGGCAGAGGAGCGTAAACCCATTCGTTTCTGTGCTGGTCTGGAGAGACTAAAAGAAAGAAAATTAGCAGGTAAGGACCTATTTTCTCCTTATATTTGAATTTTCAGTGCTAGTGCTTTAGGCCAGTGGTGCTACTGAAAGTATGCATAATATATTTAAAGTTTATATGGTGGCTCTGCCACTTGACCTCATATATTCTTTCAAGAAATTTTATTGTTTTAATATCCTAAGTGGTTTACATTTAGGTACTATATAATATTTCCCTATCTGTCCTGGAGTGCTCAAACTCTATCTAGTGTACCTGGGGCAATGAGTGGATTAAGTGATTTACAGTGTCACAAGGAGCAAAAGCGAAAAAGATTTTCTGATCTCAGGTTGGGTTCCTTAGACATTGCTAGAAATGTATGCTGTCTTTTGGATATTTGACCACAAGTGCTCAAAATCATATTTTTAACTCTGATTTATATGAATGGTAAATTTATTTAGATTGCTTTTATTCAATTGCTTTTCTGTCATTTTTCCGAGTGCAGAAACAAACACTGATGCAGCATATTCTCCGATGTGATTATGAGGCCTGCAGGCAATATTTGGTAAATCTAGAGCAAGCAGTGGTGTTGGATCAGACTCCTCAAATGCTGCAGACATTCCTTAGCCACAGATGTGATGGAAATCGCAATATTTTACATGCCTGTGTGTCTGTCTGCTTTCCAACCAGCAACAAGGAAACAAAAGAAGAGGAGGGTAAGAGTAAGCATGTAATTGAGAACATTTTTGATATGTTCCTGTGCTGTAGTAAATCTGTTCGATTCATTAAAATAATGAATTGTTCAATTATAGATATTGGTACCAAATTTTTTTCTTTATGTTTCAGAAGCAGAGCGCTCTGAAAGGAATACATTTGCAGAAAGGCTCTCTGCAGTTGAGGCTATTGCAAATGCTATCTCTGTAGTTTCCAGTAATGGCCCAGGAAATCGAACTGGATCGTCTAGCAGCAGAAGGTAAGCTGATTTTAAAAGTATCTTTCTGAAAACGAAAAAAAAATATCTATGGTCCTTTTATAGTATGCTTTAAACCAGTGTTTCTCAACCTTTTCAAGCCAAGTACACCCTAAGCCTAACAAATACCAACCGAGTATCCCTGAACTCCGCCCCGGACTCCACCTCCATAATAATAATAATACTAATTGTAATGCAATTTCCATCCATTTTTCATATACACACAATATAATCTTATTAATACATAATGGTGACCATAAAATTAAAAAAACACAAAGCAAACTGTACGCAGAGAAAATATTAATTATCATTTCTATTTGAGATTTTTTCAAAGATGTCAAGGCAGATGACTTTGACTTTAAAATATGCAATGTCACCTCAGTAACAACTATAGAAAAATAGACAAATATAGTGCAAATTATAGACAGCAGATATAAATTCTCACGACTAACACATTTTGATCATTAAATTGAAAATAAAATCATTTTGCCTACCTTTGTTGTGTGGTGATTTCATGAATCTCTGGTTGCAGGTCCTTCTGACTGTGCATCCAATCTTTCTCTCTTCCTTTCTCTCTCTCTTTCTCTTTCTATCTCTTTCACCAAACCAACATCTCTTTCTGTCCCTCCATAAGTCCCAATTTTTCTTCCTCTTTCATCCCCCAAATCATTTTTCACCCCTCTCCAACACCATGCCCAACATTTATCTTCCTTTCTCCATGTGCACCATCTCTTTCACTCACACACTGAGGCCCAACAATTGTTCCTTTCTATTCCCTCCCCCTCATGTCCTTCCTCCCTCCCTCCCTCCGCGCTGAAGCCTGAGTGGAGTAGAATTGGTACAAGTGGATCGATTTTTCACTCAGTCAAAAATTACAAAGATTAGGGGACACTCAATGAAGTTATAGAGAAATACTTTTAAAACCAATAATAGGAAATATTTTGTCACTTAGAGAATAGTTATGCTCTGGAATGCATTGTCAGAGGGTATTGTAAGAGCGTATAGCGTGGCTGGTTTTAAGAAAGGTTTGGATAATTTCCTGAAGGAAAATTCCATAATCTGTTATTGAGAAAGACATTGGGGAAGCCACTGCTTGCCCTGGATCGGTAGCATGGAATGTTTGCTACTCTTTGGGTTTTTGCCAGGTACTAGTGACCTGGATTGGCCACCGTGAGAACAGGCTTCTGGGCTTGATGGACCATTGGTCTGACCAAGTATGTTTTTAACATTTCAAGAGACAGGATTTCAGAAGAGTTCCCATGCAGTTTATGATGAGTATGCCCCATCATCCTACAAAGTAAAATTTTGGATCAAGCAGTTTAAATGGGGTAGAGGATCCATTGAAAATGACCCTCACACTGGATGGTCTGTGGAAGCAACTTCCACAGAAATATGTAAGAAAGTCAAGGATTTAGTTTTGTCAGACAAATTAAGGTTTCCCAATTAGCTGAAGAAATGGGCACCTCAGCAGGTATAGTTTGGAAAATAATTCATGAAAAGTTGAGCAGGTCCAATATTAGTTAAAGATTGGTTCCAAGAATGCTAATGCCATGTCAGAAGGCCAGAGGGCTCCCAGTGCCATCATGAGAACTTGGAGATGCTCCGTGAAGATCAAGTGAATTTTTTTTAATCGTTTGGTGACTGGAGATGGGATTTGGATCTATCACAGAGATCCTTAGTCCTTAATGGAGTCAATACAGTGGAAGCACAAGTCATCCCCCACCCCATAAAAGTTCAAGACAGAAAAATCTGCAGGCAAAGTCATGGCAACTGTCTTTCAAGACGATGAAGGACTTTTGCATCTGGAGTTCATCACACAAGACAACCATAACTGGAGAGAGATATGTCAGCACAGTGATCACTTTACGGGAGTCAATCAAGGAGAAAAGATTAGGAAAATTCATAGCAGGCGTACTGCTTCTTCATGACAATTTGCCAGTGCACATGTCATAACAATCACAGGCTGCCATCCGAGAATGTAGGTTTTAACAGCTGAACCATCCATCCTACAGTCCTGATCCGGCTCCCTTGGATTATTTCCTATTTCCAGTTTTGAAGAAATCTCTCCATGGACAGCAGTCGTCAAGTGATGAAAACATCAAGGAAGCTGTGAGGTCATAGTTTGAAGGTCAAATAGAAGAATTTTTTTGAAGGGGTTAAAGTAATTGCAGGAAAAGTGGATGAAGTTATGAGGGGGACTATATTGAAAAATAAAACAAAATTTTTTTGAAACCGCTCTTCCTTTCTACTAAGGTAGATAAATAATTTAACGCCCCTCATACATATAGAATTTACCAATGTATAATCATTATTTCAACTCACCAGAAGATGCAGATTTGGCTAATTCCTGAGTTTGAATTATGCTTTCTAAATGTTTAGGATCTTGAAAAATATAATCTTTTCTCTGAAACTTCAGCAAACACCGGAATATTTCAGAAAAAAAGTCATACCCAAGGATAAAGCTCTAGGTCTCAGTTTAAGAAACTCTTCAGATCACCTGAATTCTCCAGGAAAAATATTTATAGGAGAACCATAAAAGCGAGCCAACCTTTTCTTGAAGAAATTAATTAAAACTTTATCTCTATCTTTCCTACATAAAAATAGCCGTCAAGGCACCTCTGAGGTGCGCTAGCTGTTTAAAGCGTGTAATAGCGCGCGCTAAACAGCCAGACGTGATAGCCGTTACCGCCGCCTCTTGAATAGGTGGTAGTTTTTGGCCAGTGCAGGGGTTAGCGCTTGATGAAAAGTCGCGCACGCTAACCCCGCTAGCGCGGCTTTGTAAAAGGAGCCCTTAATGTACTGTAGTCTCTAGAATAGATGTTTCTCGCATTGTAGTTAGATTTACCTACAATACTTCCTCTACCCTTCCTCTGCAGAAGAGGAAACATAAGAGAAAGGGCGGGACCGCCGGAAGAGGAAGCAGGGTAGACGCAGCGTAGACGCAGAGCTAAGAGAAGGGGCAGGACCCCCGGCAGAGGAAGCAGCAGGACGACGATAGGAAACTTCTACATGATGGGGGTGGGTGGGGAGGCTGTGGGGGTGCGAGCGGTCCTTCGGGGGGTGGGGGTGGCTGCGGGTGCGTGTTCCAGCGCGAGCGGTCCTTCGGGATGCGGGTGCGAGTGGTCCTGCGGGGGGGGGGGGTGAATCGGACGTCGGGGGGGGGGCATCAGGCTTTCAGGGTGGGGACAGGACTTTAAGGGGGAGAGGAGAGTCGGGGTGGGCTAAAGGAGAGTGGGATGGCCAGAGGAGATTCGGGGCGGGCTAAAGGAGAGTCGGGCTGGCCAGAGGAGAGTCGGGGCGGGCGAAAGGAGAGTCGGGCTGGCCAGAGGAGAGTCGGGGCAGGCGAAAGGAGAGTCGGGCTGGCCAGAGGAGAGTCGGGGCGGGCTAAAGGAGAGTCGGGCTGGCCAGAGGAGAGTTGGGGCGGGCAAAAGGAGAGTCGGGCTGGCCAGAGGAGAGTCGGGGCGGGCGAAAGGAGAGTCGGGCTGGCCAGAGGAGAGTCGGGGCAGGCGAAAGGAGAGTTGGGCTGGCCAGAGGAGAGTCGGGGCGGGCGAAAGGAGAGTCGGGCAGCGACGGGAGAGTCGGGGCGGCATGCGCGGTATACAGGTGTGCGCGGTATATAAAAATTTATTTACATAAATTACAGTTCCCCGCGCGCTATACCCGTGTGCGCGTTTTACACAGGTGCGTGGTATATGAGTGAAAATACGGTAGTCTTGCAGGAGGGAGGCAGAAAAGGCAGGGCCCGCTGCCCTGTGAAGTAGTGCAGCACAAGAGGTGTACAGTCTTGTGGGAGGGGGACAGAAAAGGCAAGGCCCGCTGCCCTGTGAAGTAGTGCAACACAAGAGGTAAAGTCTGGGAAACAAGATCCTGGAATTAGAACAGAAATGAGGAATGCCGACCTGGATGTGGTGGCGATATCTGAGACCTGGCTCACGGATTCCCACTGGTGGGACATGGTCATACTGGGTTACAACTTGCTTCGCCGGGACAGGGAGGGCAAAATGGGAGGAGGTGTAGCATTATATATTAAAGATGACATTAAGGTCACCAGAATCACAGATGTCCACTACACTGGGGAATCCCTTTGGGTAAATTTGGCCAGAGGGAAGGACAAATGTCTGTATCTTGGCGTAATATACAGACCCCCAAAGACAACAGGATGACCTAGATATGGAATTAATCGGAGATATAGAGAATATCACCTTGCGTGGGGACACAGTATTGTTAGGTGACTTCAACATGCCTGATGTGGATTGGGACACGCTTTCCTCTGCTTCCGGCAGCAGCAGGAGGCTATTAAACTCTATGAAGGGAGCAAGACTCAGGCAACTGGTGTTGGAACCAACAAGGGATCAGGCAATACTGGACCTGATACTTACCAATGGAGAAAGTGTCACAGAGGTCTCGGTGGGCGACACATTGGCCTCCTGTGACCACAACATGGTATGGTTCAATCTCAGGAAAGGTTTCACTAAATCTACCACACTGACCAAGGTCCTCAAATTCAAGGACACAAACTTCAAAGAAATGGGAGACTTCGTTCACCAGGCGCTACAAAGCCAAGCAGAAACCGATAACGTGGAAGAAATATGGTCGACTTTGAAAGCCACCATACAAGAAGCAACAAACCGCTATGTTAAATCA
This sequence comes from Geotrypetes seraphini, assembly GCF_902459505.1. Classification (NCBI taxonomy): domain Eukaryota; kingdom Metazoa; phylum Chordata; class Amphibia; order Gymnophiona; family Dermophiidae; genus Geotrypetes; species Geotrypetes seraphini. The sequence continues at coordinate 64,539,123 of NC_047085.1, forward strand.
GTAAGTAAACAGCGAAGGAACAATAAGCCACAGTGGTTCTCTGCGGAGATTTCGGACCTCATCAAAGAGAAGAAAAAAGCATTCATCTCTTACAAACAATCAGGGAAACAGGACTCTAGGGAAGTCTATCTGGCCAAGTCAAAAGCCGTCAAAACAGCAGTTAGGGAGGCCAAATTCCGCATGAAGGAGTCTCTAGCGAAGAACATCCAGAAAGAAGATAAATCCTTCTTCAGGTATATCAGTGACAGAAATAAGAACCCAGGCGGGATAGTACGTCTTAGGAAACCAGACGGAGACTATGTAGAAGCGGACTCGGATAAAGCCCAACTATTAAATGAATACTTCTGCTCAGTCTTCACCTGCGAGGCGCCAGGACTCGGCCCTCAGCTACAGACAAGGGTTGAAGCAGATGACCCGTTTAGTAATTTCGAGTTTACACCCAGTGGTGTCTACTGCGAGCTGTCAAAGCTTAAGGTTAACAAGGCAATGGGACCTGACAACCTACACCCCAGGGTGCTCAGAGAGTTGTGTGATGTCTTGGCGGAACTGCTATCCACGCTCTTCAATCTCTCCCTTAGTATGGGTTACGTCCTGTTGGACTGGAAGACAGCTAACGTCATTCCACTCCACAAGAAAGGCTCCAAGATGGAGACAGCAAACTACAGACCGGTGAGTCTCACATCAATAGTGTGCAAACTAATGGAAACTCTAATCAAACGCCAATTGGATACGATCCTGAATGATGAGAATCTACGGGATCCCCGTCAACATGGATTTACTAAGGGGAGATCCTGCCAATCCAACCTGACTGGGTGACGAGGAAGCTGGATGTTGAGGATTCCCTGGACATCGTATACCTGGACTTCAGTAAAGCATTCGATAGCGTACCACACCGCAGGTTGCTGAGCAAGATGAGTTCTATAGGATTGGGCGACACATTGACGAAATGGGTTGGGAACTGGCTTGGAGGTAGGCTTCAGAGGGTAGTGGTGAACGGCACCCCCTCCAAAATGACGGAGGTAATCAGTGGAGTGACGCAGGGCTCGGTCCTGGGCCCGATCCTATTCAACATCTTTATAAGAGACTTGGCAGAAGGGCTGCGAGGTAAAATAACATTATTCGCCGATGACGCCAAACTAAGCAATGTAGTGGGCAAAAGCACAACAGACATAAATTCAATGTCCGACAACATGATGCACGACCTACTCCTACTGGATGCTGGTCTAGGTCCTGGCAACTCAACTTCAATGCCAAAAAATGCAAAGTCATGCACCTGGGCAGCCAAAATCCATGCAAGACTTACACCCTTAATGGCGAGATCCTAACAAGAACTGAAGCAGAACGAGACTTAGGGGTGATCGTCAGTGAGAACATGAAGACTGCCAATCAAGTGGAGCAAGCTTCAATCAAGGCAAGGCAAATCATAGGTTGCATATGCAGGAGTTTCGTCAGCCGTAAGCCTGAAGTCATTATGCCATTGTATAGATCCATGGTGAGGCCCCACCTGGAATACTGTGTGCAATTCTGGAGGCCGCATTACCGTAAGGATGTGCTGAGACTGGAGTCAGTCCAGAAAATGGCCACCCGGATGGCCTCGGGACTCAAGGATCTCCCATACAAGGAACGGCTGGATAAGTTGCAGCTGTACTCACTCGAGGAACGCAGAGAGAGGGGTGACATGATCGATACATTCAAGTATCTCACGGGCCGCATCGAGGTGGAAGAAGATATCTTCTTTTTCAAGGGTCCCGCGGCAACAAGGGGGCATCCGTGGAAAATCAGGGATGGGAAATTTCACGGGGACACCAGGAAATTCTTTTTCACTGAAAGGGTGGTTGATCGCTGGAATAGTCTTCCACTTCAGGTTATTGAAGCCAGCAGCGTGCCTGATTTTAAGGCCAAATGGGATAGACACGTGGGATCTATTCACAGAGAAAGGTAGGGGAGGGTCATTGGGGTGGACAGACTAGATGGTCTGTGGCCCTTATCTACTGCCTATTTCTATGTTTCTATGTCCCTACCTTTCAAGCATCCAGCTTTTAACCTGGACAATACTTAGCTTGCATATATGACAATTCTTGGTAGATTGGTCATGTATGTGAAATTTCAATAGAGGAATGTGACATCCTGGTTAATTTTTTGCATCCACAAGGTCCTGCACGGTCGTTTCACTGGCCACCTTGCAGAGACATATGCTGGATCCCTGAACAGCATATTATTGCAGGCCTTAATGCACCTATGACCACTTCATCAGGCAGATAGTACACTTATCCACAAGCTATTTTGGCAAACATTGACCAGACTTTTAAAACCATGTGCAAGAAACTGAGTTAAAAGTTGAATTTATTCGATTCCCTGATCTTTGTCAGTATATATGCGCACTTTAAATAAATGTGGTTTTCTTTTTTTGTCTTTAATAAAGATTTTAAATTTATATGGTATTATCTGACTATTGGGATTGTCTTTCAGACAGTGGATCAATAACTGATAAATATCTGGTCTCAGTGTATAATACACTTGTTATGATCTTCACGACCAGTGGCAGTGGGTATATGAAAATGCATGTATACAGGGAAGGGGATCATATAACAGTAACAATCGAAACTTAACTGTGAAACTTAATGTACCTTGTTCATTTGCATATAACATGGTTTGTGTTAAACATGCCTCTTCAATAGTAAACATTTGTGCACATATACAACTAATGCTTATCCTTGAAACTTTAATTCTCACCAAAGAAAGGTTGGGTCCAAGATGAAACAGGATAGCTTCTGTAGCAAAAAAACATGCTCTTTCAAATGATATAAAAAAACACCAAAAAAACCCTACACATTAGAGATATTTGAATCTGAAAAACTGAAAATTTGCATAAATGCATAAAGCCATATTTTTTGAATGGTCATATCTTCAGCTTCACTTGACTGTAAAAGCTCATTTTGCAAATCTTGGAAGTACCTCATGGTACATGTCTGCTGGTAAAGTTGTACCCTCAGCTGACTTACCTACCAGCAGCAGTATGGAGCTAAACTGCCAAAAATTTTCATTTGTGAATTTTTATCCCTACTTTGCTGACCTGTAGAAATGGAAGCACCTTCGCAAAAGATTTCAAACTTGGCACAGAAATATGATCCAAGGTGTTGTACTGAACTGCAAAATTTCAGACTCCTAGGTAGTTTCCTTGTGCTGCAGTGCTTAAGCAAAGTTGGCGTTTTAGGTCACACGAGACATGGGAGTGGATTAATTGCTTTTGTTCAACCACCCCTAGCTCTTGACCAAATTGAGATAGATCCAAAAAATTTTGCAGAGTTTCATTTGGAACCCTAGACAATACCCCTGTAAAATTTGGTTGGATTTCAAGGGGGTCGAGCATGGGCTCCTGGTCCACTTGACATGGAATGACCCCCTCAGAGGTATCTAGAAAAGTTTGGGGCACTGTTTCCTATATTGAGCTCTGTCAGTGATGTCACTTATGCATGAGGATTCAAGTATTACTGTCCTTGGAGAACATCTGCTGCAGGTAGGCAATTTTGTTTTATCATCTAATAAAAGTCCCTGTAATGTAACGCTTGTGAGAAAATGAAAGTAGGTATCATCTATAGACAGCAGTCTTTTGACTGATGAAATGCTAAATATATTTCTATTGTAATTGCCTTACCCTTTTTTATCATTTGTTATTCTTTAGTTTGAGATTGAGGGAGATGATGAGACGTTCTTTACGAGCTGCTGGTTTGGGTAGACATGAAGCTGGAGCATCCTCCAGTGACCCTCAGGATCCAGTTTCTCCTCCCATTGCTCCTCCCAGCTGGGTTCCTGACCCTCCTGCAATGGATCCTGGTAAATTTTAACAAACTTTGAGATGCACTTAGGTGTATATGAAATTATGTGATCTGAGTAGCAAAACTTGTCTCCTTCAAGTAAGGACCTCTGTCCCTGGTATATATAGCTATTAGAAATAAATGATGTGCACTGAAGTACATGGGTTTTTATTTATTTATTTGATGCAGACAGCTATCAGAGCAGGATAAAGTGGTATACCTTCTAAAACAAATCCATAAAGAAAGGAACTACAAAATCAAAAGAAAAACATTCATACCAACAATCCAAAGTAGAAAAGCTAAGCAATAAACTTAACAAGCAAATGATCCAGTCAAGAACCTGCCTTATTGAGCTGCATTTTTCTTTAAATTTGGTTGAATTGTTTAAGAATACAAGTACAGGGCAATGGGCTTCTTATTGTTTAATGTACAGCTTAAGCCTTGCAGTGCTATAGAAATGATAAGTAGTAGTAGTACTCAATAAATAGAAATCAAAAGAAAGGAAGACACAAAAACATACTCCGCAAATGTTTACATTCACATGCTTCACTTTCTGAAATCAATGAAGAAGAAACTGCACTTCTCTCTGCCTCCAAATCCACTACCTGCTCCTCTGATTCGATTCCCACCAACCTACTCAGTGCTATCTCTCTCACTGTCATCCCTCCTATCTGTCATGTAAGTTACATTTTTAGTTAACTTATCAATGTAATTAGTTACTTTTTTATAAGATTGACTAAATTAAGTAACTAGTTAGTTTATTTTAGTAAGTGCTAACAAAATTTACAAGTTACTTTTGCGTTACTATTTACATAGCATGCAGAACCTCCAATTCAAGTTGTTTGTCTTGCCTTGCCACAGTGCATTACAGTAACTACCCATATACCGGCTTTACGTGGTAACAGCCAGCCAAATGGGCTCTACTGAACTGAAAGAATTGCTTCATAAATGGCTGGACTATTTTTTACATACTTAAAGGGACTAATTTGCAAACTCATTTGCATGTACTGTTATTAGCAATGAAATGGGTCTCTGAAGTGGCTAAGAAGCCCTAAACACTGGAGAGAACCCAAGTAGGGGAGGGAGAGTACACCCTTCCAAAATGAAGCCTCTAAGAAGGACTATTATGGACATAAGATATTCTTACCCTGAGATAAAAAAGGAGGCAGTGACAAAGACCTGTGGTCTGGAAAAGCACCATGTTAGAATCTTCGGAAACTGGGACTCTCCTGGCGACCCTTGAGGGGACAAATGCTGGCTGCAGTTTAACCCTCAGTACATAAGAATAGCCTTACTGGGTCAGACCAATGGTCCATCAAGCCCAGTAGCCTGTTCTCATGGTGGCCAATCCAGGTCACTAGTACCTGGCCAAAACCCAAGGTGTTGCAATATTTCATGCTACCAATACAGGGCAAGCAGTGGCTTCCCCCATGTCTTTCTTAATAACCAGACTATGGACTTTTCTTCCAGGAACTTGTCCTAACGTTTCTTAAAACCAGCTACACTATCCGCTTTTACCACATTCTCTAGCAACACGTTTCAGAGCATAATTATTCTCTGAGTGAAAAAATATTTCCTCCTATTGGTTTTAAAAGTATTTCCGTGTAACTTCATCGAGTGTCCCCTAGTCTTTGTAATTTTTGACAGAGCGAAAAATCGATCCACTCGTATCCGTTCTACTCCACTCAGGATTTTGTGGACTTCAATCATATCTCCTCCCCTCAGCCATCTCTTTTCCAAGCTTAAGAACCCTAACCATTTTAGTTTTTCCTCATACAAGAGGAGTTCCATCCCCTTTACTCTTTTTTGAACCTTTCCTAGCTCCTCTATATCTTTCTTGAGATAAGGAGACAAGAATTGAACGCAGTGCTCCAAATGAGGTCGCACCATAGAGTGATACAGGGGCAATATGACATTCTTAGTCTTGTTAACCATCCCTTTTTTTAATAATTCCTAGCATTCTGTTTCTTTTTTGGCCGCCGCTGCAAGGTGGACCCTAGCATCCGGTAACTGTGATTCAGGTTATTCTTCGCAATGTGCATCACTTTGCATTTGTTCACATTAAATTTCTTCTGTCACTTGGATGCCCAGTCTTTCAATTTCCTAAGGTCCACCTGCAATTTTTCACAATCCGCTTACTTTTTAACAACTTTGAACAGTTTCGTGTCATCTGCAAATTTAATCACCTCACTCGTCGTTCAAATTTCCAGATCATTTATAAATAAGTTAAATAGCACCGGTCCCAGTACAGACCCCTGCAGCACTCCACTGTTTACTCTCCTCCATTGAGAAAAATGACCATTTAGCCCTACCCTCTGCTTTCTATCTGATAACCAATTTCATATCCACAGCTGAACTTTGCCACCTATCCCATGACTCTGTAATTTTCTGAGGTGCCTCTCGTGAGGAATGTTATCAAAAGGTTTCTGAAATTCTAGATACACTATATCAGCTGGCTCACCTTTATCCACATTTTTATTCACATGTTCAAAGATGTCAAGCAAATTTGTGAGGCAAGATCTTCCTTGGTTGAACCCATGCTGACTCCGTCTCATTAAATTATGTTTGTCGGAGGAAGTGACATCAGCTCACAGAATGGCTGCTTGAACTAGGAGCTCCGTAGGGGCACATGTGCTTTTATACTTTTACAGCGTTCTGAACAACGGAGGTCTAGCGCTTCCAGTGTGGTTGGATTACAGCGGAGATGGAGACCCGAAAGAAGTGAGAAAAATATAAATTCCCTCTGCTTGAAGGAGAGAAATCGGCTACCGCAAGTGGTAGTCTGTTGCTGGGAAGCAAAAAAAAAATGGCGCCGGTACACGCGGAGTCGGATGAGGACGAGCCTGTTACCGAGAGCGCACCAGTTGAGGCGGTCACCCCCCAAATGTTACAGGACTGGTTTCGAGCATTAAAGGATGAAATGGTGGGTGTTCGCCGGGATTTAAAAGACGCAATGACTGAGCTGCGGTCTGAAATGGCTGAGCTGGGAGGCCGGGTGGGGGAAACGGAAGATAGAGTTTCAGAGCTGACACAGGATTTGATAACAGTGCGGGCTGAGCTGGATCAAATGCCGTCCTCCATCCGGACCTTACAAAATCAGATGGAAGATTTAGAAAATCGATCTCGCCGTTGCAACTTACGTTTTAAGGGTATACCAGATATTGAGGAATATAAAGATTGTGCTTCGGTGGTGAGCCAAATATGCACTGATTTATTAATGGAGGCACATGGCTCCCTGCCTGGCCCGATAGTACTTGTGCGGGCGCATCGCAGTTTAGTTCCTGCAAGAAGTACGGGGCCTAAGGATATTATTGCTTGCTTCCTGGATTTTGGGATTAAAGAGAAAGTTTTGCAAGTGGCGCGGCGCAAACAGGACTTTCGTTGGAAAAAACATCTCTGTGGGCATTTTCCAGGATTTAGCCTGGGTTACTTTACAAAAACGTTGGAATTTTCAACAGATCACGCAATTGTTGCGCGCTGAGGGTCATAGTTATCGTTGGCTGTTTCCCTTTGGGGTGTGGATCATGATTGATGGAAAATCAAAACGTGTTGGTGATGTGGAGGAGGCGTGGGCAGCCCTGAAAGAATTAGGGTGCAAAAATGTTCCCGAGGTTCCTGCTCCAGCTGTTACAACTAAGAAGCCGGAGAAACGTTCCCCTGATGTTTGGTCTACTGTTGGGCGTACTGGGAAGCGGCAATTGAAAGATCATACCTGAAGGACAGTGGTGATTATTATTCAGATTTTTTCTTTTCTTTCCCCTTTTATTCTGGGACATTTGGTCCTGGTTATGGGGAGTCTGGCATCCGCCAGGGGTTAACCAGACTGTTCTTTGAGAGGATTAATTTGATCTTGTTTTCTCAGACTGTTGTTTTGCAATAATTCATATGAGGTTCTCATAGCAAGCATTATTGACTGTGAAGCCTAGATTTTGAGTGTTTATCTTTGTTTTGATATATTGCCTATGTTGTACAAGGCGGTGGGCATTTTTGGATTTAAGGGTAAGGGAGAGGGACGCTTGTATAAAGGGTTTGAGTTGCCCTCTGTGGGGGGGAGACCTTACTTCTTCTCTCTGGCTATCCAGTTCTTGGGTCAGTCGGGGATGGATAAACAGAAGGGGGGGGAGGGAGGGGTGGGAGGGGAGGGATTGGAGGGAGGGATAAGGAGGGTCATTCACGGAAAGATGGTTCTATTGTTTGGGCTCATGGAATGTTAATGGATTAAATAACCCAGGGAAGCGTAGTATAGTTTTTCGTGAATTGCAGAGGCTGAAGTGGGATATTTGTTTACTACAAGAAACTCATTTAAGACCAAGGGATGAGAGGTTACTGCATACACATCATTATGATCATTTGTAGACCCATCGGGCTAGAGGTACACAGAGGGTGGGGGGTTTGGCTATTTTGGTCCGTAAGGGGATAGGGTTAGTGGTGGATGAAGTATTTAAAGATGGGGAAGGACGATGTTTAGCTATTAGGGGTCAGATCCAGGGAAAAGTGATTACAATTATTAATATATATGGGCCTAACACAGATCAATCTCATTATTATTCTAATCTTACTGAGGGCCTGTGTGCTTTTGTACAGGGGGCTATTTTTTGTGGTGGGGATTTTAATGTGTGTCCAGATCTCTCTTTGGATCATTCCAGGGGGGGACGAGTGACTCTTCGACGTCACAGTAAGGCATTAGTTCGGTTTATGCACCAGTTGGGATTAGTGGATTGTTGGAGATTACTCCATAGTACACAGAGGAATTACTCCCATTACTCCCATGCTACCCAGACTTACACAAGAATAGATGGACTTTGGGCACATAGAAACCTATGGGGAGGGATTCAAGAGGCAGAGTTGGGTAACATTCAGATTTCGGATCATGCTCCTGTATGGGTGATCTGTAAGGGTCTCAGGATGCAATCTGGTAGAAGATTTTGGCGATTAAATGAATCTCTTTTAGGGGACCCTATCATATTACAAGAAGTACGGGATTCTGTTGTGGAATTTCTACACATAAATGATAACGGGGAAGTAGGAGATGGAATTCTTTGGGACACATTGAAAGCAGTTATTAGGGGTATTTTCGTAAAATGGGGAGCCCGTAAAAAATGGGATAGAGATAGGCGATCTTTGGGCCTCCGTGAACGACTGACGGAATTAGAAAAACAACATAAGTCTGATCCCCGATCCAGGGTATATGCGGAATTGAGTAAAGCATGGTTGGAATTACACCAACTCCAACTTGAGGAATTAGCATTTAGGAAGACGCAATTGAAACAGGCTTTGTTTGAGAATGGAAATCGGTCTAGTGCTATGCTGGCCCATTATCTTCGAGCCCGTAGGGTCTCCACTACCATACAGTGCATTTGTGGTAAAGATGGGGACAGATATAGGACTGATAAAGATATTCAAAAACAATTTGTAACTTTTTTTGCAGCGTTGTATAGTAGGGACACATTGCATTCTGGCTCTGAGATAACAGATTTTTTGAATATAGTTCCGTTGCCTAAGCTATCTGTTTTGGAACAAGAGGGGTTGGACCTCCCACTTACAGAAGGGGAAGTGGCAGAGGTCATAAGGGGTCTAAAAGGGGGTAAATCTCCAGGGTTGGATGGGCTGCCGAATGTGTTCTATAAGACTTTTAGGGAACAGATTATTTCCTTGTTGGTAAGGGTTGGTAATGGGGTGCGAGATGGGGGTTCTCTGCCTTATTCTATGCGAGAGACAGGGATCATGGTTTTGCTAAAACCAGGAAAGGACCCAGAGCAGTGTGGAGCATATCGTCCCATCTCCTTATTAAATGTGGATGCCAAAATTTTGGCAAAAGTGTTGGCTTTGAGATTGGGAAGGGTGTTACCGGGACTTGTCCATGCTGATCAGGCTGGATTTATCCAGAGGCGTCAAGTGGGAGATAATATTCGTCGAACATTACATTTGATTTGGGAGGCTCAGCAACATCATAGTAAAATGGTATTGCTCTCTATTGATGCTGAAAAGGCCTTTGATCAAGTGAGTTGGGAATTTTTGTGGGCAGTCATGGAACGGATGGGAATAGGGGGAATGTTTGAGAGGTGGATACGGAATTTTTATTTGGGGCCCAGAGCTTGTATTAATATTAATGGGTTTTATACAGATTTCTTTAATATCTCCAGAGGGACTAGACAGGGTTGTCCACTATCCCCTTTACTTTTTGCTTTGTATTTAGAACCCTTGGCTTGTTATGTTCGGGAATTGGGGACGGTTAGGGGAATTCATTTGGGGGGGAGAGAACATAAATTAGCGCTATTTGCGGATGATATTCTGTTATATGTGAAGGATCCGGAGGTCTCCTTCCCTGAGCTCCTAGAGGTGTTTGGGAAATTTAGAGGTTTGTCTGGCTTTACGATCAACATGGACAAGTCTGAGTTTTTGAACATTTCTTTGGAGGAGGGGGAGGCACAGTGGTTGGTTGATAACTTCCCAGTGCGGCGAGCAAGGGATCATATTCGTTATCTAGGTATTTTGATCCCAACTTATTTATCGCGTCTTTATGACCTTAATTATTCTAGGATAGTACGATTAGTGCGGATGGATATGCAGACTTGGAAGGGGCTATGGTTATCCTGGTGGGGACGTATCGCGGTTATCAAAATGAATATCTTACCCCGTTTATTATTTTTATTTCAAACACTCCCCATTGAGGTGCCTAAACGACTATTGCAGGTATTGCATAAGGAAATTCGCTTTTTTATTTGGCAAGGGAAGCACCCTCGGTTGAGTCAACAGGTGCTTTGGTCTGCTCGGGAAGATGGGGATAGGGCACTGCCCAATTTGTATTGGTACTATGAAGCGGCACAGCTTCGCTTTATACTTGATTGGAGGATAGCGATATTTAAGCCTGGAGTTCAGATAGAGCAAAGTTATGTTCCTCATTGTGCCCTGAATACTTGGCTGTGGACTTCTTTGTCGGTTTCAGAACGCTTGCAGGGACAAAGGAATCCATTTTTTTGTCATCTGGTACGGGTTTGGGGATCTCTGTGTCAAAAGGAGAGGGGTGATGGAGGGGTTTCTACTCTTGCTCCGCTTGCGGGGGAACCGCGGTTTCTTGCAGGAATGGAAAGGGGGGCTTTTCGGAGATGGGAATCTCAGGGTGTTACTGTATTTCGGGATGTACTTATTGGGGGCTTTTTGCCTACTTTTGTGGGGTTAGTGGCTAAAAAGCCAGGATTGGGGGGTGAATTTTTTGCCTATATGCAGTTGAGGCATTTTATGATTTCGGTTGGTTGGGATAAGGGAAATCCACAGGGATCTGAACATTTGGAAAATTTATGGGTGTTACTGAGTAGAGTGCCGAGACCGATTTCCATTCTCTATAAATATTTGCGAGGTAGGGAGGTGATTTCCCTTCCTTTCAAGCTGCAGTGGGAACGGGACCTTCACCTCCAGTTTTCTGCAGATGATTGGTCCCGTATTTGTGCTGAGGTCCAGAGAGCATCTCATTGTATTTTAGTCCAAGAAAATGCATATAAAATATTAACACGCTGGTATTATACACCTGAACGGGTGCTATATCCTTTGGTTCCTGATTTTTGCTGGAGAAGTGGTAGGGGTCCTGGCTCCTTTTTGCATATTTGGTGGGAGTGTGGGGTGATTCAGAAATTCTGGGTGCTTGTTATTCGCTCTTTGACAGTGTGGATCCAGGATCCGATACAGCTTGTACCCCAGGTGTGCCTGCTTGGGTTGCATAATGTTAGAGATGCTCCTTGGCAGACAAAATTGGTCCGAATGGGGTTGGCAGCAGCCAAATGTTTGATAGCACAGTATTGGAAGAAGTTAGTTGCTCCACCAGAGGACGAATGGTTGATAAAATTGCAAAAACTTGCCCAGATGGAATGCTTAGCTGCTAAGCATTATGGTTATTATGAACATCAGAAGTGGACTTGGGACCGCATTTTTCATTGTATTTGATCCTATCTTTCTGTTGGGTGGGAGGGGGGGACAGGGGGGGATGGGTAGGGTGGTTGTTTGGGAGTCTCTTTGAAGAAACAACAATGGGACTTCCACATAGTGAGTATCTTGTTGATGCTTTTTTTTTTCCTTTTCTGTTATTTTATTTTATCATAAGATGGGTTGTGGGACTGGAGTGTAATAGTGAAATGTTTACTTTGTATGCTATATTGAGTGGCTGTGGGATTCTACAATGCTGTATTTGTGGTGATTATATTATTTTGTCTTTATCATAAAACTTTAATAAAACTTGAAAATATAAAAAAAAATAAATTATGTTTGTCTACGTGTTCCACAATTTTATTTTTTGTAATCATTTCTACCATTTTTCCCGGCACGGAAGTGAGGCTTACCAGTCTTTAATTTCCTGGAACTCCCCTGGAGCCCTTTAAAAAAATCAGCGTAACATTGGCCACCCTCCAATTTTCAGGTACTACAGATGATTTTAGCGACAGGTTACAGATCACTAACAGCAAGTTAGCAATTTAATGTTTGAGTTCCTTTAGAACCCTGGCATGTATACCATCTGGTTCTGGCGATTTATCACCTTTTAACTTGTCAATTTGGCTCAGTACATCTTCCAGATTCACCAAAATTTCTTTCAGTTCCTCAACATCATCACCCTTGAAAACTATTTCTGGTTCAGGTAGAACTCTTACATCTTCTTCTGTAATGATCGAAGCAAAGAATTTATTCAGCCTTTCCGCTATGGCCTTATCCTCCCTGAGCACCCCTTTTGCTCCTTGGTCATCCAATGGTCCCACAGATTTCCTCACAGGTTTTCTGCTTCTGATGTACCCAAAAAAAATTGCTATGAATATTTGCCTCTTTTGCAAATTTCTCTTCATATTCTTTCTTAGCAATGGAAAAAAATGATAATCACACCGCAAGCTCATTTGAACATTCAGTGTTCACTGAATTTGTTACAGTAATAGGGTCAGACAGCAGAAATATCCATGTACGTTACAATCTTTGTCCACCGGCTTCTGAGCAGACCTACAGTTGTGTAATTAATACTACAGCAAATCTTAAGATGCACCTACAAAACAGCGGCCCGGCTGCGCATAATAAACTGCTTTTATTGAAGAGATCAGCAAGCTGTTCTTTGTCAGATACATCAGAATCTCTGCCAAAGAAACAGCAAACTTTGGCTTTTGCATGGAGCAATAATAGGGGCATCATTGTGTCACATTTTGTTATTGGGGACATGCAAGCCTTCTCAGTGCTCAATGAAATCTGGAAGAAGCTTTCTCTAATAGCTTTCCACTCAAATTAAATTGCTTTCCTGGCAGAGTATATTTAGGTGATGAAACCGATTGCTATGGCACTGGACACACTGCAGGCTGAAGATCAGTGTTTCATGGGAGTTCTTCTGCCAACGATTTCTTCCCTTCGTGCACATCTTGCCTCCATTGGACCTTCATTCAAATTGCTAGCCCACTTGTTGATGCTCTAATAAATGGAATCATTAAGCGCTTTGGTCAAATTGAGGCTAAGGATGATTTGATAGTAGCGAGTGTTTCACAATTCAAGCTGCACTGGATCCAGTCAGATGCTGCCAGAGCTCATTCTAAATACTTATGATGCAAGCAATGCAAGCTCAGGCTGACGCTTGAAACACAATTCCTAATGCAGCACCAACTTTCAATGAAGACACTGCTTCCATGAATCAAATAAAGGGGACAGCGCTGTGCAGAACTTGACCTCTTGAATGATGATGCATGTGATATATCCAGTCTCCAATGCTATACAACTGTGAAAGAAGTGTTTATTATGAAGAATATGAGCCTTCCATCAAGCACACCAGTGAAGAGACTCTTCATCATCGGTAGACAGTTTAACCAATGAGCATTTTGAAATGTTTTTAATTCTCAGAGCCAATAAGACACTCATTTGAAAATAAAATACTCGTTGTAATGCTCATATAGTTATAATTAACTATTAACTACCTAGTTAAGTTTTTTAGTAATTAGTAAAGTAACTATTTACATTTAGTGAAGCAATCAGTAGCTAGTTACTTTTCATCCCATGCAACTAGCAATGGTAACTAGTTAATTTTTTACAGTATCTAGCACAGCACTGCGACATCCTCAACCTATCACTCTCCGCTGCAACTGTTCACAGTGTCTTCAAACATGCTGTAGTTACACCTCTCCTCAAAAAACCCCTACTAGACCCTATGTGCCCCTTTAGCTATCACCCCATTTCCCTCCTTCCCTTCTTATCCAAGCTACTTGTATGTGTTGTTCACCGCCGCTGCCTGGACTTCCTTTCATCTGAAGCTATTCTTGACCCACTTTAATCAGGTTTTCACCCACCTCATTCCAAGGAAACTGCCCTTGCTAAAGTCCCCAATGACTTGTTTCTGTCCAGATCCAAAGGTTTCTGCTCTATCCTCATCCTTCTCATCTATCTGTTGCTTTTGACACTGTTGATCACTACCTACTCCTTGATACGCTGTCGTCACTGGGATTTCAGGGTTCTGTTCTCACCTGGATTTCTTTTTCTGTCCTCCACTACTCTTTCAGTGTATGTCTAATCTAATCTAGTATTTGTGTGTCACATTTTCAAGGCAACTAATAATACATTGTGTAGAAGCTAAGATAAATAATAACATTGCGTAGAAATATTAACATTGCGTAGAAAGGAGAACTAATAATACATTGCGTAGAAGCTTAGGATAAATATTAAAATACAAGGATGTGCTAGAGAATGATAAAGACCTATGGCATTTCTCGAGAGAGACTGTCATTCCAAATAGAGAAACATAAAACATGATGGCAGATAAAGGCCAAATGGCCCATCCGCAATAACCATTATCTCTTTCTCTCTGAGAGATCCCACGTGCCTATCCCAGGCCCTCTCGAATTCAGACATAGTCTCTGTCTCCACCATCTCTTCTGGGAGACTGTTCCATGCATCTACCACCATTCCTGTAAAAAAGTACCGTATTTTCACGCATATAACGCGCGCGTTATACACAATTTTTACAAACCGCACATAACCTTGCGCGTTATACGTTGTACAAAATTTTTTTTACATAGTCTCCCCCCCCCGACGTCCGATTCACCCCCCCGCAGGACCGCTCGCACCCCCACCCCGAAGGACCGCTCGCATGCACCCGCACCCCGAAGGACCGCTCGCACGCACCCGCACCCCCAGCCTGAAGGACCGCTCGCACCCCCACAGCCTCCGGATCCCCCCCCCATCATGTAGAAGCTCCTACCGGTGTCCTGCTGCTTCCTCTTGGCGGTCCCGGCCCTTCTGTGAGCCCTGCGCCTGCGCTGCTTCCTCTTCCGGCGGTCCCGCCCTTTCTCTGACGTCAAGCCCTCTTGCCCCGCTGACTCCCCGACACAATCGGGGCAAGAGGGAGCTCAAGCCCTCTTGCCCCAGCTAACCGCGGCACCCCCGACATGATCGGGGCAAGAGGGAGCTCAAGCCCTCTTGCCCCCCCGACTCCCTGACACGATTGGGGCAAAAGGAAGCCCAAGCCCTCTTGCCCCGCCGACTCCCCAACTCCCCGACAATATCGGGCCAGGAGGGAGCCCAAGCCCTCCTGGCTCTGGCGACCCTCCCGTTAGTTGTTCGGGCCAGGAAGGAGCCCAAACCCTCCTGGCCACGGCGACCCCCTACCCCCACCCCGCACTACATTACGGGCAGGAGGGACCCCAGGCCCTCCTGCCCTCGACGCAAACCCCCCTCCCTCCAACGACCGCCCCCCCCAAGAACCTCCGACTGCCCCACAGCTGATCCGCGACCCCCCTGGCCGACCCCCCACGACACCCCCAACCCCCTTCCCCGTACCTTTGTGTAGTTGGCCGGACAGACAGGAGCCAAACCCGCCTGTCCGGCAGGCAGCCAACGACGGAATGAGGCTGGATTGGCCCATCCGTCACAAAGCTCCGCCTACTGGTGGGGCCTAAGGCGCCTGGGCCAATCAGAATAGGCCCGGGAGCCTTAGGTCCCTCCTGGGGGCGGGGCCTTGGGCACATGGTCTCCTCTACGCTATCGCAACACAAGCACTACAAAGACTTCCTCTTGGTTCACATATCTTGAAAGCAGAAAAACTATGTTGCAAACTTGAGAGGAAATGGCAAAAAAGTAAGTCACCTGAACACAAAACTGCATTGAAGGAGTGAATAAAATATGGACAGAGGTGAACCAGTTGATATTGTGTATCTAGTTTTTCAAAAGGCATTTGACAAAGTACCTCTTGAATGACTGCTAAGGAAATTAGAAAGTCAAGCGAGAGGTGGTACTGTCCTATTATGTATTAAGAACTAGTTAAAAAAGAAAACAGAGTACAGTACTCCCCCGATATTCGCAGGGGTTTTGTTCCAGGAACCCCCGTGAATGTTGAAAAACAGCAAATACGGTTTTTAGCAGGGGAGGCAGGAGAGGGCAGCTGGAGCACTGGCGAGTGAAGGAAATCACTCGCGGTATGCTCCGACCGCCTCTTCCTGTACTAAAGTCGGGCCTCACCAATCAGGAGCTGCGTGTCATTCGCCGGCGCTCTAGCTGCCATCTCCTACCCGGTCATTCGCGATTGTAAAATACCACAAATGACCGGGACCATGAATTCACAGGGGAGCACTGTAGTGTTAAATGCTCATTATTCTGAATAGAGATGGGTAGACAGTGGGATTCCCCTGGGGGTCTGTGCTGAGACCACTACTTTTTAACATATTTATCAATGATACAGAGAGAGGAATAACTAGTGAAGTAATTAAATTTGATGCAACAAAGTTATTTAAAGTTGTTAAATTGGGGGGCGTGGCTTGGGAGTGCACGCGAATGGATGGGTAAGGCAGAGGCTCCGTATAAACAGACATTCATGACTTAAAATACTAAAATAAAAATTTCAATTTGAACTCAAAACGAAGAAAATTAACAATGTTATGGCTTCAGGAAAGCAAAATAAATCGGAAATGGTGGTTTCCAATACCGGCAGTGTTAAAAGATCCAAGCCGGAGCCGGCAACACCGTCGAAGTGCCCGTTGTCAAGGGATAAGAGCGACATCGATTTTTGGAAAGAAATTCAAGAAATAAAGGAAATTCTTTTAAAAAACGCCAAAAAACTGGATGAGATACAGGAAGAAGTAACAACTTTAAATAAACGTACAGAAGTGCTAGAGATCAAAACAACTAAGTTGGAAATGCGAATGGACAGCTTTGAAGCTGAAAAAAGGCAATATAAACTGGACAGAGATAAAATATTTACACTCACCAGGGAGGTGGAGGACTGCCAGAATATCATGAGGCGGAGTAACCTGAGACTTTTGGGCGTAACGGAAAGGGTGGAGAAAAGCAACCCTGTCTCATTTGTTGAAAACTTTTTGATGAAAGTCCTGCCCATCAAATCCAAATACCCGATAGAAATTGAGC
The DNA here is from genome assembly GCF_902459505.1 of Geotrypetes seraphini. Lineage (NCBI taxonomy): Eukaryota > Metazoa > Chordata > Amphibia > Gymnophiona > Dermophiidae > Geotrypetes > Geotrypetes seraphini. The sequence continues at coordinate 64,556,300 of NC_047085.1, forward strand.
GTGCACATCGCATACCAATGAGAAGACCTGATACTTTAAAAGGTCCTCGCCCTATAATTTTCAAGATGTTACGGCACCAACAAGTTTTAGAGGTGTTACGAATGGCTAAGGGAACATGCAAATTTAAAATGTCAGAATGCCAAAGTACACATCGTTCCTGACTTTGCTAAAACAACGGCAGATAAAAGGAAAAAAAAATGCTAGACATGAGGCCGAAGTTGAGAGACATCGGAGCTAGATTTGGGCTGATATACCCTGCGATTATGAAAATAACTATTGACAATAAAACTATGAGCTTTGATGAGCCAGTGATGTTAGAAATGTATTTAAATCAAAGGGAACAGCCGATGTCAGTTTAATTTGGCTTCATGGAATTGGATTAAGATTTTCTTTCTTTGTTTTTTGATTTTATTTGTTATTCATCTTTGATGTATTTGAGAATATCCTAATTGACAGTTTGGATCTGTTTTTAATTTGAATGTTAATGGTGAAATGGAACTCTGATGGAGCTGGCAGTTTATTTCTTTAGAAGCCTTTAATATCTTTTTCTCAAAAGATGACTGTTAAAGCTGAGACTATTTTTTTCCTTTGTTTTTACATATCTTTGAATAGATATTATTGGAATACTTTGATATATGTTAGTTTACTATAATTTATGAAGATAAGATACTAATGAGTAGAGCTTATAGTGGCAGATTTAAGCCATAGGTTATTATGAGTTAATGGAGGTTATGATTAGAGTTCTGAAAGAATGATTTTTGTTGTAGGAGGTTTTCAAAGGACTCTAATTTTGGGTTTAGCATCCTCAAAAAAAAAGGGAAAAATATATTATTAATATTTAATTTATATTTATGGGTTTCTTACAAGGCTAACTCTTTTAGCAGATATATAGAGTTTGAGATTCTCTTTTGTCATTTATACTAGGAGTGCTAGATCTTTATTTAGTTTTCTTATTTTGATTTTCAATATTTCAAGAATATTACACTTACTATATGAGAAAGTACATATGATTATTACATACAATATTGTGTTATATTTGAGGTCTGTATAGAGCTTTCTTTTTGCTTTGCTTGGTCTTGTATGTGCGGTTCCAGGTTTTATCAGTCTTTATTAAGGGTGGGAGAGGGAGGGATGGGAAGGGGTTTAAGGGGAATTGATAATTGGGGTAGGGATGTAGTAGTATGGGATATAAATGAAAATGGTGTTTCTTCATTTCAACTCATTTCAGTTTTTTGTTTATATAAAATAAATGGAAGAGCTTATGTAAAGGTTAATTGGATTGATGGAGATTAAAATCTTTTCACTCAATGTTAATGGCCTTAATCACCCAGTAAAAAGGAAAAAAATGTTAGCATTTTTAAAAAGGCAACAGGCTGATGTATATTACATTCAAGAGACACATTTGTCAGTGGTTGAATCCAGGAAGCTAGAGGATAATTGGGTGAAACACTGTTTCTTCGCTCCTACAGTGGGGAAAAAGGCAGGAGTGGCTATATTAGTTAACAAAAAATGTTTAGCTTCATTTAAAATGATGGATTTTGACCCTTTAGGGAGATGGATAAAAGTGGAAATGAGCATGGGAAATAATACTTTGACTTTACTAAATATCTATGCCCCGAATTCGAATCAAAATGATTTTTTTACAAATTTACAAAAATTAATACTCCCACTGGCTGCTTCTAATTTAATAGTAGCTGGAGATTTTAATGTTGTTATGGATCCTTTTTTGGATAAAAAGCCAAGCAAAAATATAAAATCATTAGGGTTAGATAATTTGGTGAATACTTGTAATTTGAAAGATATATGGCGTATTCTTCATTTTAATGATCAGGAATTCTCTTTTTGCTCACCAGTTCATAAATCTTTTTCAAGAATTGATTACATATTGGTATCAAATTCCATGGTGCAACAAGTGACACAAGCTTCCATTTATCCAATTATCTTGTCTGATCATGGAGGGGTGTGGATTACACTTACACTAGATAATAGTGAATATAATAGATCATTATGGAGGTTTGATAATGCATTGGTTTTGGATTCAACTTTTCTTGAAGAAATTAAGTTAAAAATTTTGGATTTTTTCCAAATAAATACTTCAGCAGATATTAATGCGGAAATTTTATGGGACGCATTTAAAGCTACTATAAGAGGTAATATTATTTCGTATTCTGCATATATTAAAAAACAACTTGTTAAACAATTTTCAGATTTGGAAAAAGAAATTAAAATGCTGGAGTCCAAATTAATTGATAAATGGAATCACGATACTTTGCAAGCTTTATTAAAGGCTAAGGGTAAATATAATGAAATTTCTTCGAGAATGGCAAGGAAAGATTTGTTTTCTTCGCAAACCTTGTATTATGGAAAATCTAATAAGGCAGGAAGTTTACTTGCAAATTATCTTAAAGCAAAGAAGAGAAGAATAAAAATAATTGCAATAAAAGATGAGAAAGGAAATATGCATAATCAAATTAGTAATATTTTAAATCAATTTTTGGTTTTTTACAAAGAGTTGTATTCTTCCGAGTCTTCTGTTGATAAAGTTCAAAAAGGTATGGAATTTTTAAATCTTCTTGAGGGTCCAAAACTTCCTGATCATATAAAAAGAAGTTTAGAAGAACCTATATCATTAAAAGAATTAGAAACAGCGTTGAAGTCTCTTAGAGTTGGATCCGCTCCAGGTGGGGATGGTTTTACTGTGGAATTCTATAAAACATTTCAAAAGTAACTTTTGTCTTTCTTCAAGATAAAGAAGCAATTCTTCGCCTATTCTATAAGACTGATAATGTTGAATTTCTTGGATTCAAAAATTTCAGTTTTTCCTGATGTATCAAAATGGACACAAGTCAGGAATTAGAAATTTCTGGCTTATTGTCAGTCTGTCCTAAATTTAGGAGCGACCATCTAGTTACGTTTCCCCTGTAAATGTTGCATTGCATATCAAGCCAATAGATATATCTTTTATGAACCCGATCAGTTACAATTTTTTCTTGAAGGTAAAGCAACTATGAGAACTCCAGAGACTTCCGTCGAAATTGCGAATCAGGCCACATAATTGAATCCAAAAGTGCTCTGTAATTTGATTTAATTTAGAATTTCTTTAATCCAACTTCTCTTGGATGTGATTGATCTCTTCTCTCTAATGTGGGCTTTACTCATTGTTATTTTGTGTGTTGTACTATGTTGATTATTTTCTTTAGTAGATCATTATATTTCTTTTCAAGTAATGTATTCTCAACTTGTAAAAAGATTATAAACAAATTTTAAAAAAAGACAAAGTTCTTGCACAGTCTAGGAGGCTAGATACCCCACAGTAGGAAGGTAACAAATAGGAACTATTTTTGGATCTTGCACTAGTTACATTACTGTGGCAGAGATGGAAGAGTTCACTTATATTTTGATAATAGTGCAGTTACAATACCAGAGTCCTTTCCAGTTTGGCGTAGCTTTTGCCATTCAAGGAACAACCTCAAAAGTCACCACTGTTCTGATTGCATGAAAAGTCTCTTAAGGAGCCAAGGTTTTCAAATATCCCAACACAGCTGAACCATCAGCAGCAGTATATCAGGTGATGAATAAGGGAGGCAAACTGAGATTACAGATAGAAAGGAACAGTGCCACTAACCAGGAAGCATCAGTCTGAAAATATCCACCAAGTATTTTCTGCATTTGGGCTTTGGGTTTGAAGTGGAGAAAAAGAAACGGGAGGGGACTGTTTAGAGAAATGTTTATAATTGTGTTCTTGTACAATCCCCCTTTACTCCTGGACCAGTGGGGTTTTATGTATCCTTAGCTGCCAGGCTAAAACTTCAGATGATTGAAGTCTTAACTCCTCCCTCTGTTAGGATATCCTGGAGCATGCCCCTTAGATTCCAGTCTTGCTTTCTACATGCCAAGCCTGTAGGAGCTTATCTCTTCTGCTCGTGTTTTCTTTTACTAGTTTTCTCCGTCCTCCAAATACTTTCTAGATTCTCCTGCAGGCCTCCCCGATAAGGCGCTTTGGATGCAGGCCACGGTCCTTAGACTGTTGGATCTTGTGGCCATCAAGCCTGTGCCAGAGGGCGACTTGGGCTCTGGGAGATACTCGTTCTACTGCATCATTCCAAAGAAAGGCTCTGAAGATTAGAGACCAATCCTGGATATCAAAGCAGTCAATGCAGCACTAGAGGTGCCCCACTTCTGCATGGAGACGGTGCAGTCCATCATTCCTTCATTGGCGCCAGGGGAGTTTTCTGACCTCCCTGGATCTCATGGAGGCGAATCTTCATATCCCCATGTTTCCAACGCACAAGAAGTTTTTGTGGTTTCATGTCCTGTATCAGCACAGTCAGTTTGCAGCTCTTCCCTTCAGATTGGCGATGGCGCCCAGGACCTTCACCAAGGTGAGGGTGGTAGTGGCAGCGCATCTCCTCTATCTGGGTGTCCTGCTCCATCTGAATTTGGCTGGTCAGAGCTCCATTTGGCCGAAGGGTTCCAGGCAGTTCAGCAGGTGGTTCACTTGCTGCAGCGTCTGGGCTGGGTGATCAACCTTCGGAAGAGTCACTTGGAGCCCACCCAGGATTTGTAGTATCTGGGGGTCTGCTTTCACATGGGACAGAACAAAATGTTCCTTCACATAGCCCGTCAAGAGAAGATTCAGAAAGTCATCAGAGAACTTTTGGCCACTCAGTCCCCGATGGCCTGGCAGTATCTCCAGGCCTTAGGACTCAAGGTGGCAACAATAGATTTAGTTCCTTGGGCCAAAGCCAGAATACGTTCCCTGCAGGAGGCTCTGTTGTCCTGAAGGAATCTGCAGTGGACACATTGCTTGCCCTCCTGCCTTGGACAGCGGTGGTGCACAGCAGCATGGCGTGGTGGTTGCATCCCCCATCACTAGCCAGGGGCCTTCTACTCTGGATTTCAGATTGGGTGACTCTTGTCAGCAGACACGAGTCCCTATGGCTGAGGAGCAGTCTGTATGTCTCTTCTGGTGCAGGGCTGGTGGTCAATCAATCACCTGGAACTGAGGGCAATTCGTCTGGCCCTCTTGCATCTCCAGACCCGTCTCCATCATTGAGCTATCTGAGTGTTCTTAGACAGTGCACGGCGATGGTTTACATCAACTGGCAGGGGGGCACGAGGAGTCCCTTCTTGAGTGTGGAAGCCAGTTGCTCTTTGCTGAGTGGAAATACACCTGGTTGTGCTGTCCACAGCTCACGTGGCAGGCATAGACAATGTTCAGGCAGACTTTCTCAGTCGCCAGGCACTGGACCCATGAGAGTGGTCTCCCGGAGAGTGTTCGAGTAGATAGTGCTCCCAGAGAGTGTTCGACCTCATGGTAACCGTGGCAAACCAGAAGGCCGATAGATTTTTCAGTCATCATCAAGAGTCTGACAGCAATGGCCTGGGCACTCTGGTGCAGCCCTGGCTGCAGGAGTGTCATCTTTGCGCCTTCCCTCCCTTCCCCATGGTAGGGCATCTGTGGTGTCACATAGCAGAGCATCCGGGGCCGGTGATCTTGGTGACTCCCGATTGGCCAAAGCGACCGTGGTATTCAGACCTGGTGGGGTCGGGGGCTGCATTTGCCCTGTCATCCTCTGCTCCTCACATAGAGGCCAATCACTCTGCAGGGACCACATTGGTCTTATGGCATGGCTCTTGAGCGCACAGCCTGGGGCTATTCTGTGGTGATAGCTATGCTGCTTCCCAGCTAACGGAAGTCCACGGTGGTGGCCTACATGAAAGCTTGGCGGTGCTACCAGGCTGGGTGCACCAGACCTCAGGAGGATCCCTCTTCTCCCTCAGTTCCTCGGGTGCTGGAGTTTCTGCAGGATGGCCTGAAAAAGGGCCTTGCAGTGGCTTCCCTGAGACCTGTTGGTTTGAGGGGATCTTTTGCGGTTCATGAGGACATAATCCATTTTCTATGGGGCAGGGTTCATCTGAGGCCTCCTTTGCGCCTCCCTTGTCTGACTTGAAATCTGAATCTGGCTTGCCCGCCTTATGGGCCTCTGGAGCAGGCATCTAAGGATCTCACTATCAAAATGGTTTTCCTTGTGGCTGTTATATTGGCTTGGAGAATTTCGGAGCTCCATGCTCTTTCTTGTCAGGATCCTTTCTTGCTTATTACAGATACCGCAGTGCTCTTGCGTACGGTTCCTTCCTTTTGAAAGTGGTTTCTGTTTGTCATGTCAATCAGGAAGTTCGACTTCAGGTGTTTGTTCCTTCTGGTTCAAAGGCACAGGACTGGGTGTTGCAGTCCCTGGATGTGATCAAGCTTTTGCTGTGATATTGCTGTGAGTTTTGTGTCTCGGACCACTTGTTTGTGCTGGTGGACCTGCCCGTAAGGGCAAGCCTGCCTCTAAGGCTACCATTTTGAGATAGATTTGAGCGGCCATTTCCGCAGCTTATGTAGCAGCAGGAAAGAAGCCCCCGCCTCAGAGTGCGGGCTCATTCTACCAGAGGGGTTTCCTCCTCCTGGGCCAAGTCTTCAGTAATGTTTCCGGATGAGATTTGCAGGACTGCTACGTGGTCCTCTTTGCACACCTTCACCAAGTTTTACAGGATTGATTTGACTGCCAAGCAGGATGCCGCTTTTGGTGCCTTGGTGTTGGCAGCGAGCTTATCAGTCCCACCCTGATGTTTTCTGGACTCTCTGTTATGTCCCATTGGTCCCAGAATAAAGGGGGATTGTACAAGAACGAAAGATTTGTTTCCTACCTTTGCTAATCTTCTTTCTTGTAAATCCTTCCTTTATTCCAGGAACCCACCTGTGTATGTCTGATTCACTGATCGACTGCCTTGAAATATTGGTAAGCTGGATTTAAGTGTCGGACCAGCCTTTATAAGAGTGCCATATGATTAGATCTAGCACTAAATTTGTGGGGATCCCTGGTTTAGAGCACCCTTATGACAGTGCAGGCTGGGTCTTCCTATAGCACTGTTTTTGTCATTCAGGTTATAATGTTTCATAACCTGTTTTCTAGCTCTCATTATTTCTGTTTTGCATATGTTAGTATGAACAGAATTGATTTGTTTGGCAGGGAGTTCCCCGTTTCCCTCTCTCTCTTGTTTATTATCTTCTGTAGATGTTCCTGGCTGCTTGAAGACTGACTGGTGTCCAAGGGGTATGCTTCAGGGTATGCTAGCAGGGGAAGTCTTCAATCATCTGAAGTTTTCTACAGTGCCTAGCGGCTAAGGATGCATAAAATCCCACAGGTTCTGGAATAAAGGGAGGATTTACAAGAAAGAAGATTAGCAAAGGTAGGAACCTAATCTTTTAATGGCAATGTAACAACAGGTTTAACACCAGTCGAAAATCAATATTTCTCTCAACACACTGAACAAGCTACAAATTCAACCAGGCAACTATTTAAAATAGTGAACCATGTGCCGCAAACCTCACAACAGCTGTAGCCTTCTCAGTCACAGCTAACCTGCAAAGATTATGCAAATTCCTTGCTAACAAAATGAAAGGTCTCCACCATCTTTTCTGTTGTTGCTCCAATTCTATGGAATGCTCTGCCTGTTAACCTGAGACAGCAAGATTCTTTTCCAAAGTTTAAATAGGAACTAAAAACATTTTTTTTTAAGACATTTACAGCTATTAGGACTCAGCAGAACTTTGATTTGCAGTATATCTTTTTTTAATTTGTCCCCTCCTACCGTACTCTTCCTTTCCCCCTCCTCCCCATTTGTTTCTGTATAAAGTCTTACAATATATATAATACAGTGGAACCTTGGTTTACGAGCATAATTCGTTCCAGAAGCATGCTCGTAAACCAAAATACTCGTATATCAAAGCAAGTTTCCCCATAGGAACTAAGGGAAACTCGTTTGATTCGCTAACGCCCACCCCCAGCCCCCGAGAATCTCGGAGAGAATGGGAACCCGAAGGCCTTGAGCATGCGCAGATGCTCAAGGCCCAGCACAAAGAAGAAGGCAGATCTTCGGGCACCAGTATGTCCTGTGCGTTGGTGTCGGTGCCGGTGCCAAATGGGGGTAGGGAATGTGGGTGGGTGGGTGCCGGATCGCGAGGGGGGGGGGGGCTCGTAAATCGAGGCACACTCGGTTTCCGAGGCACCAAATTTTACGAATGTTTTGCTCGTCTTGCAAAACACTTGCAAACCGGTGCACTCGTAAACCGAGGTACCCCTGTATTTTTGTATTGCCAACTGCTTTTTAATCATTTTATTGTACATCACCTAGATTATTATTATTATTTTTTTTAGATAAGCGGTTTATGAAAACCTAATAAATGTGAAACTTAGGGCCTCTTCTATCAAACTGCGCTAGCAGTTTTTAGCGCAAAGAACCTCGCTGAATGGCCCGTGCTGCTGCCGACACTCATAGAGTTCCTGTGAGCGTTGGGAGAAGCGTGACTCTGTGCTAAAAACTACTTACGCAGTTTGATAGAAGAGACCCTTAGTGTGAATAGATGATGATTTGGAAACATACTTAAATACTAATTTATATCCCACTGTTCTGTTTACTGCAAGATGGTGACATTGATTTCATCCTGGCCCCTGCTGTGGGATCTCTTACCACAGCTGTGACTGGCACTGGCCAGGGACCCAGCACCTCAACCATACCAGGTGAGAACCTCCCATTTGTTTTGGCTGCTCAAAATAAATTTGCTATGATGATTTTATTTAAATATTACGTACTATCAAATAATAAAATTATTTTCCTCTTAAAATTTCAGCACTCTAGAATTCAGGTTAAAATCCTATCTATAATAAAGAGGAAAAGTTCATTATAGTGACTATAATTACTGAGGGCAATATTTTTAGTGAAGGTATTTATTCAAGAAGGAACACTGAAAATACTGGCATAACTTAAAATTTAAATTTGGGCATAGCTGATTTTTCCTTCAGTATTCATAAGCATCATAATAAATTTGTCCTCTATATTATAAATTGGGTTCAGACTTTTTTGGTTTTAAATAATAATTGTTAAAAAAATACCATCAGCACACCCTCCCTGACAAGAAAAGGCATAATTCCCCCTCCTTTCTCAAACATACACCACCAATTCCCCTCTCGGACCCAGAGGAAAGACCCCTGGCCTACCTTGTTTCCCTGGTGGTCTAGCAGCATGCTGGGGCAGGAACAATTTCCACTCGCTCCTACCCATGCTCTTTTGGCAACAAAAATAGCTGCCGAAACTTCCAGTAGCAGTCTCATGAGGCTATCTTGGTAGCTATTTTCGTCACCGAAAAAGCATGGGCAGGAGCAAGTGGGAATTGCTCTTGCCCCAGCGCACTGCTAGACCACTAAGGAAACAAGGTAGGCCTGTGTTATTTCCTCTGGGTCCGGGAGTGGGGTTGATTGTGTCTGTTTGGGGAGGGAGGGGGAATGCTACCTTTTTCTTGTAGGGTGCCTGCTGACGGTGGGGAAAAGTCTCCCTGTTCATTGGGGGTGGGGGGGGCTGGGCTTATGGCACTGGCAACAGAAACAGAGAAGGAACACTAGCAGGAGTGAAGGTGATAGTACTTAAGGGGGAACTCAAATATAAACCGAGACCCCTCGAAGCAATTTGGATAATTAGACATCTGGATAATCAGCGTTTGGATAATTGACGCTCTACTATATCTGGAGAGAAATCTGTATAACTTTTAGCTCTGTCTTGTGCCTGTCCCAATTTAAAATGGGTAATTTTGGCCACGTAAAGACTTATATAAGTAAGTGCTGGTAATGAAGAACACACACATGCAGCAGTCAGTGACCACTGCTGACCACATAATGTAAGTACCTTTGAATTTTGATCCCAATATGTAAGAAAGATACTTTTTCAAGAAAAATAGACTTTGATTAGGTGCTATGCATTGCAACCTATAATTGTTTATATTTCTTGAAATAATTTGGTTTTGCATGCAATAAAGCAATTTATTTAAACTAACAATTTTCTATTTTAGTTAAATTATTTGTTGTATTCTAGAGGCAGATACCTTGTTTACTTGCAGTGTTTTCTATGTATCTGATGGTATAATTCACCCTGAGTTACAACTGAAAAAGGCATGAGCTAAATCAATTTCTTCATCTTGATATATATTTTATTGATTTGACTCATAAGTGTTGTTTTATCTAATTACAGGCCCTTCATCAGAACAATCTGTAGTGGAGTCAAAGGATCGGAAGGCAAATGCTCATTTTATACTGAAATTGTTATGTGATAGTGGTGTTTTACAACCTTATCTTCGAGATCTTCTGTCAGCCAAGTAAGGGTTTAAAAAAAAATAATATAGAATCAGAATTATAAATGAACCATTTAAGGGTCATACTATTCACACAGGCTACTGTTTAGATGTGTTCCGGTACGTTCCATCTGGATTCAGTACGTGAGATGTCCACTCCTTAGCTGTGATCCAGTACTTGCAGAAATCTAGCACTTTTCTCACCTTGTGCTCCTTCTACTTGGTGAGAGAAACAGCCACCTACAGTTTTAATTTCTGCAAGCGTTCCATGCAGAAGTCTTTCTGATCTGTTCTGATAGTTCGTTTTCAGTGTCTTCGGTGCAGAAGAACCCCTTGTGGTGAACTTTTGCCAGAGAAAAAGTAGCAGTTTCTCGGAGTCGGACTGTTGCTTCACCCCTCTCAGGATCGAGGCGGATGCCTTCCTTCTGGATTGGATGAACGAGTTCCTGTATGCGTTCTCTCTGATTCTGAAGACTCTCGTCAAGCTCAAGTCTCCGCGTGCCACTATGATTCTGATTACTCCTTGGTGGCCCCAGTTCCAGGGAGCCTCTTCCTCTGCCTGTTTTTCCTTCTCTTCTTATGCAGGGTCAGGGTTCTCTGCTCCCTCCCAACCTTCAGTTTCTGCACTTAACAGCTTAGTTCCTCGAGACATGCCCTCGTTCCAGTTCTCCCAGCCTGTGCTGGATGTCCTGGAAGCGTCCCGAAAGGTCTCCACTCGCCAATGTTACCATTAGAAATGGACCCACTTTTCTTCCTGGTGTGCTACTAGGCAGCTGGAGCCACTGTCTGCCTCCTTGACGGCTGTCCTGGATTATCTGTTGCACTTGTCTGGCGCTGGGCTCAAGTCCTCTTCGGTTCGAGTCCACCTTAGTGCCATTGCTGCTTTTCATCAGCCGATTGATGGAATCCAATCTCTGTTCATCCTGTGGTTTCCCGCTTCATGAAAGGACTTTTCCACGTTCATCTGCCCCTTAAACTTCCTCTGGTGGTTTTGGATCTTAACATGGTCCTTGCTCAATTGATGAAACCCCCTTTCGAGCCACTAGCGCGGGCTCACTTAAAGTATCTTACTTGGTAAGTTGTGTTTCTTATTGCTCTCACTTCTGCCCGTTGGGTCAGTGAGCTTCAAGCATTGGTAGCGGACTCACCTTTCACTGTCTTCCATCATAACGTGGTTTTCCGTACCCATCCTAAGTTTTGCCTAAGATTGTTTCTGATTTTCACATCAACCAATCTATTGTTCTTCCTGTGTTTTTTCCTAAGCCCCATTCTCACCATGGGGAAGTGGCTCTACATTCTTTTGATTGTAAGCATGCTCTGGCCTTCTACTTGAAGCGCACCGCTCCTCACCATTTGGCTCCCCAGCTGTTCCTCTCTTTCAATCCTAATCGCTTGGGTTGCTCGGTCTCTAAGCGGACCATTTCTAACTGGTTGGCTGCTTGTATTTCTTTCTGTTATGCTCAGACTGATTTCTCCCTGCCGGGATGGTGGCGTCTGTTGCTTTCCTCCGCTCTACTCCCATTGAGGAAATCTGTAAGGCTGCCACTTGGTCCTCAGTTCATGCGTTCACCTCTCACTACTGTCTGGATGCTTTCTCCAGGCGTGAAGGTTACTTTGGCTAGTCAGTTTTGCAACAGCTATTCTCCTAAATTGCCAACTCTCCCTCCGTCCCTTTCTGGTTAACTTGGAAGTCACCCACATGTAGAGAATATGCTGCCTGCTTGTCCTGGGATAAAGCACAGTTACTTACCATAACAGGTGTTATCCAGGGACAGCAGGCAGATATTCTCGCATCCCACCCACCTCCCCGTGGTTGGCTTTTTTGCTTGCTATCTGAACTGAGGACACGCTGAGGAGACGCATGCCCTAGGCTGGGTGGGAGGGGCACGCGCGAATGCACGGGCCAATCGCAAGCCTGAAGGTTTTCAAGCAAGTCTGCTTGCAAAAACGTCCGCTAGGGGGCTCCGTCAGTGACGTCACCCACATGTAGAGAATATCTGCCTGCTGTCCCTGGATAACACCTGTTAGGGTAAGTAACTGTGCTATATAGACAGCAGATATAAATTCAGACACATTTTGATCACTAAATTTAAAATAAAATCATTTTTCCTAACTTGTCTGGTGATTTCACGAGTCTCTGGTTGCACTTTCTTCTTCTGACTGGGCATCCAATCTTTCTTCCCTTCTTTCAGCCTCTATGCTTCTTATCCTCCAGACCTCATTCCCTCCCCCGACTTTTTCTTCCTCTCTCCCTGCCCTTTCTTTCTTTCTCTTCATGCCCCCTTTCTTTTTTTCTGTGTCTCTTTTTTTCCTTCTGTCTCCTTGCCTGCCCTCTTTCTTTCTTTCTCCTTGCACTCCCCCAAGCCACTGCCAATGCCGCTGTCATCGGATAACAGGCCCCAAAGCCGCTGCCCCAAGCTCTCCCTCCTCTCCTGCTTTGGGCCGACCAGTATTCCTTTCCCCGACGTCAATTCTGCCGTCGGAGAGGAAGGCTGATCGGCCCAAGATCGTGATGACCTATTGGGAGAAATGCTGCCGGGTCCTGCCTTCGCGGAAACAGAAAGTAGGCAATACCTGACAGCAAGAAGAGCAAATTGTAAGCTTCATTGACCTGTCTCCCACCTTAGCCTGTAGCGAACGCATGCTTCGGGGCTCTGACATGTGCGTGCCGGCTTACCTTCTCTTCCCCCTCCCCCCCCGGACATAACTTCCGGTTTCGGAGAGAAGGGAAGGGAAGCCGGTACGCACACATTAGAGCCCCAGAGCATAAGTTCACATCGGGCTAAGGTGTGAAATCTGCAATTCGTTTTTTTTTTTGTTTTTTTTAATGTTGAGCAGCGGCGGCAGTAGCAGAATTTAGCCGAGCGGTCATCTAAATTACCCGGGCAGACCGCCCGGCTAAAAGGCCCTAGGGAGAACACTGTCATCGTTTTATTAAAATCACATTGGTTTCAGGCTCTGTTTTCTTAACTTACTTGCCAAGGTCTATTGATCATTCGACATTTCTTATTCTTCATGCTTCATCTTCTATCTCTGTGTATGTATTGTTCCCCATATTCAGCATCTCCATTTTCCATGTCTCCTGTACGTCCCTTTATCCCAGGACAAGCAGGCAGCATATTCTCAACATATGGGTGACGTCATCCATGGAGCCCTGATGCGGACAGCCTTGCAAGCAGACTTGCTTGAAGAACTTCAGAAGTTTGCGACTGCTGCACTGCGCATGCGCAAGTATTTTTCCTCCCGACGTAGGGCACACGTTTCCTCAGTTCTAAGTTTTATGCAGAGCCGAGAAGCCCTTGTTTCAAGGCTCTGCGTGAGAGTTAGTTCTAAACTCGTGCCTTCTCACCGCGGTTCGTGTATTTTCTTTACAGGGTCGCTGTGTTATTTGCATGTTTGATTTTTTTTTAAAGTTTTGTTTGTTTTTTCCGATCGTGTCACGGCGAGGCTTACTCCGCGGCCTCAGCCGGCAGGCTTCAATTTCACCGCAACAATGTTTCTTTCCATGTCCCTGCTGGTCACAGGGTTCAAGAAGTGTAGCCGTTGTCAATGCGCGATCTCCATCACTGACTCACATAAGTGGTGTGCACAGTGTTTAGGACCTGATCATCGTCCGGAGTCGTGAGTCTGCTGTGCTACACTTCAAAATTAAGCCTTTAAATGTCGTTGAAAAAATATTCAAGGGAATGGATCTGCCTTGACCCCGATTCCGCCCCCGACCTCGACTCCATCAAAGTCTTTTACGGGACCAAAACCTTCAACCTCGATATCACTCAAACCTTCCTCGATGGGGAAGTCTTCGTCTTCGGGGAAATCAGCTAAATCTTCTCCCAAGATACCGTTATCCTCAGTGTCTCCATCAGGTAAGATAGCTAAGCCAACCCCTCCAGACATGCTACCCTGAGAACCGGTGGGTCCGAGGCTACCCAGTAAACGTATCTCAGAATTGAGGCAACACTCTTTCTCGATGTCTTCCTTGGAATCCATAGTCATACCAATTGTACCAGATCCAGTGGTCTCGATGCCACCTTTGCAGAATATTTTTTTAACTATTCTGCATCAGGAGTTTGGTAACATGCTTGCCAAATCGACTCCTGCCTCGAATATGCTTCCTGCAGTCCAGCCTGAGCACTCAGCAGTAATAAAAGGAGTTGAGTCCTTGAGAATGTCTCAAGCTCAATCTATACACTCTATGTAAGGAGTTGAGTCCTTGAGAGTGCCTCAAGATCATTCTACACACACTAAACAAGGAGTTGAGTCCTTAAGAGTGCCTCAAGATACCTCTACACAAGGAGCTGAGTTCTTTTCAGGGTCTCAACGTCGTTCTCTGACTTCCAGTCCTACCTCTTCACATAAGCCGTTGCCCTTTTCGAGGCACAGGACGAGGACTCTTCGACATTCATCTTTGAGGCTGGATCCGACTCAGTCACAGGACCGTGGTTCGAGCCCACATCATTTATCTAGGCATTCATCGAGGCCCAGGTCATCTTCTCGAGACAGGTCTCATTTATCGAGGCATTGAGACTCTTCGAGACTACCAACTCCTTTGTCGAGGAGATCTGTTGCAGAGTCTCACCATTCTCATCAGTCAAGTTCTTCTGCAAAGTTTTCTTCACATTCCAGAAGTGGGCGTTCATCTTCAACTTTGCCTATGGATTCAGATTGCATATATCAATACTCCAGAGAGGCTTCACCTTCGTTCTCTGCTGTGAAAGGTACCTCGAGGGGCTCTTATTCCCCTTTCTCCTCAACGAGGTTATACCTCTTCAGATCTGGTATCCTTTACAAAATTTCTATGCCAAATGAGTAAGCATCTTAACATCACTTTGGAATTTGACTCAAAATACACTAAGGAGTATTTGGAAGAACTGGGTATGTCTCATCCTCCTAGGGATTCTCTCAAATTACCCATGAATGGCATTCTTTCTCTAACTTTAAAAAGAAATCTTGATACTCCATAATCTGTTCCTGCTGTGTCAGCAAAGATGGAATCTCGATATAAGATGGTCCATTGTAAGGGATTTGAGAAGTCCCATTTATCCCATCAATCTCTTCTCGTGGAGTCTTCTTTAAAAAGAACCAATCCTTCCAAAGTTTATGCCACCGTCCCTCCTTGCCGAGAGGGCAGGACCATGGACAAGTTTGGTCGTCGGTTATATTAAATTTCGATGATGACAATTCTGACGTCGGAAAGGACGTTCTGGGCCAGCCAATCCATTATTTTTCGGCCTAGCATCATCTCCCAGAGTTTTCACCAAGTGCCTGGTTGTAGTAGCAGCATTTCTGCGCAGCCATGGTCTTCAGGTTTTCCAATACCTGGACGACAGGCTCATCAAAGATTCAACATCTCAGGGGGTTATTGTTGCGACCCAATGGACTATTTGGTTCCTCCAGGGTGTGGGGTTTGAAATAAACTTTCCAAAATCCCAGCTACAGCCCTCTCAGACTCTACAGTTCATTGGAGCTGTACTGGACAATGTGCTACTCAGAGCATTTCTTCCTCTACAATGTCAGGATGCTCTCTTTCAGCTTTGTCAACAAGTGTCATCACTCACTTTACTCTCAGCGAGACACATGATGGTTCTGGTAGGTCAAATGGCCTCTACAGTTCACGTGACTCCTTTTGCCAGACTTCACCTCAGAATTCCTCAGTGGACCCTGGCATCTCAGTGGGCACAGGCTTTCGACCCACTCTCTCAGCACATTACAGTGACTCCTTCGTTGAGACAGTCTCTTCACTAGTGGATGCTCTCTTCCAATCTCTCCAGAGGTTTGCTGTTTCAAATGCCCCCTCATCAGAAGGTCCTCATCCCGAAGGTCTCCATACTCAAGGGCATTGGTCCAGCACAGATTGTTGGTGTCACATAAATCTATTGGAACTCAGAGCGATCATCAATGCTCTCAAAGCTTTTCAAATCCCAAAGTGCACAAGAATTAATATGAAAAAGTATAGGACTTTCATTAGTCACCAAAACAAATGAGTTCAAATCAAATTAAACTCTAAAATCACATCGCGTTCCTCAGTATGCCACCCGTGATTAACGAATGGTAGCTGTCCTCATAGGAACCTTATCGTGTGTGATTTTATCTTTAAATATATTTTTTGCTTTTTTACTTTTTATTTTTGTCAATAAGTTATAAAGTTTTATAAAATGCTTGTGCCTAATAATTTTAGCAACAATAGCATATAGTAGCAATTACTTAGCTTATATTCCGGTTCCCTTCCGGTTCATTAACTATGGATTTAGTCTTCAGCTAATACATAATATGGCTCTGCGTTCTCCTTCCCCGACCCTGATGAAGTAATGAAACGCGTCGGTGGGGAATGAACCAGACCCAGTCTTTAAAATATAAGCTAAGTAATTGCTACTATATGCTATTGTTGCTAAAATTATTAGGCACAAGCATTTTATAAAACTTTATAACTTATTGACAAAAATAAAAAGTAAAAAAGCAAAAAATATATTTAAAGATAAAATCACACACGATAAGGTTCCTATGAGGACAGCTACCATTCGTTAATCACGGGTGGCATACTGAGGAACGCGATGTGATTTTAGAGTTTAATTTGATTTGAACTCATTTGTTTTGGTGACTAATGAAAGTCCTATACTTTCTCAAAGCTTTTCAGCATCTTCTTCACGATCAAGTAGTCCTCATTCGTACAGACAATCAAGTTGCCATGTCCTATGTCAACAAGCAGGGAGGAACAGGATCTCTTCTCTTTTGCCAGGAGGCTCAGAAGGTTTGGAATTGGGCAATTCATCGCAACATCTTTCTGAAAGCCATCTACATCCAAGGGGAGAAAAACTGTCTTGCGGACAAATTGAGTCATCTTCTACAGCCTCATGAATGGACCCTCAATTCTCTCTATCACATTTTTTCTCAGTGGGGAACCCCTCAGATCGATCTCTTTGCATCTCCCCACAACAACAAACTGCCTCAGTTTTGTTCCAGGATATACTCTCCTCATCGCCTCGAGGCAGATGCTTTTCTTCTGGAATGGACAAGTAGATTCCTATATGCGTTTCCTCCATTTCCTCTCATTCTCAAGACACTCATCAAATTCAGACACTAACATGCCACCATGATTCTGATAGCTCCTTGGTGGCCCAGACACCCTTGGTTCTCCCTTCTACTTCAACTCAGCAGCAGGGAGCCACTACTTTTACCAGTTTTTCCGTCTCTGCTTAGACAGAGTCAGGGTTCTCTACTTCATCCCAACCTGCAATTTCTGCACCTGACAGTTTGGAACCTTTCAACTTAACTGCCAATCTATAGTTCTCTCAATCTGTCAAGGCCATTTTAAAGGCTTCCAGGAAGCCTACCACTAGGCAATGTTACAACCAGAAATGGACTAGGTTTTCTACTTGGTGCGCTCTTCATCACAAAGATCCTCAATCTACCTCCTTGTCATCAGTTTTGGGTCCACTGAGGGATTACCTGTTTAATTTATCTCAATCAGGCCTCAAATCAACATCCATTTGAGTCCATCTCAGTGCAATTGCAGCTTTTCATCAGCCACTAGAAGGGAAATTACTATCTGCTCATCCTGTGGTTTCCAGATTTATGAAAGGACTTTTCAATGTCAAACCTCCTCTCAAACCGCCTCCATTTGAACCAATGTCTTTGGCTCATCTCAAATATCTCACTTGGAAAGTGGTCTTCCTCATTACTCTCACGTCTGGTTGCAGAGTCATTGAGTTATAAGGTTTAGTATTCCATCATGACAAAGTGGTCTTCCGTACTCATCCTAAATTTTTACCTAAAGTGGTTTCTGAATTTCAACTCAATCAATCCATTGTTCTTCCAGTGTTTTTTCCAAATCCTCATTCCCATCCTGGAGAAACAGCTCTTCATAATCTGTACTGTAAGCATGCTTTGGCTTTCTACTTGAAAAAGGACTAAGACACAGATATCTTCTCCTCATCTTTTTGTCTCCTTTGATCCAAAGAAGTTGGGACATCCAGTTTCCAAGAGAACCATCTCCAACTGGTTGGCTGCTTGCATCTCTTTTTGCTATGCTCAGGCTGGACTTCATCTAGAGGGTTGAATTGCAGCCCATAAAGTTAATGCTGTGGCAGCATATGTAGCTTTCCTTAGATCTACTCCTATTGAGGAAATCTGCAAAGCTGCCACTTGGTCCTCGGTTCATATCTTCCCCTCTCATCATTGTTGGGATTCTTTTTCCAGACAGGATGGTCACTTTGGCCAGGCAATATTACAAAATTTATTCTCCTGAATTGCCAACACTCCCACCATCCCATTCTGGTTAGTTTGGAGAATATGCTGCCTGCTTGTCCTGGAATAAAGCACAGTTACTTACCGTAATAGGTGTTATCCAGGGACAGCAGGCAGATATTCTCACAACCCACCCACCTCCCCTGATTAGCTTCTTAGCTAGCTATCTGAACTGAGGTTATGCGGGCCTACGTCGGGCAGGAAGGCACTTGCGCATGCGCGGTGTGACAGTCGCAAACTTTCTAAAGTTCTTCAAGCATGTCTGCTTAGGAGGCTGTCCGCATCGGGGCTCCATGGATGATGTTACCCATATGTTGAGAATATCTGCCTGGTGTCCCTGGATAACACCTGTTATGGTAAGTAACTGTGCTTTCTAGTATTTCCCCTGTGCCCATCTTCCTACTCACATTATCACATTGTATGATCCCCTCCTCCTATGTTCAGTATCATTCCTCTATATCCCTATGCCCCCCCCTAAGTCCAGCATCTTCCTTCTGTGTTCTTATTTTCCCCCATGTATAGCCGTTTTTCCTCTGTGTCCATATAACCTCCCATATCTGGCTTTGCTCCTCTATGTCAATATACCACTCCCATCAGCCTTCCCTTCCATCTATGCCCACCATCTCCCCTCTTTTTGTATATCTCCCTGAATCCAGCATCTCCCCTCTCTTGCTCCCTTACACCAATGTGTCTCTCACCCTGTATCTTTCTTTCCTCCCTCTGCTGTGTTCAATATTTCATTCATTCTTCCTTCATCCCATTGGTTCAGGTTCTCTCTTTATTTTTCCTTTTCTCTCCTCCTTTTTCCATTCCCTCCAGCCCCCTTCTCCTCCAGCATCCAGTTGTGGGTGTGACACCTCTCCCTTCCCTCCTGCTCCAGTCCCCCCACAACATAGACCCAGCAGCTGTCTCCCTTCCCCCCCATTTTCTAGACCTGATCCAGCACCCGTCTCCCTTCCCTTCAACTCTAGCTTGAGTCAGCCAGTTAGCACCCCCCTCCTTCCCGATCACATGTCTAGTAGCTCCAGCAATCATGGCTTAAAAACAGAAAATAACTTGAGACTTCTTTACCGGATTAGCCCCTTTGCACTTCCTACCCCAGGCCTACCAGTGCCTTTGAAGCTTCAGCGACCGAAGAAACACCTTCGCAGACTTGCTCCATGTCCTTTCTTCAGCCAAGTCCCTCCTTCCGATGTAACTTCAGGTTTCGCATTGGAAGGAGGAACTCGGGAGGGATTGCACATCCAGATCTCACTGCTTTGATCACAGAACAGTGGGAGACTCCAGAGAGTTCTTTCAAATTGACTAAGGCTATGTCTAAGCTTTATCCTATGGCATTGGAATTTCAACAGCTATTTGTACAACCAAAGATGGATTCAGTAGTAGCTCAGGTTACCAAGCGCACAGCCCTGCCAAATGAAGGAAGAGTGATGCTTAAAAGTTCCTAGGATTGCATGGTGGACATGGTCTTAAAGAAGCTTTTTAACATGGCTTTTTCAGGCATTAAGACTACAGCTGCTGCCTCATTTGCAGAATATGCCTGTCACATGAGATTACGCCGTGTACCATCGGCGGAGGATGATACCTGCCACCAGCTGGTGCTGGAGTTCATGGACTATGTAATGGATGCTTTGTATGACCTCATAAGGGTTCTTGGTAAAGTGTCGGCTTGTGCAGTGATGGCTTGCAGGATTTTTTGGATCTGTTACTGGGATGGAGATTCGGCCTCTAAAGTGACACTGAGCAGACTCCCCTTCAAAGAACAAGTGCTTTTCGGCAAGGGGCTGGATGATCTCATGGCTAGCATGGCAGACTGCCTCCTAAGTCTCTCCTGGATGGTAGGCCTTACCGTCCCACTGGGGGAAGTCACAGTAATTTTCATCCCTCACACAGGTTCCACCAGAATTCCACAGACTCATCGCCCTGATATCTTCCCAAGTGTACAGACAAATCTGTGGCAACCTTAAATTCCAGCAGACTTTGGGTTCTTGCACCAGTCTGTCTTCCAAAATGTCCCAATGACGCCAGGACTTCAGCCACAACTCCTCGCATTGGAGGCCAGTTGTTGGCATTTCGCCAAGAATGGGAACGGATCTCCTTGGACCAGTGGGTACTGGATGTCATATGGGAGGGACACAAGGTAGACTTCTTTCATCTTCCTCTGGACCAGAAAAGGCATCAAAGGTCCAAGTGACACTGCAGTGACTCTTGGACATTCTAGCTGAAAGCAAATTGGGCTCTGGGAGATACGCCTTAAACTTCATCATGCCAAAGAAAGACTCAGGACTGGAGACCCATTCTGGATCTCAAGGTGGTAAATACCTTTCTGAAAATTCCATGCTTTCAAATGGAAACAGTACGATCGGTAATTGGAGCAGTGACTCCGGTGGAATTTCTAGCATCTATGGACCTGTCAGAAGCTTATGTTCATATTCCCAGGGCACTAAAGTTTCTGAGATTTCATGTTCTCCAGCAATATTTCCAGTTTGCAACCCTTCCCTTTGGCTGGTGATAGCCCCCCATATTTTCACCAATGTGATTGTAGAAAGAAGGTCCAAGTTCATCCCCATCTGCATGACTGGCTGATCAGGGCCTCATTCTAACTGGAGTGTGAGCAGGCAGTGGAAACAGTGGTGTCTCTACTGCAATGCCTGGGCTGGATTGTCATTTCATGAAGAGCCAGCTAATGCCATCTCAGACATTGGAATATCTGGGAGTTCAGTTTAACATGGTATAAGGTCGTATTTTCTTCCCAAGCCATGCAGACAGAAGCTCCAGAAACAGATACTGGGTCTCTTAGCGTTTCTGAACCCTACTGCCTGGCATTACTTCAAGTATTAGGGTCAATGGCAATCTCCCTAAAGGTTGTTCCCTTGGCCAGGGAGCACATGTGGTCTCTACAGGAGTCCCTCCTGTCTTTGTGATCCCTTCAGCATCATCCCCTTCAGATGCCAATCCCATGGACAGAACCAGAATGGAATCTCCTGCACTGGTGGATTCAGGGAGGCGCCCTAATGAAGGGTATGCCCCTTCGAATCATGGATTTGAGTACTCTCATGACTGACACTTGTCTTTCTGGCTGGGGAGCTCATTGCGGAGACTGCTCCATCCTTGGCTGGTGGACTCCCCAACATAAGCATTGGTCAATTAACTGTCTAGACTGGCATTGAGAGCTCTCCAAAACACCTTGGAAGGACATGCGGTAAGGGTGCTTTCTGACTATGCCACTGCTATGGTGTTTGTGAATCAGCAGGAGGCCACCAGAATTGTTCACTTGAGTCGGAAGGCATGGATGCTATTCTAGTACGTGGAAGTGCACTTTCAAGCTCTCTCTGTGGCTCATGTGGCCAGAGTGGAAAATGTGCAAGCAGACTTTCTCAGTCGCCGAGCCCTGGACCTAGAAGAGTGGTCTCTCTCGTAGAGGATGTTTTGTCTTATTGTGTGACGTTGGGGCAGAACAAAAGATAGACTTGATGGATTCAACCAAGAACTTGAAAGTCAAGTGCTTCTGAAGCTTAGGTCTGGACATATTGGTTTAGCCCTGGCAGACTCGGGAACTCTTGTACGTCTTCTCACCTTGGCCCATGGTTGGTCGAGTCATCTGCAGGATCATGACTCATCTGGGCCTAGTGATGCTGGTGGCCCTAAACTGACCTCACCATCCATGGTATGTGAATCTCATCCATCTTCATTAGGACAAGAGCCTCAAGCTCCCTCTTCATTACAACCTTATCAGTCAGGAACCAGTTCTTATGGAGAATCTCTAGCACTTTGGTCTTATGGCTGGGTTATTGAGCACAAGGCCTTGATTAAAAAGGGCTACTCTGATATAGTCCTTGTCACTCTTTTGAGGTCCAAAAAGCCCTCTACTAAAGCGGCTAACGCCAAGGCTTAGAAAGCTTTTCAGCAGTGATGTGCCAGAGACCTGGTGGAGCCGTTGTGTGCTCACATTCCAGTGGTTTTAGCCTTTCTGCAGGTCGGTCTAAAAATGGGCCTGTCGGTGGTTTCTCTCAAGAACAGGTGGCAGAACTTTCCTATTTCAGAGCTTTTCAGTTCCATTTTGCTTACGGTTATCCAGTTGTGGCCATATTTTTCTGAGAAGCGCTTCACTTTTGGCCACCTCTGAGACAGCCTTTTCATACATGGAATCTAAATGTTGTGCTGAATAGTATTTTGAGTAAATTCATTTGGCTGGGTAAAAGTGCAAGAATTGCCTTAGTGTCATTACAAAAGCCAATTGTGGAGGGTGGGGTAAATTTTCCAAATTTTTATAGGTACCATCAATCCTATATCTTGCGCCAAGATATGTATTGGGTCCTCCCAGATCTCATGGATAAATTACCAGATTGGTTGTGGTTGGAATGGCAACTCATGTTTCCCATTAGGCTTCGTTATCTGCTCAGTATTAATATGCCTAGAATACAGAAAAACAATAGAATTTTAATGGACACTTGGAAAACTTTAAGATATGTTAATAATTTAACACCTCTGCCAATTCAAAAATCTACATATTAAAATATATGGCTAAACTCCAGGATACAAATAGGTGGATTTAAGATTGTCTGGAAGGATTGGATTAAAGCTGGTATATGAATTTTAAATGATGTTATATCTAATGGTAAACTGCTGGATTTTTCACAGTTTCAGCTTAAATTTGGTCTTGATAAAAAACAAAGCTATAAGTGGTTGCAACTGAAGCATGCTATTCAGGCAGGGTTCCCTGAATGGAAATCTCTTAATAATCAATTTAGTTTAGATTTCTTATGCTTTCAGGTAGACTTTCTGGGTCACCAGGCCGCACAGTGGTACAAATTATTATCTGGCTATATAAATAAGAAACCAAAGACTGGACATAGAGATATTTGGAGCATTGAGATTAAGCATCAGATTACTGCATCTCAGTGGCCACGTATTTGGTCCTGGAGGATGAAATGTACAATGTCTGTGTCTATGAGGCAAACATGGTTTTTCCTGTTGCATAGAGCACTCTGGACCCCTGTTCGTTTACAAAAATTGGATTGCTCTAAGTCTAATAGATGTTGGCATGTTCATCTCGAAGCTAGAACTTTAGATCATTTATTGTTTTATTGTCCATTCATCAAGGCATTTTGGCAGTCTATATGGGATCAAATAAATTGCTTGTTAGAGAATCACGTAGCATTGTCTTATGATACAATTTTATTTGGCATGTCTATGAGAGCTAAATGTCAAATATCTGCTAATAATAACAAGCTTTTGATGATATTGACAGAAGTTGCCATCCAACAAATAACATATAATTGGAAGGATTATAAAAGACTGAACTATTGTTTCTGGTGGAATTCAGTTTGTCAAGTGTATAAAATGGAAAGAGCGTTGGTAGTTCAAAAAGGGTATTACAGTGGTGCCTCGCATAACGGACGCCTCGCACAGCGAACGCTGCGCACAACGAACTTTGTGTCTTGATCCGTACAACGAACTTCGTTTCACACAACGAAGTCGCCCGAGCTGCATCCTTCCGCGCAGGCACTGCACTTAACTGCCCTCTCTCCGCCTGGTTCCCTCTTGCCCCCCCCGACTCCCCGACACGATCGGGGCAAGAGGGAGCTCAAGCCCTCTTGCCCCCCCCGACTCCCCGACACGATCGGGGCAAAAGGGAGCCCAAGCCCTCTTGCCCCGCCGATTCCCCGACACGATCGGGGCAAAAGGGAGCCCAAGCCCTCTTGCCCCGCCGATTCCCCGACACGATCGGGGCAAAAGGGAGCCCAAGCCCTCTTGCCCCGCCGATTCCCCCGACACGATCGGGGCAAGAGGGAGCTCAAGCCCTCTTGCCCCCCCGACTCCCCGACACGATCGGGGCAAGAGGGAGCTCAAGCCCTCTTGCCCCCCCCGACTCCCCGACACGATCGGGGCAAAAGGGAGCCCAAGCCCTCTTGCCCCGCCGATTCCCCGACACGATCGGGGCAAAAGGGAGCCCAAGCCCTCTTGCCCCGCCGATTCCCCGACACGATCGGGGCAAGAGGGAGCTCAAGCCCTCTTGCCCCCCCGACTCCCCGACACGATCGGGGCAAGAGGGAGCTCAAGCCCTCTTGCCCCCCCCGACTCCCCGACACGATCGGGGCAAAAGGGAGCCCAAGCCCTCTTGCCCCGCCGATTCCCCGACACGATCGGGGCAAAAGGGAGCCCAAGCCCTCTTGCCCCGCCGATTCCCCAACTCCCCGACAATATCGGGCCAGGAGGGAGCCCAAGTCCTCCTGGCCACGGCGACCCCCTAATCCCACCCTGCACTACATTACGGGCAGGAGGGATCCCAGGCCCTCCTGCCCTCGACGCAAACCCCCCCTCCCCCCAACGACCGCCCCCCCCCAAGAACCTCCGACCGCCCCCCCAGCCGACCCGCGACCCCCCTGGCCGACCCCCACGACACCCCCAACCCCCTTCCCCGTACCTTTCTGTAGTTGGCCGGACAGACGGGAGCCAAACCCGCCTGTCCGGCAGGCAGCCATCGACGGAATGAGGCCGGATTGGCCCATCCGTCCCAAAGCTCCGCCTACTGGTGGGGCCTAAGGCGCCTGGGCCAATCAGAATAGGCCCGGGAGCCTTAGGTCCCTCCTGGGGGCGGGGCCTGAGGCACATGGGCCCAACCCGACCATGTGCCTCAGGCCCTGCCCCCAGGAGGGACCTAAGGCTCCCGGGCCTATTCTGATTGGCCCAGGCGCCTTAGGCCCCACCAGTAGGCGGAGCTTTGGGACGGATGGGCCAATCCGGCCTCATTCCGTCGATGGCTGCCTGCCGGACAGGCGGGTTTGGCTCCCGTCTGTCCGGCCAACTACAGAAAGGTACGGGGAAGGGGGTTGGGGGTGTCGTGGGGGTCGGCCAGGGGGGTCGCGGGTCGGCTGGGGGGGCGGTCGGAGGTTCTTGGGGGGGCGGTCGTTGGGGGGAGGGGGGGTTTGCGTCGAGGGCAGGAGGGCCTGGGATCCCTCCTGCCCGTAATGTAGTGCAGGGTGGGGTTAGGGGGTCGCCGTGGCCAGGAGGACTTGGGCTCCCTCCTGGCCCGATATTGTCGGGGAGTTGGGGAATCGGCGGGGCAAGAGGGCTTGGGCTCCCTTTTGCCCCGATCGTGTCGGGGAGTCGGGGGGGCAAGAGGGCTTGAGCTCCCTTTTGCCCCGATCGTGTCGGGGAGTCGGGGGGGCAAGAGGGCTTGAGCTCCCTCTTGCCCCGATCGTGTCGGGGAGTCGGGGGGGCAAGAGGGCTTGAGCTCCCTCTTGCCCCGATCGTGTCGGGGAGTCGGGGGGGGCAAGAGGGCTTGAACTCCCTCTTGCCCCGATCGTGTCGGGGAGTCGGGGGGGCAAGAGGGCTTGAGCTCCCTCTTGCCCCGATCGTGTCGGGGGTGCCAGGGACTACACGGAGTCACCCACCGTACCACCCGATTCGGGTAAGCGCAGGTATCGGTGGGTGGCTTATTTGCGGGGGGGGTGCCTTATTTTACATTTTTTTCTAAAAAGGGGGGGCTGTCTTATTTGATGGCCCTGCCTTATCATCGGGGAAACACGGTAGAAAAAAAAAAAATGAACAGTTAAGTCCCAGTTTTTGCCGCTGAGACTCTGCCCTCTCACTGTAAAATTAGACTCTACTTAGTCTGTCTTTAAATTTAAAAAATGTGTGTTGTTTTAAAAAACAATTATGTTTTTAGATGTATCTAAATAAAAATAATAACCAAAAATTTATCTTTTTTTATGTCATCTTAGCATATTTTATGCTACAGAACGAATTATTTTGTTTTACATGTATTCTTATGGGAAAACGCGTTTCACACAACGAACGTTTCACATAACAAACTTGCTCCTGGAACGGATTAAGTTCGTTGTGTGAGGCACCACTGTATAATAAGTTTAAGGATGTGTGGGGGCCATTATTAAATTATTATAATGAATAATTTACATTTTTCCCAATTTTGATATACTTGTGATTTGGGGGTGGGGGTATTTGGATTTTTCACTAATAATATATATGAATGAAATAAGATATTATATTCATGTGGTATATTTTAGTTATATATGAATTTGGGTGGGGGTGGGTGATAAATCTTATTGTATATTATTGTAGAATTTCAAGTGATGCTATGTTCTAATTGTTGTTATTTGCTGTACACTTGATGTATATGGTAAAATGAATAAAAAGAAAAGAAGGCATTGAGCTTTATCAATTTCTCCAAATGTCTATACATATTGCAGTAATTTTAAAAGCAGTCTCGTTTTTCAGGTAGTGTAATCCATATCGGAAGCGTGGCACATAAGGAATGCATTAAGTCCAGTTCTGCTTAATTTTGCGCCTCTGCCATTCTGTGTGATATAGAAATGGAATACAGCTTAAAAACTGATGACTTGGGTATGTTGATAAATTGAATTTATGGACAGTCACATATTGTTTACTCCTCTTCAAGGGATGCCAGAGGAATGACGCCATTCATGTCTGCAGTCAGTGGAAGAGCTTATCCTGCTGCTATCACTATTCTGGAAACAGCACAAAAAATTGCAAAAGGTAAATATTATGTTGGAAAGCTCCAGTCTATGCTTTATTACTCTTAGAAATATTGACAGTAGTGCTTTAGAGAAAATAGGTAAATAAAATACTCAAATGATGGCAAAACACTAGAAATGGCACAATTTTAAGGTATTTTCAGTATTGTAACAAGCAATTATTAAAAATCAATTAGCAGGGAAAGAAAATCAGGTGAGGTCTTCTCTAATAATACTGAAAATGTTTTTATGGGAGGGTTTTTTTTTGTTTATCTTAAAACTAGGTAAGATGCTGTACAGAGATTTTAGGTCATATTATGACTTATATCCATGTAAGAACTTTGCATTGCTATTATAGATTTAATAGATAGATTAGTGTGGTTTTATATTTTTTTCTTAATCTGGCAGGTTACCGTATACTTTTTTTCAGCTGTCCAGATAGAATTGCAAACATACCATGTACTGTCTGCACCAAAAGATTCATACAAAAAGTTATCAAAGTTTTTTAAAAAAATAGTTCTGTAACTATAGTATTATGCAGAGTGTTTGTTAGTCTGCTTTAAGTTGTAATACATATTTTAAATACAGTTTCAAAAATAAATATTGAATATATGGATCTTCTAGCTGAGGCAACTTCAAGTGAGAAAGAGGAAGACGTGTTTATGGGAATGGTTTGCCCACCAGGCACAAACCCTGACGACTCCCCCCTTTATGTTCTGTGTTGTAATGATACTTGTAGCTTCACGTGGACTGGAGCAGAACATATTAATCAGGTAGGCAAAGCAGATATCTTGTATTTTGTATGGAATTCTGAAGTTATATCATCCAGTCTGAATGCTAGATGAACTGACATGCCTCATTCTCTCTTGTAGGGAAAATTAGCTTCTTTGGAGGAGCAAATGTTTGACTCTTCTATTCTGAAATGCAACAGTTTGCTTTGTGTAATGGATTTGTATTTTAGATTTAATTACCGTATTTTTCACACTATAAGATGCACCTGACCATAAGATGCACATAACATAACATTGTACTTACAGACCGCGTTACCAAAAAGTTCTATGTGGTTTACAAAAGATTATAAACATTAACCATAATCGTATATTTGAATGAGTCAGCTAGTCAGGTATTTGGAGAAAAGATAGGTTTTTAGCTATTTCTAAAATGTCTGTAAGAAACAGCTGTGAGCAACAATGATCAAAATTTTTTTTCATTTGACACTGCCTGAGATGCTAAAGAGTGATTTAGGAATTTCTTGCTTTTACAACCTTTTACAGAAGGGAAATTAAACAGAGCATGAGTTTTTCTACTGCATTTGTTACAGAAGGGAAATTAAACAGAGCATGAGTTTTTCTACTGCATTTGTGTGTAGCTATGGAAAAACTATTAAGCCAGATAAGTAGGGGCTGCACCTAGATTTAGAGGAGGAAACAAGAAAAAAACATTCTGAACCAAATCACACCTAGGTTTAGAGGAGGAAAACAAGAAAAAAAGCATTCTTAACCAAATTGTGTACTAATATGTTTAATAAAATATAGCAGACTCTGCACCCAACACCCTCACTCCTTGCCAGGCACTGCACCCTGTCCCCCATCCATACCAATCTCTGAACCCAGCCCCCTTCCCTCCCTGCTCTACCAGGCTCTGCACCCTGTCCCCTTCCCTCCCTGCCCTACCAGACTCTGTACCCTGTCCTCCCTGCCTGCCAGGCTCTATACCCTGTCCCACCGCCCTGCCCTGTCCCCTGTCCCCCTCTGGTGGTCTAGAGGTAGGCTGCGACAGGGTACAGGGCATAGGGCAGGTCTAGTGATAGGCTGAACAGTGGTAGGCAGCCCCCCCCCCCCGTAACTTTTTAAATTGTGGTGGTCCAGCGGTTTGTCAGCAGGAACAAGCTTTCCAGACTCCTGACCCTCCTCACTGGACAGCTGCCTCATCATATCTTGCGGCCAGCAACGCACAAGGCAGGAGCGAGATTTTTCACTCCAGCCTGGCCCCGCTCCGCTCCCTGAATGGCTTCCATCAGTTCTTGGTTAGAAATCATGTACAATGGGTATTTCCTTTTTTCCATGGGATTAAGAATTTGTATGTAAAACAGTAGAGGGTGTTGTCATAAGTCCTGTGTTAGTGGGAGAAGTGGGATTTGAGCTCGCTGCACTCAGCATCCTATTCAGGGTATTGGATAATGTCTCGGTGGAAATGGTTGATTGACTGGTTGGAGCTCAGAGCCCTTCAGCTGGCTGTAGTGTGCTTGCAAAAGACTCTGGAGTGCCAAGCAATCAGTCTTCTCCTACATTGCAACGGTAGTAACCTATGTCAACTGCCAGGGAGGTGTGAGGAAACAATTCTTCAGATCAGGAGGCCCACCTTCTCTTTCTGTGGGCAGTAGAGAATGACATGGGGACAAATTTGTTCTCGTCCCCGCAGGAACTCAATTTCTCCGTCCCATTCCTGCAAGTTTTGTTGCTGTCCCTGTCTCTGCCCCATTCCTGTAAGCTCTGCCTTAACCGCACAAGTCTCAAAGACTTATGATTTTAAAGTGTTTGAGGCTTGTGCTTGCAGGAATGGGGCAAGGACAGGAAAAATACTTGTGGGGATGGGACTGGAAAATGAGTTCCCATGGGGACGGGGGAAAATTTGTCCCTTGTCATTCTCTAGTGCAGTGGTTCTCAACCCTGTCCTGGAGGACCACCAGCCAGTCAGGTTTTCAGAATAGCCCTAATGAATATGCATGGTGCGGATTTGCATGCCTTCACCTCCATTATATGCAAATATCTCTCATGCATATTCATTAGGGCTATCCCAAAAACCCGACTGGCTGATGGTCCTCCAGGACAGGGTTGGGAACCACTGCACTAGTGGACAGTATGCCACCTCCAGGTGCTCTCAGCAGTGCATGTGGAAGGAGTTGTCATTGTTCAGGCCAACTTCCTCAGCAGACAGCCCTTGGATCAGGGCAAGTGGACGCTGGCTCCTGTGGCGTTCCGAGCCATTGTGCGGTGCTAGGGTCAATCCTGCTTTGACTTCATTGGCACCCGAACATGCAAGCAGCTTGATTCTTCAGTCAAATATCCAAGCTTGGAGGCGAGGGTTTCGACACTTTGGTGCAACTGTGGCCTCAGAAAATCCTCCTGTATGTCTTTCCTCCCTGGCCTATGCTAAGGCTTAGGAGTAAACTAAGGAAATACTATTTTTACAGAAAGGATGGTAGATGTGTGGCCCAGTCTCCTGAAAGAGGTTATGGAGACGGACTGTCTGAATTCAAGAAAGCGTGGGATAGGCACGTGGGATCTCTTAGAGAGAGGAAGAGATAATAGTTACTGCAGATGTGCAGACTGGAAGGGACATTTGACCTTTATCTGCCATCATGTTTCTATAATTCATTTGACGGATCATGGTCCATCCAGAGCATGTTATTCTGGTGACTCCAGACTGGCCTCGCAGGCCGTGGTATGCAGCTCTGCTGCATCTTCACTAGGATTGCAGCCTTCAATTGAGCATCCATCCTGGCCTACTTCAGGAGGGTCTGGTCTGCATGGAGGACCCAGGTCACTTTGCTCTTCTGGCATGGCTCTTGAACATGCAGCCTTAGACTGCAAGGGTTATTCTGCTGTGGTCCTTGGCTCTCTTCTCATGTCTAAGCAGTTGTCTACTGTATCTGCTTATGCTACAGCTTGGCTTTTCAGCATTAATGCACTCAAGCCTAAGCGGAGCCATATTTCTATCCACTTTTAGTGGTGCTGACTTTTTCCTGACTGGTCTTGCTCAAGGCCTCTCTGCGATGTCCAGGTGACTTGGTTTTCTTGTTTTCAAGCTCAGGTTCGTCCTTAGTGTTTGGTTTCTCGCCCTGACATTGCCAGATTTCTGAAAGAGGGTTCTTCGCCTTAGCCCACTGATTTATCTGCTGTTCCCTTTCTGGGACCTCACCCTGGTGCTGTCTAGTCTATCAACGACTTTCTTTGAGCCCCTTTGGGATGTTTCTCTCATAGATTTGTGGTTCAAGACATTTTTTTTCTGTTCGCTGTTCCATCAGCTAAGCGTGTCTATGGACTCCAGGCTCTTTCTTGCAGTGAACCATTCCTCCAAATCTTGGAGCCTGGGATTTCCTTGTGCATGGTTCCTTTCTTCCTGCTAAAGGTGGTTAAGGCTTTTCACATTAATCAGGAGTCTGTTTGCCTGTTTTTCAGCCTACTGGTTGAAAGACACAGGATTGTATTTTGAGGAACCTGGATATGCATGGAGGTCACAAATGAGTTCGTATTTCTGACCGTTTGTTTGTGCTGACTCATTCTGTCGAGTGGGGCATTCCCTCTTCTAAGGCCTCGATTTCTAGATGGATCTGTGAGGCCCTTTCAACAGCCTCCATGCTTTTTGGGTAAAACACTCTTTTTTCCATCAAGGCATATTCTTCTTGATGTGTAGCTTCTTTGTGGACTGAAGCTAGTGTTGTCTCCCTTGAGGAGATTTGCATGGTGGCAATGTGGTCTTCTCTACACACGTTTTCCGTTATCTTGTTTATGATATTGATTGTATCATATTTCATCCCACTCGGCCCAGCTAGTAGGTACTATTTTTCTGTTTTCTTTGCAGTGTGAAAAATAAAGTTTTCCATG
Source organism: Geotrypetes seraphini (assembly GCF_902459505.1). Classification (NCBI taxonomy): domain Eukaryota; kingdom Metazoa; phylum Chordata; class Amphibia; order Gymnophiona; family Dermophiidae; genus Geotrypetes; species Geotrypetes seraphini. The sequence continues at coordinate 64,587,817 of NC_047085.1, forward strand.
ATTTTAAAATCATGTCACTCCCCTACCCAGACCTGAGTTTCGCCAAAACGGCTTCCTCAGGAGTAGTATACGTTGGAATTTGTGCTGGAGCGAACGGTTCAATGGCTTTGTCGGCATTCTCAGTACCGACAATTATATCATAAACAAGATAAGTGATTTTTTACTACTAAGTTATGTTTGAATCATTTTTATTAAACAGAATTTGCAGAACAACAGGCACAGCAATACGTTTTTCAAACATACCAGAAATACTAAGTTATAATAATAATAATAACAGCTTATATACCGCAATACCGTGAAGTTCTATGTGGTTTACAAAGATTAAGCAAAGGTACAAATTGATTGACTTTAAGAGGGGAGAAAGAAAAAGGGTTAAGTTATCATCGTTACCATTGATTTGTCATCAGTGTACAACAGAAAAATCACTATCAGGGACTTGGAATAAAAGTGTAATGATGATCCCAATTTGTCTCCCTAATGGCTTGCAACTGTAGGAAGTCTACTGACACTGAACACTTTTCACTGTTTTTTAATAATTTATTAGAAAGTTAATACAGAATATGCTATATATTTTTGAGTGAGCAGAACAATTATTTATAACCTTGATTGTTATGGGTGCTCTACTTCATGTTGGTTTGGTAGCCCTTGGCAGTTGGGTATTAACTGTAGGTGCAGCTAAAGAACTGAATGAAGAACAGAGGAGGCACAGAGAAAAATCTGAAGTGGATTCCTTCTGCAGATGGCACATAGCCATGGGGACACTACACACTTGTCTAGAATGTCTCTTCCTTAGCAACAGCAGCAGATGAATCCAGAGATCAATGGGATAGCACACATCTACCAGCAGGCGGAGATAGAGAAACTGATTAACAGGTGGTCGTATTGGCTGGCACTCCTCCTGTATCTCCAGTATGCTCTATCTCCCAGCAGGTGATGGTTGCTATTCGAATAGCTCCTGGATTCTGGCTGTGACTGGAACTTTATTTTCTCCTGTTGAGGTTTTCTCTTCAGTGAGCAGGCAGTGCTATTTCTCCTGTTGAGATTTTCTCTTCAGTGAGACAGGGTTGTCCGGCTGAATGGTGCCAGCTTTAGGGGTTACACCTGGGCCCCCCCAGGTCCCTGCATCACCCTCCCTCCATTGCTAGAGGGTCTGACTGGGCCTCAATTTTTTTTCTTTCCCCTCTCTGTTAAAAAAAAAAAAAAAAAAAAGAGGAGACCACATTGCTACATTCTGCTCTGTTAGTGCTGCACATCCAGCTCTAACTGGCTTCAACCGGCCCTAACAAAAAGCTTGTGAGTATGCATGTGTTTTTTACTGTTGTTTGAACTTCAGGTTCTGTTTGGGAGTCTTAGTACTGTGGGTTCGGTCAACATACATTTAAGGAATGGATATTTTATTGAGGCTAAGTTTTATGACGAGAAATCCGTTGAGGGAGCCAGGACTTTCCCGCCCTTTGCATGCACGCACTTGGTTTCCTTGTTGGTTACAGCACGGCAGTAGCGGTGCAATTTCATGCTCACACTTGTTCTCCTAGTTGGGTTTCAGTGCAGCAGTAGTAGTCCTGTTTATTCCGAGGCTCTCTTTCATTGGTGTTTGTCATGGCCATGAGCAGGTGCCGGTTTATAGCAGCGAGCATGAAATGGGACATGTTTTTTCCGGCGCTGTGGGAAACACTGCACCGTTCTTCTGGTTATTCCCCGAGTCTGATTTTTCTTTCTATGCAGGCTGCGGCAGGGTAAATTTGGCGGGGCTTGAATCTGACTATGTTTCTAGGAGCGTTGATGCAGCAGCCACGTGTCAGCGAGAATCAGGCGTGCGTTTGGGTCTCCGGCGATGGCGGGAGAGCTGCAGTGTTCCGGTAGTTTATTTACAACTGACTTTGGTCAGGGTATGCCGCGGCTTCTCGCCTTTCCGGTTCAGACAAGTTGTACGTGTTTCACCAGCTTTGAGACAAGCTTGGGCAGATTTATATGTCTATGTGTGTTCCTGCTGTATTCCCTTGAAGGAAGCTGCTAGTTTAATCGTTCTCTGTTGTTAGCACTCAAGGGGATTACCAGAGAGACTCTGACCTGTGCTAGGTCACCCGGTCTCGGTTTGTCTCCGGACTGGGTCGACATACGGCAACTCACGGCACAGTGAGGTCAGCAGTAAGATAGTGCCCTATATTTCACACGTGTATCTCATTGTCTCTCTTGGGGTTCCTGCAGATTGAGCCTTTGTCTGTTGGTAACTGTCCTTCTTATTTGGGCCTCTGTGCTGCGCTGCATATGTCTGGTAGTGGCATAGTATATATATGCCTAAAGGTAGTACTAACAGTTTCCAAGTTTGGGCTGTCTCTATGGGCATAATAACACTTCGCATCTTCCTGCGGCCAGGACTCTCTTTCTATATTTCTGAGAGGGCCTGGATTTCCATGCTTATCAAGCTGGTTTCTCCTGTCGCCATTTTCTCATGGCACATGATAAACGGATCCCCTGACCGGACAGGAAAGGATGTACAGCTCCTTCTAATCAGGAGCCAGTTACCTATTCTATCAAACCCCAGTTACCTATTCTATCAAACCCGCAGAGGAGCACGTGCTATGTGGCTGTTAGCCTCATCCCTGAAGCTCTCATTAGCAGTGTGAGCTTTGTCTGATACCTGTTAGGATGCTGTTGTTTTCCACGGTGCGGTAGATGCAGCATCTTGATTGCGTCTAGTACATATTCACTTTAAAGGACATACGTATTTCGCTCACGTTGCATGGAGTTAGTACTGTTTTCATGGTTCCAGTATACTCCTCTTTACATTGCGAAACTTGATTTTTTCCTAGGAGAATTTCTTTCTTCTTACAGATCCTACAGCTCTTATCCTGCCATTCCCTGACCTTCTGTACTTCATTCTAAGGGGATCTTGACTTCTTCCAATGACTCTTCAGACTTTCTCATGAGGGAGAAGATGCTATAATGTCAGGTCAGGGAGCTGTGCACATTTTTCAGGATGCTTGCAACTTTACATCCTCCTCAGGTTTCCGGTTCGTTCTTGGAGTCTGTGTTTTGCGTTTCCCTTTTAAGTGTTACTGGTCCTCAGGGCACTTCTTGTAGTTCTTCGGGAACTAAGGGACGTTGTTCCACTTACTGCATGGTGCCCAAGACGGGGGCATTGGGCAGGCTGGATCCCATTCTGCTGAATTAGTTTCTCAGGGTTAAACATTTCAGCAGAAAAACTGGGAGAATATTTACATTTTCACTATGGACTCCAAATCGGCACTAAGTTTGCTTGCCTCTGTTGGAGCAGCGCTTTCAGTTTTGGCACATGCCATTTCGCCTACCCAAAGCTTCACGAACATTTTAGAAAATGTGGGCAGTGGTAGCGTTTTGGCGCTACCAGGCGATTCACCTAATTTCTTCTTGACTGACTGCTTGATTCGGACATCTTCCAATCGGGCCATTTGACCGACACGAAAAGGGTGATTTCTTTGCCTCAGTTCTTTGGACGTGAATCTTCAAATTTGCACAGCGCTCTTTTCTCCTGTACTATTTATAGGTATATCGGGGAGATGTTTTTATTCATATAGGAGAGAACTGTGTTTCTTCCCAGAGACTAGGGTGATGAGTCACAGTCTCATGTTTGCATTCTTCTTCTGTCACCATGACCAAGAGTATGGGATTCTGTACAGGTTCTAGGATCCATGTTGCTGACTCCACTGGGAACTTCGGCTTGTTTTCCCATCATAACGCTACAGCTGTCGCTTTTGTTCAGATTGTTCCCGATATCTCAGGGCTCCAATTATTTGGTAGGCTCCTCAAGCATCGCTTTGTATGTTTTGGTGGCTCGGCGAGATTTCTCTTTTCAAAGGCATGCCTTGGTCTTTGCTGGACTAGCTCATGGCCACCAAACATCCCGGGCTGTCGGGTTGGGGGGTTTGGTGCCTTCCATCCTCAACTCCAGGAGTCTGGTCTTAAGAGGCGACTTAGTACTTGTTCATTCTTCTACTCTGGAGCGTGGTCAGTCTACCGTGTCTGGAGCTTCAGACTATTCTTCCGTAATGACGCTGAAGGTCTTTTCAGTCAGTATTATGATTGGGGTATTTCTCTACAGCCTGGGCAGTAGGTGATGTACTCAGTTGGCGGGTAATGTTGTGGTTCTACTTCAATGGGTGGACCCTCATCTTCCTCTTCTCATTTTATGGTTCAGGAAAAGAGTTTGGATAGACTTTCTCTCCGTGAAATCTGAGCATGGCCCATTTATTGTATGTTACAGTGTGTACGCTCTAGAAAGTGTAAATGCTAGTAATAGTGAAATCTTCTACATCCTGGATATTGAGAATTTTGGCTTAGGCATTCCAGCTCTTTTTATGGAAGTGAGATCTCTTGGAACTAGACCTCATGGCCTCGTCTCAAAATTTTGAACTTCCTAGCTTCTTCGGCGGTCATAGGGAGTGGAAGTCAGAGGGGGTAGCAGCGTGGCTTCTTTCTCGCCTCTGGTTTCTCTTTTTTTAGTGTTTTCCCCTGGCTGATGATGGCTTGGATTAGCCATCTCAAGCTCGCTTTCAGGGCACAGTATTTGTAGAATCTCTGGATTTGCTGCGCCATCCTTGCTATGTGGATCTATTGAGTCTTTTGACAGCCGAACTGTTGAGTTTCGTGGTATCTCTGGTTTTGATAACCTAGGGTCCGATCAACATGGATATTCGTACTACTTTGGTATTGCGACCTAGCTTTTGAAAAGTCATGGGTGATGGGTAAGGGTTCTGCGAAGCAGGTTGTTTCTTCTCTTATCCAGGGAATACAGACGTCTTCACCTGTGGCTTCTGCTTCCTTTTGGAGATTTTTCCTTTCTTGGGTACTTCTCAACATTTGCACCCTTCCAGAGTTCCTTTTTGGCACAGGTGTATTGCCAAGGGCTTAGCGTTCAATTCCCTTCAGCTTCAAGTGCCATCCTTAGCTTGTTACAAGGGCTAGGTATATTGCTCTTCGCTTACTTTTCAGCTTCATGTAGTTCAGTTCCTAAACAGAGTACGGTATATTCGTACACCTCTTAGAAAGCCCTGTCCGGAGTACAGTCTTAACGTACTTCTTTGCAGTTTACCGAAGGCTTCATTTCATCCTTGACTTTTGAGACTCTAAAGGGCTGTGCCGTTGAACATGGGGTTTCTTGTGACTATGGCTTCAGCTCGGTGATTTTCTGAGTTGCAGGCCTTGTTTGGCGGGGATTCCTATTTCTGATTTACAAAATCTGGGGTGTCAGTTCGGACGGTACCACAATTTCTTTCTAAGGAGGTGTCGTCCTTTTTTTTATGACACTCTCACTTTTCCTTCCTTCTTCCTGTGAGGAGAAATGGGGAGACGTGCTTTTATTCACTGCATTTTTAGAAAGTGTGTAGCGTTCTCCGCAAGCTAGATTTCTAACGATATTTGGTGGTTTAGATCACCTTTTTGTATTCTTCACGGGACGCCTCAAACGTATGGCGGCGTCCAAAGCCTCCATCGCTCGATGGGTCCAAGAGGACATTATTTCCGCTTGCTTGATGGCAGGGAAGCGGTTGACGAAAGAACTTCATGAGTATTCCGCCAGAGCGATAGCTACTGCTTGGACTCGGTCCAGAAGTTTTTTCCTTGGAGGAGTTTTGTCTCGCGGCAACTTGGTCTTCCGAGAGTGCTTTATCTCAGCATTACCGGTTGGATGTGGGGGCGCATGCGGTCGATGCATTTAGTGCTTCGGTTGTTGCGGAGGCGGCATTTACTTCCAACCCAGATGGAGGATTGCTTTGCTACATCCCATTGGTCTCTGGATTCATCTGCTGCTGTTGCTAAGGAAGGAAAAATTATGTTCTTACCTGTTAATTTTCTTTCCTTTAGACGCAGCAGATGAATCCAGAGCCCCACCCTTTCTGGATATTGTCTGTCGGTTTTTTCTTTTCCAACTTTCGAAGTTGGTTATTATTGATGGTTGTATTCTGTATTATTGCCTTTTGAGATTTGTTATGGGAAAGAAGTTTTTTACATGCTATGCCTATTGATGGTTATGGATGCTTGGGCAAGGAGCTATTCTGGAGATACAGGAGGAGTGCCAGCCAATAGGACCACCTGTTAATCAGTTTCTCTATCTCCGCCTGCTGGTAGATGTGTGCTATCCCATTGGTCTCTGGATTCATCTGCTGCGTCTAAAGGAAAGCAAATTAACAGGTAAGAACATAATTTTTCCATCTATCTACTGAAAAAAAGCTTACCATGTTAAGTACATAATTTCTTTTTGTTGTTACTTTTGGTGGCCATAACGTGCTGTTTTCTTGTACCTTTGACATCTCATGATTATCTATTTGCTGGGTAAAAAAATTTCTGAAATACTTACAATGCAGTTCTGTAAGCTGGTGCCAATCATGTTTGTTAAGTACTAATAATTAGCAATTATGTTGTAAGTGCTAGACACAATTATATAAATAGTGCATCTAAATCACTTAGTGCACAACTATCAGAGGCATGTACCTGTGGGCAATGCAAGGGCATATCACAAGCAACTTGTGCAACTTATAGGATTCTATCAATTGTGCACATTGCAAAATGCACTTAGGTGTTACTGCTTATGCCAGTCATTGACCTGTTGTAAATAGGCACACCTAACTTTTGGCATGCCAGTGCAGTTTTATGCTAGTGTTCCAAAATGGTTTAGGTTTACCGTTTTGTGGTGCCTAAACTAGGGACTAGTTTATAGAATTGTCACCTTAAATTCAAAATCAAATTTCCTTGGCAATGAGAACATCAAAATTCTCTTAGAAATATTAGTGCTAAAATAAAGCAGATTTGATTAGCATTTGACATTTTATAATGCTTAGAAATACTGTTACTGACCAGAACATACTTAATGTGTATTAAACACGGACTGAATTGTTATCTCTTCAGGACATTTTTGAGTGCCGCACATGTGGTTTGTTGGAATCTCTTTGCTGCTGCACAGAATGCGCGAGAGTGTGTCACAAAGGTCATGATTGCAAGTAAGTATGAAGTAACATAGTAAATGACAGCAGATAAAGACCTGAATGGACTATCCAGTCTTCCCATTAGTTACATGCATTAGAAATTTTTTTTTTCCCCCCAATTCTTTATTCATTTTATCATCTTACAACAAGTACACAATATTACATCATTAAAAATGTTTACACATCACTTGAATTTCTTACAAATGTCATCGTAAATATATAAATTAATCCCTCCCTACCCACCATTCCCTTAAATATTTCAATCAAAAATATCATATAAATATTATAAACTGTCCTTTTTCTTTGATATATTTCTGGGCCATATACCGTAAAGTCTACCCGGTAGTGTCCTTAGGTTCCAATTACTGGAGTTGCTGTCTCATCATTTGTGGATACTTAGCATAAAGTCTGCCCAGCAATGTCTTCATGTTTCAAGTTATTGGAGTTCCCCTTAATGCTCCCTCTAGCCCATCCTATACCGAATTGCCATTTCCAGTGCAATAGGTCAGTGTTTTTCAACCGCCAATCCATGGATCAGTGCCAGTCTGCAGAAATTTCCTGCTGGTCCGCAGCCGGAATGTGCCTTGGGCCTGAGGAGATCAGTGTACAAAGCTGCAGGTGGTGGTGGCGGCTCCTACACCTGAACCAGCAGCCTTCTCTCTGACGTCGCAATGTCAGAGGAAAAGCTTCTGGATGATGCGCGGGACGCCACCGTACGTGGTTTTGTGCACTGATCTCCTCAGGCCTAAGGCACGTTCCGGCCGCAGACTGGCAGTGAGGAAGAGGGAGCCATCTGCAGGCAGTGAGGAAGAGGGAGCCATCCGCAGGCAGTGAGGAAGAGGGAGCTGGCCGCAGGCAGCATAAAATGGCCACGTGGGAGCGCTGATATGTTTCTTCAGAGAGGGGAGGAAGACAAGAGAGACAACTGGCTTTCTCAAGGCATTGTTTGCAAACAAGAGAGGGCAGGACACCCAGCCTCACCAAACTGCCGTGATGAAGAGATGGCACATGGAGGGAGGGAGACAACAAAGGTAGGGGGAATGATTGTATTTTAAATTTAGTGATTGAATTGTGTCGATTTTGAGAATTTTCATCTGCTGTCTATATTTTGCACTGTTCAGGAAGAAATGTATTTGTTTCTTTTTTTCTGGGGTTGTATTGCATGCAGAATCTTGAATCTTAGGGTTTCGTTTGAATATATTAGTAATTTTAGTTTGTGGTCCTGTATTTGCATAGGGGTAATCTGTTCTGGTAGGAATGAATGTTGAGAAGCATACAATGTACTTTGTGTAGTTTAATTTTGTGGTTAACCATTATGTGTTGTTAATAAGTTTATATTGTGTGTATATATGAAAAATGAATGGAAAAATAGTGTTACAATTAGTACTATTATGGGGGCGGGGTCTGGGGCGGAGATGGTCGGGGTCTGGCCCACGAATTAGCCCAGTGCTCTTCAACCGCTGGTCTACAAAATAATTCTTTTATTTCCGCCTTTCCACCGGTCCATAGGTGTAAAAAGTTTGAAGAACACTGCAATAGGAGAGACATTCTAGATAGATGGGTTGTGTTCCCATGGCTTCGTGCCATCTGCAGAAGGAATCCACTCTGTATTTTTTTCTCTGTGCCTCTAGTATACTTCAGTGGGCTCCTTAACTCCACCTACAGTTTTTTTTTCCTTCTGCACACGTGCCAGCAGGAGTGTGTTTGTTCTGCTTTCCCCATGTTTTGTCATCCCGTTTTCAGGGTTTCTTGTGCTCAGAGTGTTTATTCAGCTCTGCCTGCATTGAGAGCACACAGACTTTGGTCTGCAGCTGATAGGCCAATCTCTGGTGGTACCTGTCAGCCAGCCTGCATTTATTTCACAGGAGCTCGGGGCCATCCCTATCTTTCTCCTGCTGAACAAAGATTGAGCACAGTCTGGGCATCTGTAGGAGACTTGGCGATGTCTCGTAGGGTGCCAGCAGCATCTTCTCATCTCTGCTTGTCTCTGAGCGCATCCGTCGGTCCGGATGGGTTGAGATGCAGTCAGGCATGGGGTCTGACTGGTAGTCTGAAAATCAGCGTCAAAGAGGCATTCCCAGCATGAGGCAGTGATTCTCTGATTCCAGCTACTGTTAAAGATGAGGCATGCTGCAGCACATTAGCAGCACAGTGAGTAAAAGCTGTCAGTCTGTGAGGTGAATCAGGGGAGGTTTACAGATCAATGTTATGAGGGTTTCTGCATGTCCCCCTGTGTTCCCTCGCCTGAAAAATCTAAAATCACCATTTTTTTCACTTTGTTTAATGTGAAAATTTCTTGATTTTGGCGTGAATTTCTTAGCGTTGGCCATCCTTAGATTTTTAGCAATCTTTTTTTCTAAAGCTTCTTGCTTCTCTTAAAAAACTGCAGTTTTTGCCTCAAAACTTGTTTGGATGAAGTCCTTGGGCTTTCCTAATGTAAATTCTTTCCAGGATTGCACAAATATAGCGACTCAAGAACATCCTGGTGCTGCATTGCGAAGCCAGGAGAGGCGGCGATGCGAAGCTTAGCCTCTCTCATGCTTAAGCAGGTGACAAAATACTCAAGCTAGCCCGGTGGGGTGGCCGCCTTTATTTTCAGGGCTTGGCATGGCTGCTAGTTCTGTGCGCCTGGATTTGGAGCCTCCGCAGCCTAAGAAACACAAAGTTAAGTCATTAAAGGATTACTACGCCTCAGGAGCCGGAAGCTTTCTCAGAATTTATGAAACATTTGTGGAATGAGTTTCAGAGCTGGTGTTCTTCTCTTGCACAGTTCCATTCCGCCTCCAATGCCTCTCTCAGTGGCATTGTTTTTACGGACACGTCCTCAGCTCAGTCAGCTGCTGTTCTTGCACCACCTGATTCTGATCTGGGAGATCCTTATGATGAGGACCAGCTTGCTTAAGATATACTGTTAAACCTTGGTACAGTGGTGCCTCGCATAACGAACGCCTCGCACAGCGAACGCTGCACACAACGAACTTCATGTCTTGATTCGTACAACGAACTTCGTTTCACACAACGAAGTCGCCCGAGCTGCGTTACCCACTGCGCTTAACTGCCCTCTCTCACAGCCCTTCGCCTGGCTCCCTGTGCAGTGGCGGACCGTCGGCTCGCCTCCTTTTATGGAGGGGCCCGGCGCCTACTGCTGATGCGTTGGGGGGGGGGCGGAGCTACTCTCGCCGCTTCCCCGATGCTAGAAAAAAAAAAAAAGAAAAGTTAAGTCCCAGTTTCTGCCCTCTCTCACTGTATACAGTTGTTCTTTTAAGATAAACTCAATATTTTTTATATACTGTACTGTATATCATGGCTTCTAAAAAAAGCAGGAAGGTGATTTCTGTTGAAATGAAACGGGAAATAATTAGAAGGAGTGAATGTGGGGTAAAACAGTGTGACCTCGTGACAGAGTTTGGCCTCAGCAAGACCACCATTTTCACCATTTTGACAAATAAGGATGCAATCAAATCAGCCAAAGTAGCCAAAGGAGTATCAAAACTATTTCATGAAAAACATAGGTCTTCAATCCACGAGGAAATGGAGAGGCTATTAGCAATTTGGATTAAGGACAGGCAGGTGAAAGGTGACGTAACAACCCAAGATATTATCTGTCACAAAGCCAAGAGAATTTATGACGATCTAAAGAAAAACGTCCCTGGAAGTAGCAGCAATCAAGCTAATGAAGAAGAATTCAAAGCCAGCAGGGGGTGGTTTTTTAGATTTAAGAAAAGGTGTGGAATCCACAGCGTTACTATGCATGGTGAGGCTGGCAGTGCTGACAAGAAAGAAGCAGAAAAGTTCTCTATAAACTTTCAAAAATGTATTAAGGATGAAGGATACTGCCCACAACAAGTGTTCAATGCCGATGAAACGGGTCTTTTCTGGAAAAGAATGCCGAGCAGAACCTTCATTACAAAAGAGAAGAAATTGCCAGGACACAAAGCCATGAAGGACAGACTTACCCTTATGTTTTCGTCTAATGCCAGCGGAGACCTCAAGATCAAACCTCTATTGGTTTATCACTCTGAAAATCCAAGAATTTTCAAGAAAAATAACGTTATTAAGTCCAAACTGCCCGTCCATTGGAAGTCCAATCAAAAAGCCTGGGTGACCCAAGTTATCTTCAACGAATGGATTCTGGAAACCTTTGCTCCTGCCGTGAAGAAATTCTTGCTGGAAAAAGAACTGCCGCTCAAAGCCCTTCTGATACTTGACAATGCCCCTGCTCACCCAAAAGACCTAGAGGAAATATTGCAGGAAAATTATCCTTTTATCGAGGTGCAGTATTTGCCACCAAACACCACATCCATTATTCAGCCAATGGATCAGCAAGTTATTGCGAACTTTAAAAAACTCTACACTAGAGCCCTCTTTAATAAGGTGTTTGAAGAATGCGAGTTTGGTGGAGACAATATGACTGTCCGAAAGTTTTGGAAGGAGAAATTTGATGTCCTTATGGCAATACGACTTATACAGAAGGCCTGGGAAGAAGTGTCACAAAGGACCCTAATTTCTGCTTGGAAGATGCTTGTGCCTTCGTGGACCCAGGAAGAAGCAGTAGTTGATGACACAGAAGTGGTGAAGGACATCATCACAGTGGCCCAAAGGTTGGAATTAGAGGTAGAGGAAGAGGATGTAGAGGAGCTTATTGAGGAACACGAAGAAGAGCTGACAACTGAAGAGCTCCAAGCACTTCTGGTCCAGCAACAGGACAATGCTCAAAGGGAAGCGTTATCTGATAACGAGGAGCAACAATCAAACAATCGACCAATCCCAACTGCTGACATCAAGAACATCCTGGTCAAATGGAAAGCAATTCAGGAGTTTACCAATGCCCACTATCCGGATTCAGCTGAAGCAAACAGGATCAACGATCTTTACTCCGATACTCTTGTCCGTTATTTCCGGCAGATGTTGGAGAAAAGAGAAAAACAAACGACTTTGGACAGGTTTTTCATGAAACCATCGGCCAAAAAGCAGAAAATGGATGAAGATGTGCAAGATTTGGTAGACTCTACTTAGTCTGTCTTAAAATTTAAAAAATGTGTGTTTGTTTAAAAAAAAATTATGTTTTTAGATGTATCTAAATAAAAATAATAACAAAAAATTTATCTTTTTTTATGTCATCTTAGCATATTATATGCTACAGAACGAATTATTTTTTTTAACATGTATTGTTATGGGAAAACGCGTTTCACATAACGAACTTTTCTCATAACAAACTTGCTCCTGGAACGAATTAAGTTTGTTGTGTGAGGCACCACTGTATATATTTCTTTTCTATAGCATGAACAACAGTCAGTGACCATATGGCAAAACCAAAATCATAAACAAAACAGCATCATTATCACAAGCACTTAAAAATTTAAAAGCTTTCTCTTTGAAAATGTCCTGTCAAAAGAACTGTCAAAAATTGTTAGACAGCTTTGAACAAGTGGGAAGAAAAAAAAAAGAAAAACAATATCTGAAAAAAATGCATGACAACATTGTCCCATACAACAAGACAATACATAGCGCACACAAACAATATTTATTACTGTGGAGCTGTTAAGTATCATGTTCTGACATTAAATGAGTTAGTATATTCTATTTTTCCAAATACCAAGAAAGCAGATAGTTCTAAAAGAGAAAATAATCTTTATTTAAACCCTCATTCCTGGAGATGGATACATCTGGTTTCATTTTGAAATATACAAATAAACAGAATTAGTATATTACACAGAGGCTTGAAATGAGAGAGCTTTTATCATTCCACACTTTGTTTCAGCCTGTAAATATACTGTAGCTTGAGAGAAAAAGTAGTTCTCTTTCTGGACCCCAGGTAACAAAGCCCAGAAGTTTTATGTCTTTTCCGCAAACACCTGTTTAAAATAATCTCTTCTGGCTTCTTATGATGCAGAAAAGAAAGCCAATTCATTTCTAAGTCTTTGTCTAGGAGTACTGCCAAAGTTCCTTCAGCAAAACTGTAAATAAATCCCTCCTGGACACAAAAATGTCTCCTTAAGCTTCAAACATTTTGTAGCATAAGCTTTCCTGTGTTTTAACTTATTAATAAAGTTATAATTAACTTACTTATATACAGGAGAAACCATACAAATCATTTTATTTCTCATAGCCACAGTACATTCCATGAGAGCACCAGCCTGCCTCATAAAAGAAAAAATTGTAGTTTTCATCCCTTCATCCTTAATATGCTGTATGACAGCCCATAATGTATCCCAAAGTTTTTCATTAATGGGTCACTCAGCCTCAGTAATATCCCATGCATCACACCCACTTGCTGCTAATTGCTTAAAATAATACCTCATTATTCATTATAAGATCAAAAAGCTTCCTCCTGTTCCATTGGTTCTTTGCACAACTGTGTAAAATTATTTTTCAGCATCCACTTGATCCAAAGTAATCCCTACTTTCCTTACCTCATATATCCTAATCATTCACGTAATTAAAGGTTCCTCTGTTCACTATCTTACTAGAATGACTACTACTATTTAGGCATTATAAATTTGTTGTTAAATTAAATTTTTATTTTTTTTTCCTTAAATATTTCTGGGCTAGAGACCTAAAGGTCTGCCTGGTACTGTGCTTAAATTCTTCAATATGTATCCATTATTTTCTGATTAGAGGTCCTCAGCAGCTCTCTCTACTACCTGTTGGTAGGTGTCTGCTTTATGCATTAACAATTTATTCTGATAATATAACATAGTCACCTAACTTCTAAAATCACAACTTTCCTTTTCCAGTTCTACAACTTCCTGTATCTTTTCTTCTAAATCATTTGTGTTGCTTTATGTGAGCTGGAAACAATAATCTTCCCCTCTGGCTAATTTATATCTTGTCCTTTCCTTTAACAATGGGAATCTGTTCAAAGTAATTCATCTCTGCTAAAGGTTCTCCATTCTTTAAAACTTCCCTCCAATCTTCCACTAATCCAGTTTCAAAAGACCATGTAGTGGCCAGCATCCTGTAGGGATTCTCATTCCATCCTGGAATTTTTACAACTTCTGGCGTGCTAGAATTTTTTCTCCTCATGCCATTTTAGGTGCCAGAATCATTATCACAGTGGCCACCTTGGATTTCCCTTTTTTTTTTTTTTTTTTAAGTCTCAATACCCCTTATTTTTCACAGAAAACAATATAGATGGACTCCTCAGATGAAGATAATTCAGAACCATGCCAGATTTGCGACAGATGTCTGTCTGAAGTGGGCCATTGTGCCATGCAGTGCATGAAGGGGGTCAGTAGCTTTGGGCTTTGCCTCCCCTTAAGCTTCTGATGGCTTAGATGCTCAGCTGTAGCAGGGAAAATGGATTTGGCGTCCCTGATGAAGTGCAGCCACGTGCCGGTGGACAAACACCAGAAGCTAGTGCAGGAGACCCTGCCACAACTCTTTAGGCAACTTGGGCAGTGGTTTGCTCACGAATTTATGCACATGATGTATGAAACCATTTTAAGCTTCAAAAACTGACCTAATCTCGTGGGGGCCTGACGAAGGTAGTTCCAGGGTTTTTAACAAAAGGTGCAGGATCCACCACAAAGAAGCGTGCAGATGTCACGGGGACCCAAGCTCTGGTAGACTCAGAGGATCAAGGTTCAGAGTCCATGCCTTTAATTTCTCATTCAGGATCCTCAGCTCTTAGAGATTCAGCATCCTAGCTGGGGGTGGGGAGATGACCACTGTCAGGTGTCAGCCCTGGATCTTGGAAATGATTCGAAGGTGCGAAGTTTGTTCAAACCCTCTGGCTTACAAAGCTTAATTTAAAGGCACTCCAGGAATTAAAGATGGAGCTGCCTCAAGCTTCCATAGCTCAGTACTCAATCACTAGCAGCACTAAGGAACATAAAACCTGTTTATCCCAGGACAAGCAGGCAGCATATTTTTGACTGATGGGTGACGGCACCGACGGAGCCCCGGTACGGACAATTTTAGAGTGATTGCACTCTAAGAACTTGGAAAGTTCTAGTAGGCCGCACCGCGCACGCGCGAGTGCCTTCCCGCCGACAGAGGCGCGCGGTCCCCAGTTTCTTAGTTTCCGCGGAGCTAAGAAGACGCGTTTTTCAACGGCCGTTGAAATTTTTTCTCTACGCCTTCCCGCTCGCGTAAACCCTTTTGGCTCTATTGCCTTTTTTTCTTTTATTTTATTTTTGTTAAAAAAAACCAAAAACCTTATTTTTTTCTTCAATTCGGTTTTTCCCCGGCAGGGCCTACTGCCACCATCGAGGCCTCGGCCTTCGATTTGGCGGAAGCCGTTTTTACTTTCATGCCCCCTCAACCAGGTTTTAAAAAGTGCCAGCGGTGTGCTCGGCCTATATCTCTCACGGACCCGCATAACTGGTGCCTACAGTGTTTGGGTCCTGAGCATCAGGCTTCCACCTGCACCCACCTTGCCACGTTGAAAAAACGTACTTTGAAAAATCGCCAGATACAACAGCGATTACTTTTCGGTGCCGATATGTCCGATCCCGTACCATTGACACTGGCAGCGGCACCTTCACAGTCGGCACCTACTTCTTCGACGCCGCACGATACCACACCGGCGTCGCACTCAGGTAAGCCGGCTAAGAAGCCTTCCCCGCTGGAGCGTCCTCCGGTCTCTATTGCAGCGAGCCCAGTCCTGCCGACCGTGAAACGCCAGCGGAAGCGCTCCGCCCCGATTGAAATGAGTCCCTCGACCTCAGGCTCTTCATCTTCGGGGCGTCGAGCGGCACCGCAGGTACTGCAAAAGAAAAAGGCGGTACCGGTGCCTTCTTTGGATGAGCGCATTGCCGCCGTCCTCCAAGTGCAGCTAAAGGAGCAGTTACAACAACTCCTTCCTGCTCTATTGGCACCGAACCTTCCGGTGCCGGTCCGGTCTGAACTACCGGTACCGGTAGTAGACCAACCCCTATTGTCTGCATCCGCTTCGGAACCGGTCCACTCGGCCTCATCGATATCGATGCCTGTTCTTGCTCCGGAACCGAGAGCTCAGCATCAGTCGGTACAGACTTCGGCACCCGTGCAACCGGTAACGTCTCCCGGTACCATATCGATGAGGTCGGGTAAGTCAGTGCGCAAATCCAGGCACCTGGAACCATCCACACCAGAGTCCCGAGACCGTAGTTCCCATATCAGGGACCCTGATCTGTGGGGTGACTCTGAAGAGCCCTTTCTATCTGAGGGTGAATGTTCCTCAGATGAGGATGAGCCTGCTGTGCCTGACCCATCCTCTCCACATGAATCCACATCTTTCACTTCTTTTTTGAAAAACATGTGTGACTCTCTATCCATTCCTTTGGAGGCTGAATCTAAAAAGTCTAAAGCCTTTTTAGATGCCCTTGACTTTGATCAGCCTCCAAAGGAATTTTTGAAACTCCCTCTTCATGACATCTTGAGGGAGACTTTCTACAAGAACCTAGAAACTCCCTTAACGATTCCAGGAGCTCCCCGTAAATTAGATTCATTGTATAAGGTAATTCCTATTCCTGGTTTCGATAAGCCCCAGCTTCCTCATGAATCTCTGCTTGTGGAATCTACTCTTAAAAAGTCCACAGGGGCTAGTGTCTATGCTTCTGTACCTCCTGGCAGAGAGGGCAAAGCCATGGATAAATTTGGTAAGAGGCTCTACCAAAATGCAATGTTGGCTAACAGATCTGGTAACTATGCTTTTCATTTTTCGTTTTATCTTAAGCATCTTCTTACCACCATGGCTTCATTTGAAAAGTACCTTCCTCAGCGCAAACAGCAAGCTTTTCATCACTGCTCGTCTTCTCTGTTTCAACTTCGTAAGTTCATGGTTCGGTCAATTTATGACACTTTCGAACTTACCTCCAGAGCAACTGCAATGTCTGTGGCCATGCGTCGCCTTGCCTGGCTTCGAGTATCCGAGCTTGATGTTAATCATCAAGATCGGTTAGCCAATGCCCCATGCCTGGGGGATGAGCTCTTTGGGGAATCCATGGACTCGACCACTCAAAAGCTCTCTGCCCACGAAACACGCTGGGATACCCTGCTCAAGACTAAGAAAAAGCCTCCTCAGACTCGGCCTTTCAGACATCAATCGGCTTATCAACGACGCTATGCAGCTCACCCATTGCCAGCAGCTCCCCAGCAACCCAGGCGTCAACGTCAACAGCAACGTCAGCCTCCCAGGCCACAGCAGCAGCAACCTGTGAAGCCACCTCCACAACAAAAATCGACACAGCCCTTTTGACTGCATTCTCCAAAGCATAGCCAAGGTTCCAATTTCTACCCACCTACCTCAACCTATAGGTGGTCGTCTCTCTCTTTTCCTCAGCCGGTGGGAGGTTATCACTTCGGACCAATGGGTCCTCAACATCATCCACCACGGCTACTCTCTCAACTTTCAGACCCTTCCAGCTCAAAGCCTGCCAAAAGAGTCTGCTTTGAACACTCCTCAGTCTGCCCTCCTTCCTCAGGAGGTTCAATCCCTCCTCCTTCTAAACGCTATAGAGGAAGTTCCTCTAGATCAGCAGGGACAGGGATTCTACTCCCGTTACTTTCTGGTTCCCAAAAAAACAGGAGATCTCAGACCAATCCTAGATCTTCGCGATCTCAACAAATGTTTAGTCAAGGAAAAATTCAAGATGCTTTCTCTGGCCACTCTTTACCCTCTTCTCAATCCAGATGATTGGCTATGCTCCCTCGATCTCAAAGAAGCATACACTCACATACCGGTCAATCTGACCTCCAGACAATATCTCCGCTTCATGATCAACCGCTGTCATTATCAATACAAGGTGCTACCATTCGGTCTTGCCTCCTCTCCAAGGGTGTTCACCAAATGTCTCATTGTGGTGGCTGCCTTTCTACGCTCTCACCACCTTCAAGTCTTTCCTTATCTGGACGATTGGTTAATCAAGGCCAATTCATCTCAAACAGTGCTCCTGGCCACCAACCAAACCATTCTGTTTCTACAGCTTCTGGGGTTCGAGATCAATCTACCCAAATCTCATCTCATCCCCACTCAGAGACTTCAATTCATTGGAGTGGTACTGGACACAGTCCTCATGAGAGCATTCCTGCCATCCAACCGTCTTCAAACTCTTCAATCTCTATGTCAGCAGGTGCTTCCACAACGTTCCATCTCTGCCAAGCAAATGATGATACTCTTGGGTCACATGGCCTCCACAGTTCATGTCACACCCCTCGCACGTCTTCACCTGCGCACTCCTCAATGGACCCTTGCTACCCAGTGGTCCCAAGCGACGGATCCTTGCTCACGGCACATATTTGTGACATCATCTCTTCGTCAGTCTCTACAATGGTGGTTGATATCCTCAAATCTCTCCAGAGGTCTTCTGTTTCATTTACCTCCTCATCAACTTGTCATTACCACCGACGCCTCCCCTTATGCCTGGGGAGCTCATTTGAACGAATTCCAAACTCAAGGACTTTGGACAGCCCAGGAAATGAAACATCACATCAATTTCCTGGAACTCAGAGCGATGTTTTATGCCCTCAAAGCCTTCCAACATCTTCTCTTTCCTCAGGTCCTCCTGCTGTGCACAGACAATCAAGTTGCGATGTACTACATCAACAAGCAGGGTGGGACAGGCTCTCGCCTCTTGTGCCAGGAAGCCCAGAAGATTTGGGCTTGGGCCACAGATCACCAACTATTCCTGAAAGCTATCTACATTCAGGAAGAGCAGAATTCCTTAGCGGACAAGCTCAGCAGAATTCTCCAACCTCACGAGTGGACACTCGATCCTGTAACTCTACAGTCCATCTTCGCTCAGTGGGGCACTCCTCAGATAGACCTCTTTGCAGCTCCTCACAATCACCAGCTGCCCCTATTCTGCTCCAGACTCTACTCTCCTCACCGTCTGGCAGCGGACGCTTTTCTTCTGGATTGGTCCAATCTGTTCCTGTATGCTTTCCCTCCTCTGCAGCTCATGTTACGAACCTTGTTCAAGCTCAAAAGGGAACGAGCCACCATGATTCTGATTGCTCCACGGTGGCCCAGACAACATTGGTTCTCCCTTCTACTTCAACTCAGTTCCAGAGAACCCTTTCTGCTTCCACTATTTCCTTCTCTGCTTACGCAGCATCAAGAGACCCTTCTACATCCCAACCTCCAGTCTCTACACCTGACAGCTTGGTATCTCTCGGGCTGACTTCATATGATTCTCTTTTGTCTCAGCCCGTTCGTTCTATTCTGGATGCTTCCAGGAAACCAGCCACTCTGCAATGTTATCATCAGAAGTGGACACGGTTTTCTTCTTGGTGTCTTCTTCATCATCATGATCCCACGTTCCTTGCAGTGGAGACATTGTTGGATTATCTACTTTCTCTGTCTGACTCTGGCCTCAAATCTACATCCATCAGAGTCCATCTCAGTGCTATTGCTGCTTTTCATGAGCCAGTCCATGGAAAACTCCTTTCAGCTCAGCCCCTAGTCACCAGATTCATGCGAGGTCTTTTCAATGTAAAACCACCTCTTAAAGCACCTCCTGTGATCTGGGATCTTAATGTGGTTCTCTCTGCTTTAATGAAGCCTCCATTTGAACCTTTGGCTACTGCCACTTTCAAGTTTCTCACTTGGAAGGTGCTTTTCCTTATTGCGCTCACCTCTGCCAGGAAGGTCAGTGAGCTCCATGCACTAGTTTCTGACCCACCTTTCACAATCTTTCATCATGATAAGGTAGTTCTACGTATACATCCAAAGTTTCTTCCTAAGGTTGTCTCTGAGTTCCATCTCAACCAATCTATTGTACTACCTGTTTTCTTTCCGAAACCTCACTCTCATTCTGGAGAACAGGCTCTGCATACTTTGGACTGTAAGAGGGCTCTAGCTTACTATCTAGAGCGTACGAAACCCCACAGATCAGCTCCCCAACTCTTTCTGTCCTTTGATCCGAATAAATTGGGACGTCCTGTTTCTAAACGTACGTTGTCAAATTGGCTTGCAGCGTGCATTTCATTCTGTTATGCTCAGACCGGACTGACACTGGAAAGTTCTGTCACGGCCCATAGAGTCCGAGCTATGGCAGCATCTGTAGCTTTCCTCCGTTCCACTCCTATTGAGGAAATCTGCAAGGCTGCCACTTGGTCCTCAGTTCATACTTTTACATCTCATTATTGTCTGGATGCATTCTCCAGACGGGATGGACACTTCGGCCAATCTGTTTTGCAAAATTTGTTTTCCTAATAGCCAACCTTCCCTCCATCCCTCTTTTTGTTAGCTTGGAGGTCACCCATCAGTCAAGAATATGCTGCCTGCTTGTCCTGGGATAAAGCACAGTTACTTACCATAACAGGTGTTATCCAGGGACAGCAGGCAGATATTCTTGCATCCCACCCACCTCCCCGGGTTGGCTTCTTAGCTGGCTTATCCTAACTGGGGACCGCGCGCCTCTGTCGGGCGGGAAGGTACTCGCGCATGCGCGGTGCGGCCTACTAGAACTTTCCAAGTTCTTAGAGAGCAATCACTCTAAAATTGCCCGTACCGGGGCTCCGTCGGTGCCGTCACCCATCAGTCAAGAATATCTGCCTGCTGTCCCTAGATAACACCTGTTACGGTAAGTAACTTTGCTTTTCCCTTGCATCCAAAGGTCACTAAGATGTTAACAGATCACTGGGATGTTCTCAAGGGGCCCTAAGGGGTAGCTAAGTCAATGGCTAAGCTCTACATGATGGACGCTGAGTTCCAGCAGTGGTTTGCTAGGCCTAAAGTGGTTTGCTAGGCCTACACTGGTGGTGTAGGTTAAGAAGCGAACTTCACTCCAAGGATACACAGGACCATAGGATAGACTTTGTCCTGAAAAGACAAGTCAAGGCTGCTGCGCTGGGACCGAAAGCAGCAGCAGCATCTTATATTGCCTGGGTTTGCCACTGTCGTCTAAGCCAGGCTCCAGATCTGGACAGCAACACTAATCCCCAGTTCTTCTTAGAGTAATGGGGAGGGTTTGTTGCCGGATGATCCACCCCGGGCTCTGTCTTGGTGTGGACGTCGGCACCCATTGTCCTCTCTTCTCCCCTCACTCCTTCCTCATCCTACTACTGCATGCTCACACGCCTCCTCATGTACCTCTTCAATGTTCCCGGTGCGAGCAGCAACCCCAGCCTGCTGCTCGCACCATCATCAGCTCTTCCTCTGACTTCACTTCCTGGACCTGTGTCTAGGAAGTGACATCGGCGGAAGAGCCGACGCTGGCATGAGCAGGAGGTTGGGTTTGCTGCGTGCGCTAGGTACGTTAGTTATGTTAGTTAGTTAGTTAGTTAGTTAGTTATGAAAGGAAGGAAGGGGTGTGCACATGCATCAGGAGGGGGCGAAGAAAGAGTGGATGGGGATGGGGTGGATAAGAGATTGGGGGAGGGGCGCCTATCACCCTCACTAAGCCATTTTTCGAGGGAGTTGACTATATTGCAGATGCTGTCTATGACCTTTTCAGGGTTCTGAGCAAAGTCTCAGCTTATTCCATCTCTACCTGCAGAATGCTCTGGATTAGGCAATGGGCAGGAGACTCAGCCTCCAAAGCGACCCTGAGCAAACTTCCCTTTCAAGGACAGTTGCTCTTTGACAAGGGTATGGATGATTTCATGGCTAGTGTAATGGATTGTAAGCCAACATTCTTACCAGATAGTAGACCCCAGAATGTGAGGAGATTCAGCATGGGATATTTTCATAGCTCCTAGCATTTTCACCAGTATTTGGGTGCTTACTCCAGTCAGAGGACATTCCAGGGCCAGAAACAAAAGTTCTGGAGCACAAGGCATCCCCAAGCATCTGGATGTGTCTTCCAAGAAACAGCAATGATGCCAGGGTGGCAGACAGGCTGGCACAGTACTGGAAGGCTTAGACACAGATATCATCAGTTCAGTGGGTTCTGGAAATCATTCGGGAGAGGTGCAAGCTAGAATTCTACCTGCCTCTCCTGGACCTCTTTTTCACTTCATTGGCAGGGAACCTGGAAAAGGCGGCCTGGGTATAAGTGACGGTTCAGAGGATCTTTACTCTAGGAGCCATAGAGCCTGTACCACAAGCAGAATGGGGCTTAGGTAGATAACTCAATATATTTCATTGTGTCCAAAATAGACTCAGAAGACTGGAGACTGATTCTGGATCTAAAGTCAGTCAAGGCAGCCCTCAAGATCCCCTGCTTCCGCATGGAAATGGTGTGGTCAATCATTGCCTCGGTTGCACTGGGAGAATACCTTGCCTCTCTGGATCTAACACAGGCATAGAATCGTTCAGAATGCTCCTCTTCTCACACTAAGCCAGTCCATAGGATTTTCTGTTTATGCTTATGCAGACGATATCCAGCTATTATATCCATTAAATACTGCTGATTCTACTGAGATAATGAACATAAATAACAAGTTAAAACAAATTAGTCAATGGTTAAAAGACAACATGCTGTCACTAAATCCATCTAAATCTTCAATAATGCTCCTACCATGGAAAAAGGACATTACATTTGCAGCACAAATTTTTTTGGACAATTTTCCACTACAAAAAGTGACAACGACAAAAATATTGGGAATATTATTGGACCATGAACTATTCTACCATGATCAGATCAGTTCTGTAGTTAAAAGTTGTTTTTATAAACTACGCCTCATTAGATCTTTAGCCAAAGTCTTAGAACCAAAAGCTCTTAATGTCCTAATTCACTCTTTGATAATTTCTAAGCTAGATTACTGTAATATATTATACTAAGGCATAACACAGACTACAAATTATATAAAACACAGCAATAAAAATTATTACTAACTCTAAAAAATATGATCACATCACTCCTCTTTTGCAAGAAGCACACTGGCTATCTATTTCACATAGAATAACATATAAAATCGCATTATTAACATTCAAAATTCAGAAAACTAATACTCCAATATTCTTATAGCAATATTTAATACCTTATTCCCCAGTTAGATCTCTTAGATCAACAGATCAGTATTTGTTGACCATTCCATCACTGAAAGTAATTGGCACCAGAAGAACCACAACCTTTTCTATCTTGGGACCCCAGCTTTGGAACAAACTTCCAATCTATTTGCGCGCTGAAACCTCCTTAGAAAAATTTAAAAACAATCTAAAAAGCTATCTTTATAAAGATGCTTATGAATCTTAGATCAGACAATCCTTTTGACTCTCCTATTTACTTTTAGATTAGGTCTTACCTAAACAATTACTCTTAGACTAATTCTTCATAAAAAAAATTTTTTTTTTCCTTTTTCTCTTTAATACCTCTCCTAAAGTTGTTCTTCCCTAACTGTTATTTTATTTTTAATTGTTTATTTTAAATCAAATGTAATTTAACCTTTCATTCCTTACGTATCTTTAATGTAACTATGGATAAAACTGTATGTTTATGGTTTTAAATTGTTTTATTTGTCCCCCCCAAAAAATTATTATTGTTATACGCATTGAAAATACTTGATATTGTATTTAAATCAAAATCTCAATAAACTTGAAACTTCAGTCATAGAATCGTTCAGAATGCTGCAGTCTGTCTCATCTACGGTCTCAAGAAATCGGATCATGTAAGCCCGTATTACAAAAAAACTACACTGGCTGCCCGTGGAAGCGAGGGTTATTTTAAGTTTGTTTGCCTTTGCTTCAAAACCATTCATCCCCAATCTATCTATCCCATCATTTCAAATTTCCAGGCACAACTTGTACACGTAGTGCCTACTTGTTCGCCTTTCCATCCTTGAAGGGCTGTATCTACAAGAGATTGCTCAATAGAACACTTTCATTCCAAGCAGGCAAATAGAATAAATGTTTAATCAACTTAATCTCAAACGCACTTTCTTACCAAACTTTTAGGGAGTCAATCAAATCTTATCTCTTTGATAAATTTCTCTGACTCCACTTCCAGGAAAAATTTGAATAATCTTACCATGCAATTTTGAAAGTTTTTTGTAATATCACTGTCTGTACATAGTCTCTTCCTCTGTAAACCGCTCTGAACTGTTTGTGGTATTGCAGTATATAAAAAATAGTTATTAGTTATTATTCCCATCTTTCTGGCTCACAGAAAGTTCTTGTGGTTCTATATTTTGGACAAGCATTTCTTTTTTTAAAATTTTATTTATGCTTTTCAAAACAAATATACAAGAATCCACTTGTTACAGCAAATCAGAGTATTCAATATCATCTATCATAATAAAACGCTAAGCGCATATGCGCACCCCTACCTGCATAATCCGTAGGTCCGTGGCCGGCAGGAGTGTGCATGCGCGCTTAGCTGTGCCAGTGGCCACCAGAGAAATTGTAAAGCTCGGGCCTTCCTGCTCTCCAACTCCTCCAGCCATCGAAGCGGCAGTCCTCCATCCAGTCCACCAAAGCAGCAGTCCTCTCCACAACAACCAGGGAGCACGCTGCTGCCGCTGCTGCTCTTCTGTCTGCCCTCCTCTTCAAAGCAGCCTGGTGAGGATCGCAGCCAGTTGTAGTGAACCTTGCAGGCCGCTTTGCACCTCGGTAGCACGTTCCCTCTGACGCACGGGATCGCACCAGAGGGACCGTGCTACTGACGTGGAGAGCGTCCTGTAAGGTTCGCTACAGCCGGCCGCGATCCTCACCAGTCTACTTTGAAGAGGAGCGCAGACATCAACGACCAGGAAGCCAGATGCTGGACAGGGGGAGCAGGTGAGGGGTGCTGCTGGACAGGGGGAGCAGGGAAGAGATGCTGTTAGATGGGGGGGGGTAAAAGGAAGGGAGAAAGTCTGCTGCTGGACAGGGGGAGCAGGAAAGAGGTGCTGTTAGACATGGGGGAAGGTAAAAGGAAGGAAGAAGGCCTATTGCTTGACAGGGGGAGCAGGGAAGAGGTGCTGCTAGACAGGGGGGAGGTAAAAGGAAGAGAGAAGGCTACTGCTGAACAGGGGGAGCAGGGAAGAGATGCTGTTAGACAGGGGGGAGATAAAAGGAAGGGAGAAGGCCTGCTGCTGGACAGGGGGAGCAGGGAAGAGGTGCTGCTAGACAGGGGGAGGTAAAAGGAAGGGGGAAGGCTACTACTGGACAGGGGGAGCAGGGAAGAGATGCTGCTAGACAGTGGGGGAGGTAAAAGGAAGGGAGAAGGCCTGCTGGACAGGGGGGGAGATAAAAGGAAGGAGAAGGCCTACTGCTGGACAGGGGGAGCAGGGAAGGGGTGCTGCTGGATAGGGGGGAGGTAAAACGAAGGGAAAAGGGCTGCTGCTGGACAGGGGGAGACGTAAAACGAATGGAGAAGGGTTGCTGCTGCACAGGGGGAGCAAGGAAGGGGTGCTGCTGGACACGGGGGAGGTAAAAGAAAGGGAGAAGGGCTACTGCTGGGCAGGGGGAGCAGGCATGGGGTGGTGGTGGACAGCTGAAGAAAGAGAGAGAAAGAAAGACAGTCAGAAAGCAGCCAAGGAGAGAAAAAGGAAGAAAAACAGACACACACACACACACACATCTATTCTAGCACCCGTTAATGTAACGGGCTTAAGGACTAGTATAACTAGTATAAAGAAACCTTCATTTTTAACATATCTTTTTAAACTCCTTGTTAGACCACAATTATTCCATATGAAAACAAGAGAATTAATGAGACAAGGAGGTCTCTGTTATAAATCCAACAGATTTAAGGAAAAGGCTTAATGTGTACATGGCCAAATTTTCTTGCAGTGTGTATTTAACTTATTTTAAAGTTTCTTTGTATCCAAGAAATGCCGAAGCTGTTCCAGAACAAAAAACACATATTTAGTCCCAGCATATCTGAGGATGTATTTGCAAGGATAGCTTAGCAGAAAAGTAGCTCCCATTTTTAACATTTCTTCCCGCATAGCTAGAAATATCTTTCTACGGTCTTGAGTGACCTTTGTCACATCAGGGTAAATCCAAATTTTTTGTCCCAGGAATAAACTTTGTGAAGATTGAAAAAAAGCTTTCATTATGGCATTCAAATCCTGTTCAAACACCATAGAAACTGTCAATGTTCCGTGGTATTCAATTTCTTCCTGGGAACTCTCTAATATATTACATTACATTACATTACATTACTGATTTCTATTCCGCCTCAACCTTGCAGTTCTGGGCGGATTACAAAAGAGACATCTGGACATTTCCAGGATGATTACAAAGAGATTTCTGGACTTTTCCAGAAGAGTTACAAGAAGAAGAACATTTCCAGAGGAGTTACAAGAAGAATGGTGTAGTATAGTTTAGGGAATGGGATACGGCAAGGAGGATTGGGCTATTCCAGTGGATATACAATTTGGGATGCTGTACAGATAGAATATAGTGCAGTTTCAGTATATATGCAGTTAGGGAAGCAGTTGACAAGCTTGGGCTTTGAGGGGAAGGGTAACTGGTGAAGAAGGGAGGATGGGGGAGTCACACTGAGGGGAATCCAGGTTGGAGTTATGACATCTGTATAAATTTTTTGAATAGATGGGTTTTGATTTCTTTGTGAAAAGATTTGAAATCGCTTGTTGTCATCAGCAGGTTGGAGATGGCATGGTCCAATTTCGCTGCTTGCGTCGCTAGCAGACTGTCAAACATCTTCTTACGCTGGGTGCCTTTGAGTGGGGGGTAGGTAAATGGAGTCTTAGATCTTCTTTGTCTAGCGGCGAGATTTTGGTTCAGGCGGTTGTTTAGGTAATTGGGGGCTGAGCCATTTATTGTTTTGAATAATAGACAGTATAATTTGAATTGGATTCGCGCTTGTATTGGTAACCAGTGTGAGTCTAGGTAGGCAATGGTGATGTGGTCAAATGTTCTTAGCGAGTAGATCAATCTGAGTGCAGTGTTTTGGATTGTCTGTAATTGTTTTATCATTGTTGCAAGGCAGGTAGAGGATGTTGCAGTAGTCCAGTAGACCTAATACTAGGGATTGGACTACGAGCCTATATTGCTCTTTTTCGAAGAATTTTCTGATTTTACGTAAATTGCGCATGGCTAGAAATGCTCTCTGGGTGGTCTTGTTGATATGGGCTTGCATTGTGCAGCATCTGTCTATTGTTACTCCCAGGAGTTTAAGGGTGGGTTGTATATGGTATTTGGTGGAGATAATTTCTAGTTCTGTGGTGAAGGGGTTCTTATCCTTTTTGAGGAGTAGAAATTTTGTTTTGTCCGTGTTCAGTTTCAGTTTGTGGTCTGTCATCCATTTTTCCACTGCATGTAGGGTTTTTTCCAGTTTTCTGTAGAAGTGGGGTCAAGAGAATCGAAGGGTAGAAGTATGGTGATATCATCAGCATAGCTGAAAGAGGTTACATTTAGGTTGTCTATACACTTCCCCCTCCCCATTCGCGGTTTCTGCACTCGCAATTTCACATAATCGCGATTTTTTTTCTGGGGAGGGGGAAAATTTTTTAAAAAACATATTTTTTACCTCCGTGCCGCCTTCCCGGCCTTACCTGGTCTAGAGGGCTTTCGGGGCAGGAGTGATCTTCCTACGCTCCTGCCCCGTGCAGAGCGCCATGAGGAAATGGCTGTAGGGAGTCCCCGTCGTAGTCTCGAGAGACTACGGGAACTCACATCAGCAATTTCCTCATGGCGATTGCACGGGGCAGGAGCGTAGGAAAATCGCTCCTGCCCTGAAAGCCCTCTAGACCACCAGGTAAGGCCAGGAAGGCGGCAGGGAGGTGGGGGTGGGTCAGAGCCGGATAATCGCAGCTTTTCGCCATTTGCGGTCTGGCTCTGCCCGTATCCCCCGCAAATAACAAGGGAGAAGTGTACCAGTTATATCATTCAGATCATATGGTTGCGGGTTATCTGGTTGATTACTAGACTTTTTTTCTAGATTCCTAGGCAAGTAATAAATTTTATCCCAGGACAAGCAGGCAGCATATTCTTGACTGATGGGTGACGGCACCGACGGAGCCCCGGTACGGACAATTTTAGAGTGATCTCACTCTAAGAACTTTAGAAAGTTCTAGCTCGGCCGCACCGCGCACGCGCGAGTGCCTTCCCGCCCGACAGAGGCGCGCGGTCCCTCAGTTTCTTAGTTTCCGCGGAGCTAAGAAGACGCGTTTTTTTTCAACGGCTGTTGAAACTTTTTTTCTATTGCCTTCCCGCTCGCGTAAACTTTTTGTCTAATTGGCCTTATTTCGTTTCTTTTTTTCTTTTTTGTAAAAAAAAAAAAAAAAAAAATATTTTTTCTTTTCTTAATTTGATTTTCCCCGGCGGGGCCTTCTGCCACCATCGAAGCCTCGGCCTTCGATTTGGCGGAAGCCGTTTTTCCTTTCATGCCCCCTCAACCGGGTTTTAAAAAGTGCCAGCGGTGTGCTAGGCCTATATCTCTCACGGACCCACACAACTGGTGTTTACAGTGTTTGGGTCCTGAGCATCAGGCCTCTACTTGCACCCGCTGTGCTACTCTAAAAAAACGGACATTAAAAAATCGCCAAATACAGCAGCGATTACTGTTCGGTGCCGAGATGTCCGACCCCGTTCCTTCGACTCCGGCTTCGGCACCGATTCAGTCGGCACCCTCGTCTTCGACGCCGCGTGATTCCACGCCGGCGTCTCAACAGTCAGGTAAGCCGGCTAAGAAGCCTTCCCCGCTGGAACGTCTTCCGGCCTCGAGTGCAGTGAGTCCAATCCTGCCGCCTGTAAGACGCCAGCGGAAGCGCTCCGCCCCTATAGAGGTGAGTCCCTCGACATCGGGCTCCTCATCTCCGGGGCGTCGAGCGGCACCGCAGGTACCGCAGAAGAAAAAAGCGGTACCGGTGCCATCCCTCGATGACCGCATTACGGCCATCCTTCAGGTGCAGCTTAAGGAGCAATTAGAACGGCTCCTTCCTGCTATCATGACACCGAACCTTCCGGTGCCGGCCCGCACCGAGCTATCGGTACCGGTTGTGGAACAACCCGTATCGATACCGATTGTGGAACCCGTGTTACCCGCTTCCACTGTTTCGGTACCGCTTCACCTAACCTCATCGGTATCGATGCCAGTCCTTGCACCGGAGCCGAGAGCTCACCATCAATCGGTACAGACTTCGGCACCGGTGCGACCGATAACATCTCCTGACTCGGTATCGATGAGGTCGGGTAAGTCGGTGCGCAAAACCCGACACATACAAACGTCGACACCTGAGTCTCGGGACCATTCTTCCCATGTCAGGGACCCTGATCTGTGGGGAGACTCAGAGGAACCCTTTCTTTCTGAAGGCGAATGTTCCTCAGAGGAGGAGGATTCGGCTGTCCCTGACCCATCCTCCAAACAGGTCACTTCCTCTTTCTCCTGTTTTTTGAAAGAGATGTGTGAATCCTTGTCCATTCCTTTGGAGGCTGAATCCAAAAAGTCTAAAGCTTTTTTGGATGCCCTTGATTTTGATCAGCCTCCAAAGGAATTTTTGAAACTTCCCCTTCATGACATCTTGAGGGAAACTTTCTATAAGAATTTAGAGACTCCTTTAACTGTCCCAGGGGCCCCACGTAAACTGGATTCTCTATATAAAGTAATTCCCATTCCTGGGTTCGACAAACCTCAACTTCCACACGAATCATTATTTGTCGAATCCACCCTTAAAAAGACTTCAGGAGCCAGTGTATATGCATCTGTCCCTCCTGGCAGAGAAGGAAGGGCCATGGATAAATTTGGTAAGAGGCTCTACCAAAATGCTATGTTAGCAAATAGGGCTAGTAATTATGCTTTTCATTTTTCTTTTTATTTAAAGCATCTCCTTACCACCATGGCTTCTTTCGAAAAGTATCTTCCTTCACGAAAGCATCACTCTTTTCACACCTGCTTGTCGTCTCTTTTCCAATTACGTAAGTTTATGGTTAGATCCATATATGACACCTTTGAACTTACATCCAGAGCGACAGCAATGTCGGTGGCTATGCGCCGTTTGGCCTGGCTTCGGGTATCCGAGCTTGATGTTAACCATCAAGATCGGTTAGCCAACGCCCCGTGCCTAGGGGATGAGCTCTTTGGGGATTCCATGGACTCAACCACACAAAAGCTCTCTGCTCATGAGACGCGCTGGGATACCCTGCTTAAAAATAAAAAGAAGCCTCCTCCGCCAAAACCATATAGACAGCAGTCGGCCTATCAACGCCGCTTCACAGCTCGTCCATTACCTACCACTGCTCAGCAACCCAGGCGTCAGAGGCAACAACAACGTCAGCCTCCCAGACAGCAGCAGCAGCAACAATCTGTGAAACAACCTCCTCAGCAGAAGTCACAGCCCTTTTGACTTCATTCTCCACAGTATAGCCAGTATCCCTATTCCTGCTCTCCTGCCTCAGCCTATAGGAGGTCGACTTTCTCTGTTCCTCAGCCGGTGGGAAGTAATCACTTCGGACCAATGGGTCCTCAACATCATCCGCCACGGCTACTCTCTCAACTTTCAGACTCTTCCACCCCAAAGCCTGCCAAAAGAGTCTGCTTTGAACAGTCCTCAATCTGCCCTCCTTATTCAGGAAGTCCAATCCCTCCTCCTTCTGAACGCTATAGAAGAAGTTCCTCTAGATCAAAAGGGGCAGGGATTCTACTCCCGTTATTTTCTAGTCCCCAAAAAAACAGGAGATCTCAGACCCATCCTAGATCTTCGCGATCTCAACAAACATCTGGTAAAAGAAAAATTCAAGATGCTTTCTTTAGCCATCCTTTATCCCCTTCTAAATCAAAACGACTGGCTATGCTCCCTCGATCTCAAAGAGGCTTACACTCACATACCGATCAATGTAACCTCAAGACCATATCTCCGATTCATGATCAATCATTGTCATTACCAATACAAGGTGCTGCCCTTCGGTCTAGCCTCATCTCCAAGGGTATTCACCAAATGTCTCATTGTGGTAGCGGCATTTCTACGCTCTCACCACCTTCATGTATTTCCTTACCTGGATGACTGGTTGATCAAAGCCACATCCGCTCAAGCAGTTCTCCTGGCCACCAACCAAACCATCCAGTTTCTACAACTTCTGGGGTTCGAGATCAATCTACCCAAATCTCATATCATCCCCACTCAGAGACTTCAATTCATTGGAGCGATCCTGGATACACTCCTAATGAGAGCTTTCCTACCATCCAATCGTCTTCAGACCCTTCAGTCTCTATGTCAGCAGGTGCTTTCACTACCTTCCATCTCAGCCAGACAAATGATGGTACTCTTGGGGCATATGGCATCCACAGTTCATGTCACACCTCACGCACGTCTTCACCTGCGCACTCCTCAATGGACCCTTGCTACTCAGTGGTCCCAAGCGTCGGATCCTTGCTCACGACACATATCTGTGACATCATCTCTTCGTCAGTCTCTTCAATGGTGGTTGGTATCCTCAAATCTATCCAGAGGTCTTCTGTTCCATCAGCCTCCTCATCAACTAGTCATCACCACCGACGCCTCTTTGTATGCATGGGGAGCTCACTTGAACGAGTTCCAGACTCAAGGTCTTTGGACAGCCCAGGAAAAGAAGCATCAAATCAATTTCCTGGAACTCAGAGCGATGTTTTACGCCCTCAAGGCCTTCCAACATCTTCTCTTTCCTCAGGTCCTTCTGTTGTGCACAGACAATCAGGTGGCGATGTACTACATCAACAAACAGGGTGGGACAGGCTCTCGCCTTTTATGCCAGGAAGCCCAGAAGATCTGGACTTGGGCCATAGATCACCATCTCTTCCTGAAAGCTATATACATTCAGGGGGCACAGAATTCTTTAGCGGACAAACTCAGCAGAATTCTCCAACCTCACGAGTGGACACTCGATCCTGTAACTCTGCAGTCTATCTTCACTCAATGGGGCACTCCTCAGATAGACCTCTTTGCAGCTCCTCACAATCATCAGCTGCCCCTATTCTGCTCCAGACTTTACTCTCCGCACCGTCTGGCAGCAGATGCTTTTCTCCTCGACTGGTCGAATCTGTTCCTGTACGCCTTCCCTCCTCTGCCTCTCATGTTGAGAACCTTGTTCAAGCTCAAGAGGGAACGAGCCACCATGATTCTGATTGCTCCGAGGTGGCCCAGGCAACATTGGTTCTCCCTTCTACTTCAACTCAGTTCCAGGGAACCTTTTCTTCTTCCTCTGTTTCCATCTCTGCTTACGCAACAGCAGGAAACCCTTCTACATCCCAACCTCCAGTCTCTACACCTGACAGCTTGGTATCTCTCGGGCTGACTTCGACTGATACTCTTTTGTCTCAGCCCGTTCGTTCCATTCTGGATGCCTCCAGGAAACCAGCCACTCTGCAATGTTACCATCAAAAGTGGACGAGATTTTCTTCCTGGTGTCTTCTTCATCATCTTGATCCCACTTCCCTGGCAGTGGAGACGTTGTTGGATTATTTACTTTCTTTGTCTGACTCTGGCCTTAAGTCCTCTTCCATCAGAGTCCACCTCAGTGCCATTGCAGCTTTTCATGAGCCAGTCCATGGAAAACTTCTTTCAGCTCATCCCCTGGTGTCCAGGTTCATGCGTGGGCTTTTCAATGTGAAACCACCTCTTAAAGCCCCTCCGGTTATCTGGGATCTCAATGTGGTTCTTTCCGCTTTAATGAAGCCTCCATTTGAACCTTTAGCTACCTCTCCTTTCAAGTTTCTCACTTGGAAGGTACTTTTCCTTATTGCTCTTACCTCTGCCAGGAGAGTCAGTGAGCTTCATGCACTGGTTGCAGATCCACCTTTTACGGTTTTTCACCATGACAAGGTGGTTCTGCGTACACATCCAAAGTTTCTCCCTAAGGTTGTTTCTGAATTTCATCTCAACCAATCCATATTACCTGTTTTCTTTCCAAAACCTCATTCTCATTCTGGGGAACAAGCTCTGCATACTTTGGATTGTAAAAGGGCTCTTGCTTACTATCTGGAGCGTACGAAACCCCACAGATCAGTTCCCCAACTTTTTCTGTCCTTTGATCCGAATAATTTGGGACGCCCCGTTTCTAAACGCACGTTGTCTAATTGGCTAGCAGCGTGCATTTCATTCTGTTATGCTCAGACCGGACTGACACTGGAAGGTTCTGTCACAGCCCATAAAGTCAGAGCAATGGCAGCATCTGTAGCTTTCCTCCGTTCCACTCCTATTGAGGAAATCTGCAAGGCTGCTACTTGGTCCTCAGTTCACACTTTTACATCTCATTATTGTCTGGATGCATTCTCCAGAAGGGATGGTCACTTCGGCCAATCTGTTTTACAAAATTTGTTTTCCTAATGGCCAACCTTCCCTCCATCCCTCTTTTTTTGTTAGCTTAGAGGTCACCCATCAGTCAAGAATATGCTGCCTGCTTGTCCTGGGATAAAGCACAGTTACTTACCGTAACAGGTGTTATCCAGGGACAGCAGGCAGATATTCTTGCGTCCCACCCACCTCCCCGGGTTGGCTTCTTAGCTGGCTTATACTAACTGAGGGACCGCGCGCCTCTGTCGGGCGGGAAGGCACTCGCGCGTGCGCGGTGCGGCCGAGCTAGAACTTTCTAAAGTTCTTAGAGTGAGATCACTCTAAAATTGTCCGTACCGGGGCTCCGTCGGTGCCGTCACCCATCAGTCAAGAATATCTGCCTGCTGTCCCTGGATAACACCTGTTACGGTAAGTAACTGTGCTTTATTGACAAGTGGCAAATGTTCAGGGGAGAATTTCTGATTCTCCTTGAAGTATCTTTTTTTTAATTTTTTTATTTATTTATAAGTTTCCACATTTACACTTGTACAAGTAAACACTTGTACAGAAAGTGGGTTAGACAGAACAATTCTCACAAGGTATAAAACATAAGCCTTGATAGTTCTTAAAAGGAAATAAAATTAAAAGGACATTAATAATTTCACCTAACACAGCTCAAGTCCTCAACTTAAGATCCAAGAATTCTTATAAGAGAGAAAAAAGGTAAATTATAATTAATTAGGAAATATGCTAAACATAGTGCTGAGGTAGGAGGTACTTATTAAACTTCTTGAGCACTTGCCGTTGTTGTTCTGCCATCTATTCGGGACATAGCCAAGAAAGCTGTTAATTGATGAGGTTCAAAACATACATAATTAACTGAATGGTGGCATATAATACACTTACAGGGGTATCTCAGGTAAAAAGTCGCCCCTAACAAAGTGACCCCTGGTCTCAAAAGAAGAAATTCTCGACATTGTTTTTTGAGTCTCTCTTGAAAGATCAGGGTACATTTGAATTTTTAGTCCTAGGAACTCTTTTTGTTTATTTTTAAAGAAAAGCCTCAATAACCATCCTTTATCAATCGAGAGAGCTACAGTTAATATCATAGTAACATAGAAACCTTCAAGATCCTGAAGGGTATAGAAAAGGTAGACAGGGACAGATTTTTCAGATTATGGGGAACCACAAGTACAAGGGGGCACTCGGAGAAATTAAAAGGGGACAGGTTTAGAACCAACGCTAGGAAGTTCTTTTTCACCCAGAGGGTGGTGGATGCATGGAACGCGCTTCCAGAGGCTGTGATATGCTGGAGCACATTACAGGGCTTCAAAGAAGGTTTGGATAGGTTCCTAGAGGATAAAGGAATTGAGGGGTACAGATAGGAGTAGAGGTAGGTCATAGGGATAGTCAGGGACCACTGCTCAGGCAATAGGCCTGATGGGCCGCCGCGGGAGTGGACCGCTGGGCGAGATGGACCTCTGGTCTGCCTCAGCGGAGGCAACTTCTTATGTTCTTATAGTAACATAATAGATGACAGCGGATAAAGACCTGAATGGTCCATCCAGTCTGCCCAACCTGATTAAATTAAAATTTTTAAATTTTTTTTCTTAGCTATTTCTTGGCAAGAATCCAAAGCTCTACCCGGTACTGTGTTTGGGTTCCAACTGCCGAAATCTCAGTTAAAACCTACTCCAGCCCATCTACACCCTCCCAGCCACTGAAGCCCTCCCCAACCCATCCCCCACTAAATGGCCATATACAGACACAGACCGTGCAAGTCTGCCCAGTACTGGCCTTAGTTCAATATTTAATATTATTTTCTGATTCTAGATCATCTATGTCCATCCCACACTTCTTTGAACTCAGTCACAATTTTACTCTCCACCACCTCTCTCGGGAGCGCATTCCAGGCATCCACCACCCTCTCCGTAAAGTAGAATTTCCTAACATTACCTTTGAATCTACCACCCCTCAACCTCAAATTATGTCCTCTGGTTTTACCATTTTCCTTTCTCTGGAAAAAATTTTGTTCTACGTTAATACCCTTCAAGTATTTGAACGTCTGAATCATATCTCCCCTGTCCCTCCTTTCTTCTAGGGTATACATAAATGTGGACGGTGTTACCATATCTTTATCAGACGTCTCCAAAATTTCTGATACATTTAACACTGCTTGATCAGTTTTTTCTGTAGATGAGGCCCATTTTTATTTGGAAGGTAATAAACTTGAGAGAACGGAGGTAGTGTTTCTTCTGAAACTTGTAAAATTTCTACCAGGTATCTCCTAAACATTTCCCTAGGAGTTACCATTGTCATTCTTGGAAAGTTAATAAGTCTCAAATTATTATTTCTTGAAGCATTCTCAAGCACTTCCAATTTCTTTCTGAGATTTACATTGTCCTTAATTAGGACCTCTTGCAATTGTTTCACTGCTTGGTCGAGCTTTTGAACTAAAGTTTTTGAAGCAGTCTGATCTTCTTTTATATCTTTAAGCTCCTTCGTGTGTTGAATTAACATATTCTCTATATAATGGAAATTGGGGCTAATAGTCTTAGCAAAGTTAGCCACTAAATCCCATAGTGATTCCTGAGTCACCTGAGTGGGCTTCTCCCTTATAGGAAATTTTTGTTGAGTGTAAAAATGCTCACCCTGAAGAAGAGTTCCTTTGCTTTGCTCCATCTGGTTTATTCCACCACTGCTTGCTGACAAAGCCTCCGAATCTTCTGTAGAACTCCCCTGTACAGGGAGTTCTGCCTCCACACTCTACACTATGCTGTAACCTGCCTCTGGAGAAAGGACCGCCTCCAGCTCCGGGGTTGCCTCACTCCCTGAAGAGCTAGTGATTCACGGCTGCGGGTGTGGGGCTCGTATGTCTGGGCTCAAGGTGGTATCCGGCCCAGGATATGCAAAATCGGTCTCGCTTGACTCCGATGCTCTCTGCGGGCTAGCTCCAGACATCGGATTTGTAACTTTGCATCCGCCGCAAAAGATCTTCAGTGTTGCCGAGAGTCGGCACAACAGAACGCTGCGAGGCACCAGAAGCGCTCTTGCCTCTGTTCTTCGGCATAGTGCGGAAATTGGGTCGCAAAAATCTCCACAAAGGGAAGAAACAAGAAGAAGATCCGAGGGAAAAGGTGCGTACTTCTCAGCATGTCTTAGCAGTGGCCATCTTGGATCCTAGCCTCCTTGAAGTATCTTTTAAACATTTCAGTTGGTGTGTAGAAAGCTGTTTTAGGATAGACTTTTTCTTTAAAGGAAAATCGAACAGTTGGAGAATTTTAATAGGGGTCTTAATGTACGGACAAACATTTCTAATTCTCATCTTTTCCCTTTGACTTAGCAACAGAACAACAGACCTTTACCAAGGTGATAGTTATGGTAACAGCGCACCTCTGCAAGATGAGAATTCAGGTGCATCCTTGCATGTACAATTGACTTATAAGGGAGTCCGTTTCGCGATAGAACACAACAAGTTCTTCCTCCGGGAAACAAATGAAATGCAACTCGTGAGACAAATTTACGAGATTTGCGGTCTTTTAGCCCCCACATCTTGGCAGTATTTTCAACTGCTGGGATCCATGATAACCACAATGAATGTGGTACCCTGGGTATAAGAGCACTTGTGCTCTGTCAGGAGTTGCTCCTTTCAAGGTGGTCTCCGCAATCAGACGCTCTGGACCTCCTGCTGCCTTGGTCAAGGAAGGCATGGGAGCTACAGTCCTTGATCAAGGGAATATTGTTATGCATCTCCCAGTTCTAATGATGGATGCCAGTCTATTCAGCTGGGGCGTGCATTACAAGGGATATCCATTGCAAGGGTGGTGGTCCCCAGCTCAGAGGATTTGGTCGATCAGCCACTTGGAGCT
The DNA here is from genome assembly GCF_902459505.1 of Geotrypetes seraphini. Taxonomy (NCBI): domain Eukaryota; kingdom Metazoa; phylum Chordata; class Amphibia; order Gymnophiona; family Dermophiidae; genus Geotrypetes; species Geotrypetes seraphini. The sequence goes on from NC_047085.1 coordinate 64,624,649, forward strand.
GAGAGCAATATAGTTAGTTTCTATTGAGCAGCGCCCTGGAAGAAAAGACAGTCCGAGTCTTCTCAATTGCAGCAGCCTATGTAAACAGGTAAGGAGGCACTAGGAGTGTACCATTGAGCTTAGGAACTTCACCTGCTCTTTTGGTGGGTGGAATCCATCTCGGCAGCTCTAGTAGCCAAGGGTGGACTTCCTAAGTCGATAGACCTTGGATCCCAGGGAATAGTCTCTCGGAGGTCCTTCAACTGCACGGTCTAGTTCTGGGACAGTATTCGACCTCATGACCTCCACATCTAATAAAAAAGTGACTTTTTTCTTCAGCCAAAGGTAAGAGCCGGGAAATGCTGGGCTGTGTGCTATGGTCCAAGCCTGGCGTGTGGATAATTTCCTATACGTGTTCTTCCCATGGCCGGTGATAGGCAGAATATTTCGACAAGTCGGAATGCACCAAGGTTGAGTGATCCTGGTTGCTCCAGACTGGCCAAGGTGGCCATGGTACGCAGATATAGTATGACTGCAGAAGGACAAGGCTCTCGGGCTTCTTTGTCATCCGAATCTTCTATCACAAGGTCCCATTACCCTGGAGGATTCGGAGCACTTTGGTTTTATGGCATGGCTTTTGAGCGCAAAGCCTTAGGGCATAAAGGCTATTCACCTGAAGTTATTGCCACACTGCTGAGGTCTAAGAAGCAGTCCACATTAGTGGCCTATGTAAAAGCCTGGAAGTGCTTCAGGAACTGATGTGAGCAAAAATGCTTGGACCCGGTGACCACACCAGTTTTCAGTGGTGCTGGACTTCCTGCAAAAAGGTCTGAAGAAAGGCCTATCAGTTGACTCTCTCAAGATACAGATAGCCAGAATTTTCTGCTTCAGAGCGCAGGTCAGCAAGTGCTTGTTTGCGTCATCCAGATTTTTGACAAGAGCCTTAAGTTTTTGCCCTGTAGTGCCCTAGCCCTTTATGTCTTGGAACCTTAACCTGGTCTTGCAGGACCTTGTGAGGGCCCCATATGAATCTTTGGAGGAGGCATCCCTGATAGATCTGACGGTTAAAACAGTTTTCTTAGTGGCTGTGACATCGGTGAAAAGAGTGTTGAAGCTACAGTCTCTGTCCTGCAGGGAGCCCTTTTTTCAAATCTCAGAGGCTAGTGTGTCAATTCAAATGGTCCCTTCCCTCCTACCAAAGGTTTTGTCCAGTTTTCACGTAAGCCAGGAATTGCAATTTGCAGCTTTCACACCTATGGGATTGAAGAAAACAGAGTGTTGAAAGTTCTGGATGTGCAAAGAATTTTGATTAGTTTTTTGGAGGTCACTAACAAATTTGGCTGATCACCTCTTTGTGCTTACGAATGTGGCACATAGGGGAAGACTGGCGTCTAATGTGACCATATCCAGGTGGATCAGGAAGGCCATATCTTTCACCTAAATTGGAAGCAGAAAGTAGTCTCCAGTGGCAGTGAAGGTGCACTCCACTCACAGTATTGCGTTCTCTTGGTCAGAGTCTAGAGCAATCTCACCTGCAGAGATTTTCAGGGCAGCAACTTGGTCCAATCTTCAAATGTTCACTAAGTTTTACAGTGTGGACGTAGCATCTGGGCTGGACACCGCTTTTGAAACTTCAGTATAGACAGCACCCTGCTCCGATACGTCCCGCAGAAGCCAGTAAGGAAGCCGTTCAGCGCCGAGAAGCAGCGCCAAATTGCGCTGCTGCTCGTGCCACTGAGATGAACAAAGTGGATCCTTGCAGCAGGGCATGAGTTCAGAAAGCTTGCTCTTGCTCCTGCCCATTGCACCTGCACCAGGGACCGGCAGAGGTATGAAGATAGGGTAGGGGGGGGACAGAGGGCAGAGCCTGGGAGGGAGAATGCATAGTCTGACAGGGGAAGGAAGGAAGGGTGCTGGGTGCAGAGCCTGACAGGGAAGGAAGGAAGGGTGCTGGGTGCAGACCCTGACAGGGAAGGAAGGAAGGGTGCCGGTGCAGAGCCTGATAGGGGAAGGAAGGAAGGGGGCTGTGTGCAAAGCCTGACAGGGGAGAAAAGTAAGGAGGAGGGCTGGGAGCAGAGCTTGGCAGAGAGGGTGTTGAGTGCAGTGCATGACAGGAGAGGAATGGAGGGAAGGGTGCTGGAAGCAGAGCCTGACAGGGGAGGGGAGGAAGGAAAGGGGCTAGGAGCAGAGCTTGGCAGGGCAAGACACTTGAATATTAAGCCACCCGACTTATATTCGAGTCAACCATTTTTCCTCCTTTTGGGGGGGAAAGGGGGGTCTCGACTTATATTCAGATTGCGTTATATTATATGGTACTGCAGAATACTACTGTATCTTGCCGTGTTGATTAAAGGAGGCATTGAAAGAAAAAAGGATAGGGAAGCTGCGGAACAGAGTTCTGTTTTTGCAAGACAATGCACCTGTTCACAAGGGTGGCAAAACAATGGATGTTTTGACACAGTTGGTTTCATTGCACAGACCATCCATCCTTCTCACCAGATCTTGCTCTCTCTGACTATTTTCTGTTTCCAAACCTCAAAAAGAGTTTGAAATGGTGACAATTTTCGAGTGATTTGGAGGCGATTGCAGCAGCAGAGCAATATTTAAGTGATTAGACATCAGTGTATTTTTTTGGAAGGGTTAAATAAACTTCAGAAACAAATGTGTTCAACAAGTGTGTTGAATCTAGGGGTGAATACGTGGAATAATTTGTAAGTTTCATGGCTTCACATCATTCTCTTCTTGGTTGGGCTGAGAACCTTTCAGTACCTCCTCGTAGGGTGCAACTGATTTGATATACTGAAAGTTAAATAGGGCTGTAGAAGATGTTGACCATAATTTATGGATTTGAAAGGTGGCTTATTTTTATAACATGGAAGGGGAGATTTGGAATAACCTTTTTTTTTAATATGAGGTTTGAAATGGCTATTTTTCTCATAGACTCAAACGAACATCTCCAACGGCCTACTGTGACTGCTGGGAGAAATGTAAATGCAAAACACTAATTGCAGGACAAAAGTCCGCTCGTCTTGATCTACTATATCGACTGCTTACCACCACCAATCTAGTGACCATGCCAAACAGCAGGCAAGTGTGTATAGGAAGGGGGGAAAAGTTGAATTAAAAGGAGTATTAAAGAAAATAAGAGGCACCCAAGAATAACATTTTTTTATCTGATACTTACTTTTACAGGGGTGAGCATCTTCTACTGTTCCTAGTGCAGACAGTTGCCAGGCAAACTGTGGAACATTGTCAGTACCGGCCACCCCGAATTCGTGAGGATCGGAACCGTAAAACTGCTAATCCAGAAGGTGAGAATAACTTCTAAAGTTCCTGAAACCTGTCTATAAATCATGGGAAACCATACTATATGCAACAATTTATTTCTGCCTTCAATTTTCTTCTGCTTGGTTTTCCTTATCTACATTTACAAAGTTATTTACATCTTATAATCATGCAACAGCACCAATATGTTCCTCTGGCTTTTCTCCACACTCAAATGACAATAAGCTGGAGGGTTAAGGGGAAATATTTAATAGCATTTTTGTAGCTGTTAATAGATGCCAACTGCATAAGTGTTTTGTTCTTAAAATAATCCAATAGCTCTTAACTTCTGGCTATATAAGTCATTTGAGGTAATTCTGTAAAGTTGCTTGCCAATTTTGGCATTCCATTGGTGAACACTGAGTGCCAATTATATAAAGGAACCTTGGCATCAAGATTCCATTATAGAATACTAGCACAAGCCACTATTGACATGGCAAAAATTTAGCATTACATGAGTTATGCCTGCCATATACATTGCATAACTGTTGGTACATTAGTGTGGCAAGAACACTTGTAACTTACTGTTTTCTTTAAGGTATATGTCTAACTGCCAATTTTTCTTTACAGTGATTCACATTAAGTGATGTGTAACTCTAGGTGCCAGTTTATAGAATTGCCTTTCTATGGCCAAAGCTAAATATGTAAATTTTGGCAGGATTTGTGGCATTCAGGAGTACCGTAAGACAGGTTTTATGTAGAGAGTGGCAGTAACTCATCCTCTATCCAGTTGCCTTGATCTAAGGATAAAACCAGAAAGGTCTCAAACTTCCTATCCTCTTGCCCCAATTTTTTTTTTTTTTAATGTAATAGTTAAGCACTCTTCCCACTTTCCTGACCTCCAAATATTTAAAAAAAGGTATCTAAGTGGTCATTCACTTTCCTGATTCCAAAATAAAAAAAATGTAGGAGCTCAGCTGTACCACTCCTATCCACCAGGGTGGATAAAAATCAATGATAAAAAAGGATTTTAATTACTTAAATTGATTTTATTTAATAAAATGCTTTTTTGAGGAAAAATCTATCTGAATATATTTTTCTATTTAAGATACATTATAATCCAAAAGTTATTCATCATGAAATAAGGATTAGTTTTTAATTATGGAGCATGAGGCAGTGTATTCATGCAGTGTTTAAATTTTGGACTCTGATAGTAAAAAATGTATTAAATTAGTCCAATTAAAAGATTACCTTATTTCCATTTTCTATTTATGAAAAACAAATTTTTATTGAGCAAAATACCAATAAGAGAAACATAGAACCAGAAAGTCACTTGTTTACAAATCCAGGAAACTCCATCCACCCAATCTCCCCCCTTCCAACTCACAGGATCCCCAATAGCACCAATAAAGAGCAAAAACAAAATAGATAAAGTTCATCAACTGTTCAGGATCCAGCTTCTCGCCACCAGAGTTAAAGTGTTCAAAAAGGTTCCTAGATGGATTGAAACTGGAGTCCAGGCAGAACGTCAAAATCAGTAATTGCTCTACGCTCCCATGAGAGGATAGTGGTCCATTTTCTATTTATAAATGTATCAGTATAACTACAATACTACATGTATTTTATTCTAAAGCAACAAAAACTCTTTTTTACCTTTTTTCGTTTCGGCTTTAATTATTTTCTCTTTACTCTCTTCTTTCTATCCATCATCTGTCCTCTGATTCCTCTCTCTACCTTCCATAAGAATAAGAATAACCGTAATGGGTGAGATCAATGGTCCATCAAGCCCAGTAGCCCATTCTTTCGGTGGCCAGTCCAGGTCACTAGTACCTGGACAAAACCCAAGGTTTCCATGCTACCAATACAGGGCAAGCAGTGGCTTCCCCCATGTCTTTCTCAATAACAGACTATGGACTTTTCCTCCAGAAATTTGTCCAAACCTTTCTTAAAACCAGCTACACCATCCGCTCTATCCTCTGCACTATCCTCTGGCAATGTGTTCCAGAGCTTAACTACTCTCTGAGCGAAAAAAAATTTCCTTCTATTGGTTTTAAAAGTATTTCCTTGTAATTTCATTGAGTGTCCCCTAGTCTTTGTAATTTTACACGGAGTGAAAAATCGATCCACTTGTACCCGTTCTACTTCACTCAGGATTTTGTAGACTTCAATCATATCTTCCCTCAGCCGTCTCTTTTCCAAGCTGAAGAGCCTAAACCGTTTTAGTCATTACTCATACGAGAGGAGTTCCATCCCCTTTACCATCTTGGTCGTTCTTCTTTGAACCTTTTCTAGCGCCACTATATCTTTCTTGAGATAAGGAAACCAGAATTGAACAAAATACTCCAGATGAGGTCGCACCATGGAGCGATACAGGGGCATTATGACATTCTTAATCTTCGTAACCATCCCTTTTTTTAATAATTCCCAGTATCCTGTTTGCTTTTTTGGCCGCTGCCGCACATTGGGCGGAATGTTTCATTGTTTTTCTACAATGATACCCAGATCCGTTTCTTGGGCGCTAACCCCCAAGGTGGACCTTAGCATCCGGTAACTGTGATTCAAGTTATTCTTCCCAATGTGCATTTGTCCACATTAAATTTCATCTGCCATTTGGACACCAAGTCTTCCAATTTCCTAAGGTCTGCCTGCAATTCTTCACAATCTGCATGCATTTTAACAACAGTTTAGTGTCATCTGCAAATTTAATCACCTCACTCATTCCAATTTCTAGATGATTTATAATTAAGTTAAATAGCACTGGTCCCAGTACAGACCCCTGCGACATTCCATTGTTTACTCTCTTCCATTGAGAAAAATGACCATTTAACCCTACCCTCTGTTTTCTATCCGATTACCAATTCCTAATCCACAACTGAACTTTGCCAGCTATCCCATGACACTTTAATTTTCTCAGGAGCCTCTTGTGAGGAACTTTATCAAAAGCTTTCTGAAAATCTAGATACACTATATCAACCGGCTCACGTTTATCCACATGTTTATTCACACCTTCAAAGAATTCAAGCAAATTTGTATGTCAAGATCTCCCTCAGCAGCATACAGCATCTCTCATGCAGCATCTGCCTCTCTCTCTGCCCTTTCTATCCAGCTGCTGCCCTCTTTCTCTGCCCCTTCTATTCACTGTCCGCCCTCTCTCTCCCATCCACTGTACGCCTTCCATATGGCATCTTCCCTATTTCTATTTATGTTCCATAAACTGTCTATCCTGTGTCCCTTCTTTATTTGTATGAGATTCATTTCAGCTTCATTCCCTCTCCATTTTTCTCTTTGTACACTCCCTATCCTATTCTCTGGCATGTATCTCTTCTCCTTTCCTTCTCTCTTCCCATGCCCTGGCAATGGCATCTCTTTCGTCTCCTCCAATCCTCCCTCTCCGTGCTCTGGCAGCTCCTCTCCTTCCTTTCCTCTTGGTTAGGTCACGCCCTCTCCATTTTTCTCTGTTTCAATTCCCTCCCTATACTCTGGCATGTTTCTCTTCTCCTTTCTTTCTTTCCCTTCTCTCTCCCCATGCCCTGGCAATGGCATCTCTTTCCTCTCCTTCCATCCTCTCTCTCCTTGCTCTGGCATCTCCTCTCCTTCCTTTCTCCTTCGTTAGGCATCTGTCTCTTTCCATTCCCTCCCCTCCCTTCCCCCCATGCCTTGGCATCTCTCTCCTCTCTTTCCTTTCCTTATCCCCTCCCCTCCATTCTCTGGCATCTTCTCTCCTTCTTTTCCCTCCCTCCTCCTGTCCCCTTGGTCTGGTATCTCTGTCTCCTTCCCTTCCCTCCATGCCTTGGCATCTCTGTCTCCCATGGTATGGTATCACCTTTCCTTTCGTCCTTCCTTTCCCTCCCTCCCTCCCTGCCCTCTCCCTTTCATAGTCATCATTCTCATTCCCTCTCCCCAGTCGGGTGCAGCATTTTCTCCCTCTCCGTTCTGCTCCTTTCGCCCCCTCCCTCGCTAAGTCACCCTCCCCGGTCAGCAACACAGCGTTCACAACTCGCTGCTCTTGTTGGCTTTTGGCCTTCCTCTCTGATAGGTCCTGCCTTCATGGGACCCAGCAGAGAGGAATGTTCAAAGCTGATGAGAGCAGCAAATTGTGAACGCATCTGCTGCCAGAAGAAGTTCCTCAGAGTAGTAATTGGAGCATCACTTACCTTTACGCATTGCAACTGAGGCAGGCACCCTCCCCCCCTGCAGAATAAGCAGAATATTTAACAAAAAAGTTATGTATTTAATGGTGGTAGGTACAGTTTACCGGTTCTGGAGCTGCAGAGTTATGCCACCCAGTCATCTTGTGCACACCTTCAGTGAGTGGGAATGGGCTTGAGCCAACAGGATTCTTGAGGGGGGAGGTCCAAGGCTCACTACTGGGAGAGCTCTTACATCCACCAATCTGGGAGAAAGAGCTGGAGCTTGATGGCCAATCAGGAACACTTCCTTGTAGAAGTGCTCCTAATTGGCCATCAAGCTCCAGCTCTGTCTTCCTGATTGGTGGATGTGCAGAGCTGTCCCGTGTGAGTGGTAATTAGCGACTGGTGCGCTGCGAAATGAAAGAAGGTGTGTGATCTTGCAGCTGCGCAGCTTAGAGGGAACATTTGTTACTTAGCTGATTTCTGACATTTATTATTATTATTTTTTTTAATTCTTTATTCATTTTAAATCATAAACAAGTGTACAATAATATATCCATTAAATTTCAATGATTACAATGCCAGCATCTATTAGATTTAGAGCAATCCAACTTTTGTAAACGAACTAGGGTCCAAAACGCTCTATGCAATAAAAAGAACCAAGCTAAGTGACTGTTTTTAAATGTCAGCTATCAGTTGTCTCTCACACGGCAAAGATCTAGGAGCTGGATTCATAGGGCAGTGAGGCACAATTGATAAGAACAGCGTTGTTTCACAGGACACTAGACCGCTGTGTCAGGAGAACAAGAAACTGACCAGAGAACAGTTACAAAAAACTGGAGTTTACTAAAACACTGTCGGAAGGACCCAACCACAAACAAGCTCAATTTTAAAGGCACATGCACTTCAAATAAGCAGTATGTGGTAAGGAATGTGGGTTTTAGGACATCCCCATTCTAATAAACTATAAAACTTTTTTTTTTTTTTTAAACTTCTAGTTTGCATTGCATTATATTTCTTTGGAAGTGTTTTGATGGGCTGTAAATATCCCTGGCCCCTACCAGATGCCTTGTGGTTTTAATATGGTCTAATAGGTACCCTTGCTGAACACTTCACATCTTTTTTGGTTTCTCTTGGTTAGATTCAGATATGCCTGATCATGATTTAGAACCACCAAGGTTTGCCCAACTTGCTTTGGAGAGAGTTCTGCAAGACTGGAATGCTTTGAAATCAATGATCATGTTTGGCTCACAGGAGAATAAAGACCCGTGCGTATTTATTTCAGTACTTTTTATTTTTATTTTTTACTGCTTTTGTTTAAATAAAGCACATAGTTGCTAAGACTTCCTGTTTGCAGAGGAGCATCCTTTTTAATGTGTATTTTTTTTCCTTTTTTTTCTTCTTTTTCTTTTTGGAAGTCTTAGTGCAAGCAGTAGGATAGGACATCTTTTGCCTGAAGAGCAAGTATACCTTAATCAGCAAAGTGGTACAATTCGGTTGGACTGTTTCACACACTGCCTTATTGTGAAGTGTACAGCAGACATTTTAGTAAGCATTTTTCAATTAACTGTACTTATTCTAATTACTCAGTGACATTTCTTAATTTTATAAATCAAGCATAATCTATGTACGATAATCTATGTTGAGCTAATATTTTTATTTCTGTTATTTTTTGATTGATAGTAAATAATGCCATTTCCCCTTATATTATGTTGTGTTTTTTTAAATAAAGCAAACAGTGTTTTGGTGCTTCCTGTTTAAATATGTGGCATGTTATGTTTCTTAAGCTTCTAGATACTTTGCTGGGCACACTTGTTAAGGAACTCCAGAATAAATACACTCCAGGACGTAGAGAAGAAGCTGTTGCAGTTACCATGAGGTTTCTACGTTCAGTGGCAAGAGTGTTCGTTATTCTCAGTGTTGAAATGGCTTCATCAAAAAAGAAAAAGTAATGTTACTTTTTGCTACTGCTTTAATTTAAGACTGATTCACCATCAACCTTACCCATAATCACAGAATGTGAGAACATTTTTAGTGAACAGATATGAGGTATATTTTATTTTGTCAGAGAATTATGGATATTTAATGCAAAAGCAAAATGCTATTTATGCAAAATTATCAGAGTTCATTTCAGAAAAGAATGAGAGGATACATTGTACCCAATAGAATATTCTTAACCTCATATAAGCTATTGTAGTTTGGTGCTGCATTAAAGATTCTATTCTTTAGCGCTTCTCCAAACTGGCACAGTTCACTGATGGGTAATAGCTCACCATGACTAGCAGGTGGAGACTGAGACAAAATCTTTTGTTTGTAATACAAGTAACTGTGCTTCTCCTTAACATAACCAGTCTGCTCTCAATCTCCAGCAGGTGTGGTAAGCTGTTGCCTTGGTTAGTGTAGGGCTGTTGGAAGTTGTTTAGTGGCCGCCTTGTCCTGTTTGGTGCCGGACTGAGCTTAGGGGGACCCTTTAGGGGGTCTGTCCAGCCTCAGGGATGTCACACTCAAGTCATGAGTTGAGTCCCTCCCCCAGTTTCCTCCACCTCCCCCAATTTTTCCAGAGATGCCTCTACTGTAAGCCTTGCCACCGATTACCGGCATATGGCATATGACCAGTGGAGTCTGTTCTGACAGAAAAAAAAAAATCCTGAGGCAGTGCCAGTCTGAAGAGAGCCTTCAATTGTCTGTAATTGATTTTTTATTGTTAATCGGCACTTTTCTTTTAGATAGTTTGCATATTGTGCAATGTGCACTTTTAAAAGGGAAAAAGTGCTCATTTATGCTCCAGATGAGAGGTCGATGTGGCCAGCCTGTGCTTACGATGTGCCGGCCACCGTGAAGGGGAATTCTTGTTGGCTTCAGGTGCCGGCGTCCAGGGATCCCCTTCACGAGTGACTCACACGCTGGCTTGAGCTTCCCTCGCCACCCACACAGGGATTCCCCGAACCGCCAACGGTCAGGGAAATAAGTTTTCCCTTGCTGCCGATGCTGCTGGTGACTCCCTTACCACTGCTGCCAGCTTGCTTGCTTTAGCGGCTAGGGCGTTTCAGGCTTCTCAGCTGCTACAGGCCTCAGGGGGCATTTTATCTCAGAGGACTTAGCTCCGATTTCGGCAGGAAGCACCTCCATTTTGTCTGTAGCCTCAGGTGACCTTCTCCTTGTATTGGAGAGACAGGGGCAGGATTCTGCTGGTTCCACTACTTTGGCAGTGAGTCCCATTGGGCTGCCAGGAGTTTTTTCCACTGATTTTGTTTTAGCTTTGTAAAAGGCTTATCTTCAGGCAGCCAGGGGTCCTGCTTCTGGGGGGAGGAGGGGGGAGGTTCCCTCTGCATCCACTCTGGTTCGGCCCCCGTTTCCTCCTCTTTCATCCAAGTGGCTGAGGGTCTCTTGGGATGATAATTTTTTGTATGGGGAGCAGTTTTTGCTTGATGAGGACCTGAACCATTTGGTGGACCTCCAGGATCCTCTCAAAGGGATAGATGCCGCTGGCGGAGGATTTTCTGTTCTGCGACCTGGCGAGAATGTGCCGGTGGTGTGCATCTTTCAACGGGAATAGCTCCAGGAGCTTATTCTTCAGGATTCCTCGGTGTTGCACTTTGAGGAAGACGTGGTGGAGCCCCTTCGGGGGATCTGCTCAGCCTCCCGCTCTTTTCCTATGCATCAGGATATTCAGGATATTGTGTTTGGGCAGTGGAAGGTGCCAGAGTCGCCCTTTCATTTTGCGCGCTCTATGGCTCACCTGTATCCCATCCTGGAGGGGGATAGGGATACCTTGAAGTCACCGGTGGTAGACGCAGTGCTTTCGGTCATCGCAAAATGGCATACAATGCCGGTTCAGGGGGGCTCAGCTTTGAGGACCTCGGAGGAGCATAGGTTGGAGTCTCTTCTTAAGCAGAATTTTGATGTCACTGTCCTAGCAGTCCAGATGGCGATGTGTGGTGGTCTGGTAGTTCGGGCTTGTTTTCGGTGGGCCAAGCATGTCCTTGACCGTGAGTCTGATGACTGGTCCTTGGTGGAATAGAAGTAGCCAAAATTGAGATGGGTGCTTCTTATCTTTCAGATGCCATGTATGATCTGTTGTTGATGTCATCCAAGTCCATGGCTCTCGGGGTGGCCGCTCGTCATACCCTGTGGCTCTGGACTTGGTCAGCGGATGCGGCATCTAAGGCTAAGCTGATGAAATTTCCTTTTCAGGGGTGTTTTTTGTTTGGTGAAGATTTGGACAAGTTGGTTCAGACCTTAACGAACTTTAAGATGCCCCGTCTTCCTGAAGACAGTGCCCGCCCTCCTGTGCAGGGTGGCTTTACTCGGGGGGCATTTGCGTGATTTCCAAAGATACCGCCCTGGTCATGGGGCATCTTATTTTCCTGCTGTTGGGTTTCCCTGGTGCCATTTCTTTCAGCGCATGAAGTGCTTTGGGAGGGCCTGCTGGGAGGATGTGATCTCTACGCCGGTTCCCCTACTGCCTTCCCGGCCAGTGACTCTTTGCTGGCGCCCAGTTACGGGATTTTTACCAGGGGTGGGCCGAGATCATGACAGTTCAGGGGGTCCTGGAGGTGATTCAGGACGGTTATACTCTGGAGTTTTCCCGTGCCTTGCCAGATCACTTTCTTTCTTCTCCTTGCCAGGCGACATGGAGGAAGCAGGCCTTTTTCCAGATGCTTCAACGGCTGCTTGATCTCAGAGCTGTAGTTCCAGTGCCTCCTCAGTAGTGTGGCACTGGCCGGTATTCTATTTACGTCGTGGTGCCCAAGAAAGGTGACTTTTCGGCCCTTCGTGGATTTGAAGTTGTCAGTTTTGTGCCCTTCCTTTTGGTCTGGCTATGGTTCCTGAGTTAAGACTCGGGATGTGAGTTCCTGTAGTTGCTGGGATGGGTAGTCAACCTGTCCAAGAGCCGGTTGGCTCTGTCTCAGCACCTGGAGTTCCTCAGGGTTCTCTTTGGCACCAGCTTGGGGAAGGTCTTCCTGCCAGAGGCCCGAGTGGTCAAGTTGCAGAATTGTCTTCTACTGGCTTCCCGGTGTCCTCAGGCGAATGATTTTCTCCAGGTCTTGGAGTTGATGGCAGCTTTCCTGGACATGGTTTGGTGAGCGCAGACTCACATGCACCCGCTTCAGTATGCTCTGCTGCAGCAGTGGTCACTCCAGTTGCACGATATGGACTCTCCTGTTCCTCTTCGGTGGTTGGTCTGTCGCAGTTTGTTGGTGGCTCCATTCTTCCAATGTGGCGCAAGGAGTGAGTCTGGGTCAGCCCCAGTGGACAGTGCTTTTCATGAGCGTCAGTCTCCTCAGCGGGGGAGTCTGTGTCTCGGTTGCTCGGCTCAGAGCAGCTGGTCTCCGGAGGAGGCATCTTGGTCGAACAATGTTCTGGAGACCAGAGCAATCCGGCTGGTGTTACTAGCGTTCCAGATGTTGTTGATGGGAAGTCTGTTTGAGTTCTCTCGAACAATGTCACAGCGGTGGCTTACGTCAATCGTCAGGGGGGAACCAGGAGTTGTATGATGGCGTAGGAGGCTGTTCTGCTTATGGTTTGGACAGAGACTCATCTTCTGTACATCTCGGCTTCCCACATAGCAGGAGTGGAGAATGACCAGACGGACTTCCTCAGTCGTCACATGCTAAGTCCCAAAGAGTGATGTCTCAGTTCCGCAGTCTTCGAGTTAATAGTGCAGACTTTTGATAGTGCAAACTTGGGGTCAGCCAGTCATGGATCTGATGGCCATGAGTGTCAAAGCTAAAACGGCCCGATTATTCAGTCGGTGCAGGGATGTTCAGGCTGAAGGGCTGGATGCTCTGGTACACCCTTGGCCAGCGGCAGGCCTCCTGTACGTGTTTCCTCCATGGCCAATGGTGGTCAGAGTTCTTCTTCACATTGCTCGGAATCACGGCTGTGTGATACTGGTGGCTCCAAACTGGCCCAGGCACCCAAGGTACGCAGATCTGGTTTGTCTTCTTGTGGCAGATCCTCTTCTGCTGTACCTCTCGCCTGACTTTCTGACTCAGGGCCTCATTCCAATGTTCGAACCGGGTCCCTTTTATTTTACGGCTTGGCTCTTGAAAGGGAACACCTAGGTAAGAAAGGTTATGCAAATAAAGTGATATCCACTCTTGGATTTATGTGTGTGTGTCGTCTATTTGAGAAATGGTGTGCCCTGTGTGGAGTGGTATCCTTTCATGCCTCTTTGCTTCACATCTTGGAGTTTTGTTGGATGGCTTAGACAGGGGCCTGGCCTCGTCTTCTCTCCAGGTTCTGCTTGCAGCTTTGACTGTGTTTTGCAGTTTGCTGCAGGATAAGCGTTTAACTTCTTTTTCGGATGTGGTTTGCTTTTTGAGGGTGGCCAAATTGCTTCGGCCTCTGGTTTCGTCCTGGTTTCTCAATCTGGTTCTGTCCGTGCTCATACGCCCTCCCTTTGAGCCCCTGGGTTCCTGCTCGTTGAAGGATCTTATTCTAAATGCAGTTTTCCTGGTGGCCATTACTTCTGCAAGGCGCATTTCTGAGCTGCAGGCTTTCTCTTGTAGGCCTCCCTTCCTGGAGTTTTCTAGGGAGCATGTTGTGTTGAGGCCTGTTCCTTCTTTTCTGCCAAAGGTGATCTTGCCTTTTCATGTCAATCAGTCTGTGGTCCTTCTGGTCTTGGGTAGTCGGGAGGGCACTTCAGAACAGAGGCAGTTGGGGTCCTCGTAAGAAGGACGGCGCTTCCAAGGCTACCATTGCACGCTGGATCAAGGAGACTATTGCTTCCACTTACCGTCTTCAGAAGAAGCCTGTTCTGGAATTTCTCAAGGCTCATTCCACTCGTGGTCAGGCAGCTTCTTGGGCTGAGTCTTCTCTGGTGCCTCCAGTGGATATCTGTAAAGCTGCGGTTTGGTCTTTTCTGTATTCCTTCATGCGACTCTACCGTGTGGACGTTCATGCACGTCGAGACGCAGTGTTCGGTGAGTGTGTTCTGGTGTTCGCCCTCTGGGGGTCCCACCTATGATGGGTACTGCTTTGGTACGTCCCATCAGTGAACTGGACTGGACTGGAGAGGTGCTAAAAAAGGAGAAATTAGGTTCTTACCTACTAATTTTCTTTCTTTTAGACTCTCCAGACTGGTACAGTCCTCACCCTGTCTGTCGGTCTGTTTGTTCTTGCGGAATTCGTGTGAAGAGTGTGATATTTTTTTTTCCCTGCAGATTCTAGTATTTTTATAGGTTTGGGGAGATTAAAAAGAACAGCGGCTTTGGCTCAGCTGCCGTAGCTGGCGACCTGTGGGAACGTTTGCTGAAGGGGCTTTTTCTATGCAATTTCCAACAGTCTTGTTGTATGTTAGTTGTTACTCTTGTTAGGAGTGTTGTTACTGTTATAATTAGCACTTCTTAGTTCTGCTTGGCAAACCCAATCCAAGGTCATTTCTACAATATTTCGGCATAGGTCTACCTCTCTGGCTAATGTGCGCATGTGGAGGATTTTTGAGGCATGTTATACGACTCATGGTGTGCTATCCTTCCATGCCTACTTAGTACATATCCTGAATTTTCTTTAGCATGGTTTTGAAAAAGGATTGGCTTTGTCCTTCCTTAAAGTTTAAGCAGCAGCTCTAGCCTCTGTTTTTTGAAGGATGTCAACCTTCTTCCATCAAGACATGCACCTTTTCTTTCTTGAGACCTTAATCTGGTGTTTTTAGCATTTATGAGACTTCCCTTTGAAGCTCTCTCTTCCTGTTCTCTTAAAGTCTTTACACTAAAGTCTGTCGTATTGATCAAAATTTCTTCAACTAGGCAAGTGTCTGAATTGCAGGATCTCTCCTGCAGGGAACCTTTTCTGTAATTTTCTAAAGAAAGAGTTGTTTTATATCTGGTTCTTTCCTTTCTTCCCTAAAGTACTGATGCTCTTCCTTTTAAACCAACCTCTGATTTTGCTCACTTTAGGTTCCTCAAAGGGGTCAGAAGACAAGTGCTAGTTGTATAAGTTGGATGTCTGGAGGATGTTGAAAGAATATATTTGCCAGACAGGTTATTTTCGCTGTTCATACTGTATTTTTATTTTCCTCATAGATTGTCGTAAGGGACTACCAGCATTTAAGACTACTATTGCATGCTGGATTAAACAGACAATTAGATCTGTATATATTTTAAGTGGCTCATCTGTTCCAGAAGGGCATAATGCCCATTTCTCCAGAGGTTGGGCTTCTTCCTGGGCTGAGTATTCACTGGTTCCTCCATTGGACAATTGTAGAGCAGTAGTCTGGTCATCATTGCATTCTTTTATTCGTCCTTATGGAGTGGATGCTCAGGCTCGACAGGATACGGTTTTTCCAGAGTGTTCTTACTGCATGGCTTTCTGGTCCATCCCTTAGATTTTACTATGTCCCATCAGTTTTCTCTGGGTCGGTTTTGAGAGACACTAAGAAGGAGAAATTAGATATCTTCTAATTTACTTTCCTTTAGTCCCTCTGTAGTGGTCCAGACTGCACCCAGAGGTTTGTTTATCCCATACTTTCCTTTCTTCTTTGGTGAATAGGCTGTTTTCTCTCAAGAGCTGTTTTGCAGGGAATGACTAGTTTTACTATTAATGAGTAATTCCGTAGCAAAGACACTTAATTCTGTACCTTAGCTGTTGCATTTCATTACTCGTGAATCTGCAGAAGGGTGTCACTCAAATTCTGAACTCCTCCTCTTCTGCAGTGGCGAACAGCTCCTTCTTTACTTTTTCTTTCTGCAAGTGAACTTTTTCTTTTCTGCAAGTGCAGAAAGTGTGTTCTGATCTGCTCTGCTTTCTTTTCTTCTTTTTGGTTATTTTTCCTGTTGGTTCTTGCTTTTCCTGTATGACTTCAGTGCTCGGAGGTTCCCTTTGCGGGCTTACTCCGCCAGGGACAGGATGCAGTCCTGTGTGGGTGGATTGCTTCTCCCAGGCCAATTTCTTGAAGTACCTATGGAGCCAGCCTGCTTTGTGTCCCTTCAGGAGCTCAGGTCTGTTCTCCTGGGAGCTGGCTCACCTGCTGATTTATCAGAGGCTCAAGCACAGGCGGTGGGGTCCCTGAGTAATAACTCTCTGGGTATCAGGAAGCCAGCTGCAAAGTTTTTCCTCCCAACGTGTCATGTGAATTTTTGGGGGTGGGAGTCTATGGTTGGAGTCTGCCCGACTGGCAGCCAGATGATGTCCAATGGCAGACTTTTTATTGGCATTTTCTGAGGCAGAAATCGTTTCCCAGCAGGCAGGCTGCTGCAAGCTGACAGGCACCAGAAATCACAGTGATTATCCCCATTATTCCCTGTGGGGAAAATCAAGGGGTGGAGGGGTCAGAAAAAGTCAGATTCAAGGGTTTCTGGAGATAGAATCAGGTTTCCACCTCCTCTAAAACCCCCTTTTTGACATTTCTTTATGTTTCTGTTGAGCTTTCATAGGCTGTTTTTGTCACAAATTTGGTGGTTGCCATCTTGGATTTTTAGTATTTGTTTATTTTTTTTTTCAAAGTTTTTCTTATTCCAGAAATTTCTGATTCCTAACACAAGAGTTAAACTAAGCTTCCTTCTTAATATCTCAGCACTCATAACCTCATTAACTACTTAATCTTTAGCAGGCATAAATTAAAGCAATAGGCCTTTTTCTCTGACATAGTTAGTAAAATCAAAAGAAGAAAACATTTCTTCAGAGGAAAAAGCCTTCTCGACATCCCATTTCCCGGTAGGGTGAGGACTAAGAGCTCCTTTTATCAAGGTGCGGTAGGCGGTTAACGCACGGAATACCGCGCGTTCAACCACCTGCCACGCTAGTCGCTAATGCCTCCATTGATGAGGCATTAGGTTTTTGGCTTGCAGCGGGGGTTAGCGCATGATGAAATGTCCGACATGTTAACCCCCGTAGCGCACCTTGATAAAAGGAGCCCTAAGTTCAGCAGAAACATGGATTATGATTACATTTAGCAGAGACAATAAAACTTAAGTAGGTAAGAAAAAGAATAAAATAACATTTTGGCAAAGACAAAGAAGAAAAGAAAATGTGTGAAAAAGCCACAGGCCTTGCTGAAAGGATAGCAGCTAAAAGAAAACAGAAGTGAGAAATCCATGCTTGTGCACTAAAGATTTATAGTCTTCACTAGAAAGCTGTGGAAATAATTTTTTTGTTCAGAAAAAAAAATACGCTTAAGAATTTTATAAGGAAAGGGTAGAGAAGGGGAATCTGATTTCCTGTTTGGAAAATTTTCTTCCGAAAGTCCTGCCCATAAAAACCAAGTTTCTGGTAGAAATTGAGCGTGCGCACAGGGTGCCAATGAAAAGACTGGATAAATTTGTTGGTCCCCGCCCGCTAATCTTTAAACTTTTACGACATCAGCATGCACTAGAGATTATACGTCTGGCAAAAGAAAATCAGAATTTGCACTGTCAAGATGTAAGAATCCACATAGTGCCGGACTTCGCAAAATCTACTGCAGAAAAGAGGAAACAATTTCTGGGTTTAATACCGTATCTAAGAGAAATTGGAGCAAAATATGGCTTAATTTATCCTGCTATTATGAAGGTAACTGTGGATAATAAATCTTTTAGCTTTGATGATCCTGAAAATCTAAGAGTGTATCTGAATCAACGGGAACAGCCAATGAATTTGTAAAAATATGCTCATTGACATAGTTTATTTTAATTTTTGTTTTATTTTGATTCTTGAGTACTATAATATATAATGACAGTTCATTTATAAATATACTTGATTCATAACAGTTTAAAGAATGTTGGCTATAGAATGTGAACCTGAAGATTTCTGTCACCGGACGCTGTTGTTTAAAATGCTTAAAGTGAGGAATGGAACAAAATGCAAGTATAGTATGATTGGATTTACGTGGTCAGGCTGAATATGATATGAACTACGGATATTTTGATTGAAATTCTATGGAAGGAAGGTATCTGGCTTTGGAAGATTTTAAATAAAATATAATTTTGAAGAAGCAATGCTAACATGATCACTAAAGATTCTATTGGAGGAATTCACCGTATGGATTTCGCTTTCCTCCTGCAGCTATGAGGACACGTACAGCACTCGGGGATAGGCTTACTGTGCCAAACAGTTCATTTTATCTTCAAAGTAAATTATGTTCAGTGTAGACTGATCATATGAGTAATCATAGAAATTGTATCTGAGCATTTGAAAGCAAAGAGAGAGAAGTTCCTGTCAAAATGAAGACGTAAGTCTATGGGATTGTAGAATTGTCAGGAGAAGACTTTACAACGCAGAACTTTGTAACTGGATATATTTCACAAGAATATACAGCTGGATTTGGAAGATTCTCTGCAAAAATAGAATATTCTGAACTATGATCTCTTGACTGAGTATTTTATGTCTGCAGAAGGATGACAGTTTTTAAAAATATATGCAATGACAAAAGATAGAGTTTGCATACTTGTTTATTTGCTTATATTAACTTTAGGTTCACTGTTTACATGGAAAGGATCTTGAATGAAATTTTTCATATGAAAGGATTTATTTTATTAAGTATTTTATACCTAGGGGTATTCAACTCATATTAATTTATTTTGTTCTCTTGAGTGAGATGGATCAACTTTTGAATTATATATTTATGATAAAATAGGATAAATGAATTCATTAGATCAATTACAAAATGAATAATATTTATGGAAACAAAATTATATATAATAACATTTTACTTACTAAAACTACTAAAGTAATATATTTCAGCATTAAATTGGTTATAATTGAATAGTTATTTTGAGACAGTTCCTAGGGGCTGATCTTATTTTATTTAGGAGATATTGAGTGAAAATAAAATGATAGTAGATGTCAAGGGTTTATTGTTTGTGATTTCATATTATATTATGAATAAAATTGTATTTTAATCTGTTCATTGCTTAGAATTCGATTAAGCGATCAATCAAGAAAAATATTAAACTTGAAACTTGATAAGATTAATATAAAATTGATTATTTTAATATATAAATGATTTATTTTTGTGGTCTGTTGGGGATTTATCTTGATTTGCCTTATCTTATATGTGCGGTTCCAAGTCTTCAATGTCATTATTTAGGGAGGGTAAAGGAGGGAAGGGTGATAATAAAAGAGATGGGAATGAATTGATGAGGGGTATTATGCAAGATGAAACAATTTGGAAAATGGTGTATATTCATATTTTAATATTTATTTTATTCTATGATAAATAGAAGAGTTTTATTATAATTAATTTATATAATGGAGATTAAACTCTTTTCTCTTAATGTTATTGGCCTCAATCACCCAGTAAAAAGAAAAAAAAAATATGCTTGCATTCTTGAAAAAACAAAGGGCTGACATATATTATATACAAGAGACGCATCTTTTGGCTGTAGAATCAAAGAAACTCGAAGGGGATTGGGTGAAACATTGTTTTTTTGCCCCTGCAGTTGGGAAAAAAGCAGGGCTTGCCATCTTAATAAATAAAAAATGTTCAGCTTCTTTTCAAATGATAGATTTTGATCCCTTAGGAAGGTGGGTTAATGTAGAAATGAGTATGGGAAATAATACCTTGGCTTTATTTAATGTTTATGCCCCTAATTCGAATCAAATTGAATTTTTTAAGAACATACAACAATTATTACTCCCACTAGCTGCTTCTAATTTAGTTGTAGCTGGAGATTTTAATGCTATAATGGATCCTTTTATAGATAAAAAACCAAGTAAAAATATAAAATCATTAGGGTTAAATAATTTGGCACAATCTTGTGATTTAAAACACAGTTCTTCAACCGCCGGTCCACGGATCGGTGTCGGTCCGCAGAAAATTTCAGCCGGTCCGCACAGGGCCGGCGAGATCAAGTCAAGGTTTCAAGGTTTATTAATTATTTGATGAATCGCTATATCTTTATACAAAGCGATGTACATAGTAAAAAATACAATTAAGTAAAACACATAC
Organism: Geotrypetes seraphini; assembly: GCF_902459505.1. Lineage (NCBI taxonomy): Eukaryota > Metazoa > Chordata > Amphibia > Gymnophiona > Dermophiidae > Geotrypetes > Geotrypetes seraphini. The sequence goes on from NC_047085.1 coordinate 64,644,893, forward strand.
AGTATATATAAACAATAGAAATCCAACATGACCAACAACAATTGGGAGGGAAGGGGGGTAAAAGTTACATCTGTTATATTGGGAAATACATTTAAAGGAAAGAACATTAGGCAATAAGGGAATTTTAAAAGCACAATTAAAAATAAAATAAATTTTAGATATTAAAAGCCTGTTTAAAAAGGAATGTTTTTAGGGATTTCTTAAAAGATAAAATGTCTTTTTCAATTTTTATGTATTGGGGCAATGAATTCCACCATTGGGGGCCAACTACAGAGAACATATCTAATCGTCGAGTGCCTATTATTTTTAAAGAAGGAACAACTAGTAAGTTTTGGGAAGAAGATCTAAGTGTGCGTGTGGAACTATAAGGAATCAACATTTTACATTGGGGTTGATTGAATATCAGATTTTTAAATATAAGTAACAAAACCTTAAATTCTATGCGCTGGCAAATAGGGAGCCAATGTGATTCGATGAAGAGAGGAGTTACATGATCAAATTTTTTGACGTCATGGATTAATTTAATAGCAGTATTTTGGACGATTTGAAGTTGTCGTTTTTCTTTTTGAGTAATATTAAGTAGCAAAGAGTTACAATAGTCTAATTTTGCTATTACAAGAGAATGAATTAGGATATTGCGGGATTTGGATTCAAGGAATTTGGATATAGATCTAATCAAACGTAATTTATAGAAACAGACTTTAACTATGTTGTTAATATGATCTTTAAATTCTAGTTTTTCGTCAATTATAACTCCTAAGATTTTCATTTTAGGAACAATTTCAATTGGCTTATTATTAAGTAGAAAAGGCGAATTTAATATGATGTCTCTTTTCCAATTAAAGATCATAGCTTTTGTTTTGTTTATATTTAATGCTAATTTATTGTTATTAAGCCAATTTTGAACAAGATCGAGTTTTGAATTTAAAGATTTAATGTCCTTCTTGATTTTCGGGATTAATAGGGTGTATTAATTGAATGTCGTCTGCGTATGAATAAGCAGTGAAACCAACAGACTGGCATAGATTTAATAATGGTGCTAGATAGATATTAAATAAAAGGGGTGACAAAATAGAGCCTTGAGGTATTCCAAAGGTTGTTGTGTAAGCATCAGAATATTCTTTATTAAATTTAACGCAAGTTTCCTGCCGACTGCGGTTCCTGCTCATTTATGTTCCTCCCAGCCTCAGGCGATTAAGATAGGCTGCCGACGTCGGGGCCTTCCCTCTCTGAGTCTCGCCTGTTCGGAAACAGGAAGTTGAAACAAAATAGGCGGGACTCAGAGAGTGAAGGTCCCGACCTTGGCAGCCTGCCTTGATCACCACCCCTGCCGAGTTGCTGAAGAGGGCCGCGGAGAGAGCTGCAGATTCAGGTGCAGGTGGAGGGAGATGGTCAGCGTGTGCGAGCAAGATCCTGGGGAGCCTTCACAGTGGCTGTCTCCCCTCCCACCAGCTCTCCTACTTGCCAGGGCAGTGATTTACCGGCAACTTCCTGCAGGCAAGTACTGAGAGCTGCTGGAAGGGGAGGAAGCCACTGTAGGAGGCAGGGAAGCTGCTGGATAAAGGGAGAGCTGTTACTGGACTTGGAGAGAGTTAGAAGGAGAGATGTTGCTGGGAGGGGAGGAGGGAAAGGGATGGGAAGAGAAGAGAGTTAATGTTGGATAGAGGGAGGAGGGAAGGGAGAAGAAGGAGAGATGCTGGAAGGGGAGGAGGGAAAGGGATGGGAAGAGAGTTAATGTTGGATAGAAGGAAGAGGGAAGGGAGAAGAAGGGGAGATGCTGCTGGAAGGGGAGGAGGGAAAGGGATGGGAAGAGAGTTAATGTTGGATAGAGGGAGGATGGAAGGGAGAAGAAGGAGAGATGCTGCTGGGAGGGGAGGAGGGAAAGGGATGGGAAGAGAGTTAATGTTGGATAGAGGGAGGAGGGAAGGGAGAAGGAAAAAAAGGAAGGAGTGAAGGGAGAAAGAAAAAAAGGAAGGAAACAGCTGGCAGGAGATTACAGGAAGGGAAGGGGGTCAGGGTGGAATGGAGAGATCAGATGAGGGAAAGGGGAGAGAGAGGAATGAGAAAGTAGAGAGACATTGATGCTGGAAAGGGGGTCAGCAGAGAAATGAGAGAGGGATAAAGATGCTAGATCTGGTGTAGGAGAGATAAAAATGAAGAAGGCAGTGAAGCTGGAATGAATGATGTAAAAAGGAGAGAGGAGGAACAGGCTGGACGGACAGGGAAGAGGGACATAGAAAGAAGTCAGATACATATGGAAGGGGGAGAGGGCAGACATTGGATGGAACGGGCAGATGCTGGAAGGAAAAGAGTGAAAAGAAGATGAAAGCAGAAACCAGAGACAACAAAAGGTAGAAAAAAATAATTTTATTTCTATTTTGTCATTAGAATATATCAGATTTGAAATATATATCCTGCTAGAGACATAACTGGGGACTGCATGATATTTCTATGTAGCATGATATTTCTATGTAGCATTCTATAATAACTTGGCTTGTTCAGTTTTCTTGATAGTAGAGGGGATATATGTGAAGGGGAGGGCAGACAGGGGTTTTGCTGGTCCGTGCTCTGTATATTTGTATTTATAAAATCACAATTGTTCAGAATATTGTTTCTTTTTATACTTTAATAAAATACGTTCAATATAAAATCATAATTGCGGCTTGTGCAGATGGGATCAGATGGTTTGCGGGGACCGAGCTCACGGAGATGGGGCGTAAACAGGGTTTTTAAATTTTAGTCCTAGTAGTTTGCCGGTCCACAAAATAATTCTTTTATTTCTGCCAGTCCACGGGTGTAAAAAGGTTGAAGAACACTGATTTAAAAGATATATGGCGAACACTTCATTTCAATGATCAGGAATTTTCTTTTTGTTCACAAGTTCATAAATCATTTTCAAGAATTGATTATATTTTTGTATCAAATTCACTGGTACAACAAGTGACACAAGCTTCCATTGATCCAATTATTTTATCTGATCATAGAGGGATGTGGATTGATTTTAAACTTGAAGATAAGGATAAAAATAGATCAATATGGAGGTTTGATAATACATTGGTTGCGGATTCAATCTTCCTTGAGAAGTTTAAATTGAAGATAATTGAATTTTTTCAAATAAATACATCAGAAGAAATTAGCAAAGAGGTAATATTATTTCATATTCTGCATATATTAAAAAACAACTTGGAAAACAATTTTCTAATTTGGAAGAAGAAATTAAACATTTGGAATCTAAATTAGTAGATAAATGGGAACAAGACACTTTACAGGCTCTTTTAAAAGCAAAGGGTAAATATAATGAATTATCTTCAAAACTAGTAAGGAAAGATTTATTTTCTTAGCAAACCATGTATTATGGAAGTTCAAATAGGGCGGGAAGATTACTGGCAAACTACCTTAAAGCAAAGAAAAGAAAACCAAAAATTATAGCAATAAAGGATGAAAAAGGAAATACACACACTCGGATAAGAATTATTTTTAAATACATTTTTATAATGACCTGTATTCTTCCGAGTCTTATACTGATAAAACTCAAGATGGTTTAGAATTTTTAAAGCTTATTGATGGCCCGAAAGTTCCTGATCACATAAAAAAAAGTTTAGAAGAGCCTATATCATTAAAAGAATTAGAAACAGCATTGAAGTCTCTTAGAGTTGGATCCGCTCCAGGTGGGGATGGTTTTACAGTGGAATTTTATAAATCATTTCAAACTGCTCTATTACCCCATTTATTAAATTTATATCAGTCTCAACTAAATAAAGGTTGCATTTCAGGTACTATGGCAGAATCCTTGACTATTGTTTTGCCAAAGCCAAATAAAGATCCTACTTTGGTTTCAAATTACAGGCCTATTTCTTTAATTAATGTGGATGGAAAATTATTAGCTAAAGCATTGGCAATGCGGTTGGCTAAGGCTCTCCCTTTTATCATTGATGTGCTTCAAACTGGATTTGTTGCGAACAGACATTCATCTAATAATACCAGATTGGCTTTTCACACATTAAATTTAACAAAAGACATGAATGATCCAGCTTTTATGGTATCTGGATGCAGAGAAAGCTTTTGATAGAGTGGAATGGACATTCATGTATCAGGCATTGGAATGGTTTGGTATAGGTTTGGGATTTATACAAATGATTCAAACTTTGTATAGCTCCCTTATGGCAAGATTATATATTAATAATAACTTATCAGAACGTTTTAATTTGCATAGGGGAGTAAGACAGGGTTGTCCACTATCTTATTTGCTCTTTGATATTGTTTTAGAACCCTTATTATTAGCTATTCAACAAGCAAAGGGGATACAGGGTATTCCCCGTAAAGATTGGGAATATAAAGTCTCTGCATATACAGATGATATATTATTTCATTTGAGAAATCCAAGAATAACCATTCCATGTTTGTTGGAATTGATAGAAAAATTTGGAAAATTCTCAGGATATAAGATAAATTGGAGTAAATCTGAAATTCTTCCACTTAATGTACATTGTACAAGGAGTTTGTTTGATACATTCTCATTTGTATGGAAGGAAGATGGACTAAAATATTTAGGTATTTGGATTAAAAACACACTAGAAGATACAGTGAAAGAGAATGAAAACTTTATATTAAAAAAGATAACAGAAATGTGTGAGCAGTGGAATCCTTTGCATTTATCTTGGTGGGGGAGAGTTCAAACTGTTAAAATGATGATATTGCCTGTAGTTTGTTATCCAATGGGAATGATACCAGTTTTTTTTCAGGGGTCTTTTTATAAAAAATTGAATTCTATTCTTACAAAATTTGTTTAGCTAGGTAAAACTCCTAGGATCGCTCTAGTATCTTTACAAAAACCAATTAAGGAGGGCGGGGTAAATTTTCCAAACTTTTATAGGTACCATCAAGCCTATATTTTACGCCAAGGTATGTATTGTATCCTACCTGAGCTCATTGATTACACCCCGGATTGGTTGTATCTGGAATGGCAAATCATGTTTCCTTTACATCTTTGTCATGTCCTTAGTATCAAGATGCCTAGACTGTATAAAGATAACAGAATTTTAATGGACACATGGAAAACATTACGATTTGTCAGCAACCTAACAAATATTCCTATTAGTAAATCAACAAATCAAACCATATGGCTAAACCCCAAGATTCAAATTGGCGGATTTAAGATCATCTGGAAGCATTGGATGATTGCAGGTATAAGGACTTTAAATGATGTTATTTTAAATGGTAAACTGCTTGATTTTTCACAGATGCAGCATAAATATGGTCTTAATAAATCACAAAGTTTTAGGTGGCTGCAACTGAAGCAGGCCATTCAGGTAGGGTTCCCTGAATGGAAAAATCTGAATATGCAATGTAGTCTGGAATTTCTATGCTTTCAGGCGGACTTTCTGGGACACTAGGCCGCACAGTGATATAAAATTATAAGTGAATATGTTAAAAAGAAACCCAAAAATGGTCTTAGAGATATTTGGAGCATTGAGATTAAGCATCAAATTTCAGCATCTCAATGGCCACAAATTTGGTCTTGGAGGATGAGATGTACAGTGTCTGCATCTATGAGACAAACTTGGTTTTTTCTTCTGCATAGAGCGTTTTGGACCCCAGTTAGACTACAAAAGTTAAATAGTTCAAAGTCTAATAGATGTTGGCACTGTAATCTTGAAGTAGGGACTTTAGATCATCTTTTGTTTTATTGGCCCTTTATCTTAGCCTTTTGAAACTCAATTTGGGATCAAGTAAATTGTTTATTGGAAAAGCATGTGGCATTATCTTATGATACAGTACTATTTGGTATGTCTATGAGGAAAAAAGAGCCAAATATTATCACAGAACAATAAACTTTTATTGATAATGACAGGAGTCGCCATACAGCATATCAAAAGTAATTGGAAAAATTACAGTAGACTTAATTACAATTTCTGGTGGAACTCATTATGTCACATATATAAAATGGAAAGAGCAATAGCTATACAACAAGGAAGCTATAAGAAATTTAATAAAATTTGGGAGCCATTAACTTCTTATTGTAATGAGTAAACACCATTTTCTATTGTGATATACACCGTCTAATGATTGGGGGGAGGGGGAGGTATATTTTACATTTTTCTTATTGGAGAAATAATAGAAGAATGATGGGAGGGGAGGGTGGTAATTTTATGTATTGTAAGATAAATCAGAAAGATTGTCAAGTGATGTGTTTAATTGTATTGTTTTATTGTTTGTGCACTTGATGTAAGATTGAAAACGAATAAAGGATTTGAAAAAAAAAAAAGGAAAATAAAATGTCAATTTGAGCAACTGAAATAGCAAAGAACGTGTTATCATTTTATCAAAGATTTAGAAATGACTAGAAAGACAAAAATATGAACAGTGATTCATCCAGATATTTTCTTCTGTGTTGTGGGGCAAGTTCTTTGCTTGATGCACTTTACTAGCACTCTAGAAATAGTTGTAGTAGTAATCCATATATTGTCTGATATTCATAGTGTATAAAACTGATAAATGCTTTATAATATCCCATTTTAAAGTCCTATTTTATATTGTGTATAAATTTTTATTCAGTTTGCTTTTGCTTTTTTTTTATCCTATGGATGTCTACCTTTGCAATAAATTAATTTGTTTTTGAAATCACATTTTGGAATAATTTCTGCCTTTAGATGAGCTAAGATTAATTATATAGAAATATCTTGAAAGTTTAATGTTTGACGTGTCTCAATTTTTTTTCAGTAACTTTATTCCACAACCAATAGGCAAATGTAAGCGAGTATTTCAAGCTTTACTTCCTTATGCTGTGGAGGAGTTGTGTAATGTAGCCGAGTCTTTGATTGTCCCTGTCAGAATGGGTATTGCACGTCCTACAGCACCGTTCACTCTGGCTAGCACTAGTATAGATGCAATGCAAGGCAGTGAAGAATTGTTCTCTGTGGAACCTCTTCCACCAAGACCATCATCTGATCAGTCAAGCAGGTAATATATTCTTGTTAATCATAAATATATATTTTTTAATATAATATTTTTCTGTTTTATGTAATTTTCCTATCTAGATAAGACATGTATGGTTAAAAAAATAATTTTAGTATGAAATGAATTAACGGAATAAATACAATCTTATGACAATATCAGAGTACACTAGCATAAATATTGGTATTGGTATTTGACTTTGTTTTAAGTTTTTTATTGATTTTTTCATATATCAACAAGTTTTGTAAATTTTCCATACAATTGTCTTAACAATACACTTGAATTCTCTATAATGTACTTTATATAAACCATATTTTATATTCTTCTTATGAATTTATATAACATATATATTGTATTTAACTTTGAGAGCATGCAGTTCTTGGTAGCTACTATATTTGCCAAGCACCCCTAAAGTAAAGAATGCTGAACTTCCTTGATGTTGGAATGGGTCATGAGTCTCAAAGAGAATCCATGGTTAGGCCTCAAGTGACCCAGGAGAATGTCTCAATTTCATTTCTTTTGGCATTATTTTTAGAGATGAACTGGACAGTAGAAGTGAGGAGTGCTTTACCAGATATCTGGCTCAATTCAATGATAACAGCGATATTGACAACAAGCCAGATGTCATACTGATCTTAAAAATTCATGCCTGACTGGAAGTTGTTCACTAATGCTAAGGTGTTCCAAGTGCCTTGGGGTCATTGCTATCTGCTCTTTGTTGATACAGAGTGCATTGAGGAAGAAAGCTTCTTTGCTCTACATTGGCATTTAGACACCAACAGACAAGGGTACTCTTGCTGAGATCTTGCATTAGTAACCAGGCACACACTACTTAGGCTCAGATTTTGTTTCAGAGAATTATTCTCTATGGGTTTCAAACAATGAATCAGCAGAGATTTCCAAAGAGGAAAGTGCCACTGATTTATTCCATGACAAGCAGGCAGCATATTCTCATATGTGAGTGACGTCATCCATGGAACCTGGTACAGTTAGTCAAAAAGTATACTACCACCCATACTAAGCATATAGTGATGCTTTCCCTCACAACTTCAGCTCGCGGGACGATCAGTTTTCAATTTTCCACAGAGTTGAGATTTTAGAAACATAGAAACATGAAAGCAGATAAAGGCCAAATGGCCCATCCAGTCTGCCAATCCACAGTAACCATTATCTCTTCCTTTCTCTAAGAGATCCCATGTGCCTATCCCAGGCTTTCTTGAATTCAGATACAGTCTCTGTCTCCACCACCTCTACCGGGAGACTGTTCCACGCACCTACCACCCTTTCTGTAAAAAAAAAAAAAAATACAATAAACCCTCTCGAATTTGCTGTTCTGAATTCACAAACTCAGTAATTTACAGGGTATTTTTCTTTTCTTTAAAACCCTCCTCCCTTTGTAATTGTTCTGTAGAAGCAACCCAGCCCCTCTCCGCACTCTGTTGCATTCTCCCTTCCTTCGCGGTCCCCACGTGCAGATTCCAGGTTTTGCATTTGCAGCTGTCTCCCTGCTCATCCGTGGTGCCACCAACTAAAGCAACCGCGACCAGGTAAGCACAGTGCAGCTCGGGCCGTGGGTGAAGGCAGGGGGTGAGAGATTGATGTTGTACTTGTCCTTCCTCCTCTGGGGGACTTGGCCCGGCTTGGGTCTTATGGCATCACTGGGAGGGGCTCATGTTGCTAACCAACACTTTCACAGCAACTACAGTAAACCCTCGCGGTTACGGCTACAGTGCAGCTCCTGGACTCCATAGTAACAGCTGTCTCCTGCTCATGCGTGGTGCTGCCGACTAAGGCAACCGTGACCATGTAAGCAGTGTAGCTTGGGGCGAAGGCAGAGGGTGCTGAGCTCTAGAAAACCCCCAAACAAAGTGGGCGGAGCCGGAGCAAGAGAGGAGGAGGAGGAGGGAGAGTGCCGATTACAGTACTTTTCCAATATTCACAGTTTTTTAACATTCGCGGTCACCCCAAGAACATAACCCCTGAGAATATCGGGGGAGTACTGTATTTCCTTAGATTACTGCAGAGCCTATAAACTCTTAATTTCATCCTATGCCTTCTCATTGCAGTTTTCTTTCAAATGAAAGAGACTTGACTCATGCTCATTTACATTATGTAGGTATTTAAACATCTCTATCATATCTCCCTTTTCCCGCTTTTCCTCCAGAGTATACCATTGAGATCTTTAAGTCTGTCCCCATACGCCTTATGATAAAAACCACACACCATTTTAGTAGCCTTCCTCTGGACCTACTTCATCCTTTTTATATCTTTTTGAAGGTGCGGCCTCCAGAATTGTACACAATATTCTAAATGAGGTCTCACTAAAGTCTTGTACAGGGGTATCAATACCTCCTTTTTTCTACTGGCCATACCTCTCCCTATGTAACCTAGCATCCTTGTAGCTTTCGCCCTCACTTTTTCAACTTGTTTGGCCACCTTAAGATCATCACATACAATCACAACCAAGTCCCGCTCTTCCTTCGTGCACATAAGTTCTTCACCCCCTAAACTGTACCGTTGCTCTGGTTTTTGCAGCCCAAATGCATGACCTTGCATTTCTTAGCATTAAATTTTAGCTGCCAAATTTCAGACCATTCTTCAAGCTTTGTCAGGTCTTTCTTCATGTGCCACACTATCAAAGGCTTTGCTAAAATCTAAATACACCACATCTAGCGCACATCCTCTATCCAGTTCTCTGGTCACCCAGTCAAAGAAATTGATTAGGTTTCTCTGACATGACCTACCTCTAGTGAATCCATGTTGCCTCTAGTCCTGTAATTCAGAGGATTCCAGAAACTTGACCATTCTGTGTTTTAAAAGCATTTTCATTAATTTGCTTACCACAAAAGTCAGACTTACCAGCCTGTAATTCCCTACTTATTCCTTACTTCCATTTTGTGGAGAGGGACCACATCCGTCCTTCAGTCTCCCAGTAGTACTCCCGACTTGAGACTCATTGAAAAGGTCAGTCGGCGGAGCTATCAGAACTTCCCTAAGTTCCTTCAGCACCCTCGGATGTACACCATCCGGCCTCACCGCTTTGTCAACCTTTATTTTAGCTAGCTCCTCACAAACACAACCCTCAGAAAATTGATCAGGATCTATTACTCATCCATCCCTATTCACTTTTGTCTTCTGCGATCCCTCTCCCGGCGCATCAGATGTGAACACAGAACAAAAATTTTTGTTAAGAAATTCGGCCTTTTCCTTATCAGCTTCTACATAAGAACATAAGCATTGCCTCTGCCGGGTCAGACCAGGGGTCCATGGTGCCCGGCAGTCCGCTCCCGCGGCGGCCCTCCAGGTCCATGACCTGAAAGTGTTCCCTACCTAACCTAAAATGTCCATACCCTATTCGCTCAATGTCCTGTAAGGTAAACCTCTATCTGTACCCTGTTATCCCCTTCTCTTCCAGGAAGTCATCCAGTCCCTTTTTGAACCCCAGAATTGTACTCTGTCTTATCACCTCTCCGGGAAGCGCGTTCCAGGTGTCTACCACCCGCTGAGTGAAGAAGAACTTCCTTGCATTCGTTATGAATCTGTCTCCTCTCAGTTTTTCTGAATGACCTCTTGTTTTAGTTGTCCCTGCTAGTCTAAAGAATCTGCCCCTCTCCACCTTCTCTATGCCTTTCATGATTTTATAAGTCTGTATCATGTCCCCTCTCAGTTTCCGCGTTTCCAGGGTAAAGAGCCCCAGCCTGTCTAACCGTTCAGCATATGAAAGGTTCTCCATACCCTTTATCATCCTCGTTGCTCTCCTCTGGACCCTCTCGAGTATTGCCATGTCCTTCTTGAGGTATGGCGACCAGTATTGGACGCAGTATTCCAGATGTGGGCGCACCATTGCTCGATACAGTGGCAGGATAACTTCCTTCGTTCTGGTAGTGATACCTTTTTTGATAATGCCCAACATTCTACTCACTTTTTTTGAGGCCGCTGCACATTGCGCCGCCGGCTTCATTGTGTTATCCACCAATACCCCCAGATCTTTTTCTTGGCTGCCTTCCCCGAGTACCCTCCCTCCCATTGTATAGCTGTACATGGAGTTCCCCTTCCCTATGTGCAAGACCTTACATTTCTCCACATTGAAGCTCATCTTCCATTTTTTTGCCCACTCACTCAGTTTGTTCAGGTCGCTCTGCAGTTCTTTGCATTCCTCAACAGTTCTGACCCTGCTGGAGAGTTTTGTGTCATCCGCGAACTTGATAACTTCGCACTTCGTCCCCGTTTCTAGATCATTAATAAATATATTGAACAGCAGTGGTCCCAGCACTGACCCTTGCGGAACACCACTTGTGACCCCTATCCAGTCAGAGTAGTGCCCCTTTACTCCTACCCTCTGCTTCCTGTCCGCCAGCCAATTTTTGATCCATCTGTGCACGTCCCCTTCCACCCCGTGACTCCACAGTTTCTTCAGTAGGCGTTCATGGGGCACCTTGTCGAAGGCTTTTTGGAAATCTAGATATACGATGTCTACGGGGTCACCTTGGTCCAATTGTTTACTTGTCCCCTCAAAGAAATGCAGTAGATTCGTCTGGCATGATCGGCCTTTACAGAAACCATGCTGGCTTGATCTCATCAGATTATTTTTTTTCTACATGCTCATTGATACCTTCCCTGATCAGTGATTCGGCCATCTTCCCCGGAATAGAGGTTAAGCTCACCGGTCTGTAGTTTCCCGGGTCGCCTCTCGATCCTTTTTTGAAGATCGGTGTAACATTCGCTATCTTCCAGTCCTCCGGGATTACCCCTGTTCTCAAGGACAGGTTGCAAATATGCCGCAGTAACTCTGCTGTTTCATCTATGAGCTCTTTCAGTATTCTCAGGTGGATCCCGTCTGGGCCCGGAGCTTTGTCAGTTTTTAATCTATCTATCTGCCTGAGAACGTCTTCGAGGCTTACCTCCATGCATGATAATTTCCCCTCTTGATCTCCCCTGAAGATTTTTTCCGGTTCTGGCACACTGGATGTGTCTTCTATTGTAAAGACCGACGAGAAGAACTTGTTTAGCCTACCAGCCACCTCTTTTTCCTCTTTCACCACTCCCTTCTGGTCACCCTCATCCAGGGGTCCTACCTCCTCCCTCACTGGCTGTTTCCCTTTCACATATTGGAAAAATGGTTTGAAATTTCTTGCTTCCTTGGCCAGTCTCTCCTCATACTCTTTCTTGGCTTTCCTGACTACTCGGTGACATTCTTTTTGATGCTGCCTGTGCTCTCTCCAATTTCCTTCGATTTTGTCTTTTTTCCACTTCCGAAATGATTTTTTCTTGTCTCCTATCACTTTCTTTACTTCACTGGTTATCCATGCAGGTTCCTTCGTCTGATTCTTTTTGGATCCTTTCCTAAATCTTTCCCCTTCACCTTTATGTATCACAGTGCCACTTTTGCTCTTCTTCCTATCACTAATATATCTAAAAATAGTCTTGTCTCCCTGTTTTACCGTGTCAGCTATTTTTTTCTTCCATTTGCATCTTTGCTTTCCTGACTACACGACCAGCCTCTCTTAATGTTTCCAGATATTTTTGCCTGTCTTCCTCTTTCTGCAATCTTTTGTAGTTTATGAAAGCTAACCTCTTATTCCTTACCTTCTCAGCTACTACTTTTGAGAACCAAAGCAGCCTTCTTTTCCTCTTACTTTTACTTACTTGCCTAACAAAAAGGCTTGTCACCCTTACAATCGCTGCTTTCATTTTTGCCCATTGCATTTCCACTCCTTCCAGATGTTTCCATCCACACAATAATTCCTTGGCGTAAACCCCATCCGAACAAAGTTAGTTTTTAAAAAATCTAGAACCTTTGCTTTTGAATGAACCTTCTCTATACCCATCTTAATATTAAACCATACCATGCAGTGATCATTTGATGCCAGATGATCATCCACTGTAACATCAGAAACACTTTCTCTATTTGTAAGCCCTAAGTCCAGTATGACCCCATCCCGCTTGGGTTCCATTACCACCTGCTAGAACAGTTCTCCTTGTAGAGAATCCAGGATCTCTCTACTTCTAGAAGACCCCACAGTAGGGATACCCCAATCAAAATTTGGCATGTTAAAATCAGCTTTTAGTAAGACTTCCCCTTTTTTAGATATATTCTGAATATCTGCTATTAAATCAATGTAAATATATTCACCATTCCCTGTTCCCAAATTGATCCACAGTGCCTCTTCCATGCCCTGCAGATCTGAAATTGTGTGGCTGTAATATGATCTTTAACATATAACGCCACCCCCCCTCCTTTGTCTTTCCTGAATAGATTATAGCCCGGTATAACTACATCCCAGTCATGGTTCTCCGTGAACACCACTATATCGAACTTCTCTTCTTCCATCACAGCTTCAAGATCCAGAATCTTGTTTCCAATACTTTGAGCATTAGTATACAGTATACCCTCATTAGTTCATGAATCGCGGACTTTTGTAGTATTTTCGGACCGCCTCTTCCTGGTACTAAAGTCAGGCTACACCAATAAGGAGCTGTATTGATGCGCCAGATAGCGTGTCAAAGCAGTTCCTGATTGGTGTGTAGCCTGACTTTAGTTCCCGGAAGAGGCGGTCATAAAATACTAAGAATGATCTAGCACCCGATTTTCAGCACCCACCGGCACCCCAGCTGCCCTCTCCTGCCTCCGATCCACTCCTAAGCTGCGTTCGCGGTTTTTTGAAATTTGCGGGTGTTCCTGGAACGAAACCCCTGCAAATTTGGGGGGAGTACTGAATACTGCCTTCCAGACATTGTCCCCTTTTCCCATCCATGTAGAGGTATTCAGTAATTTACTTACCCTGAGGGCTTATACTCATCTGGGAGCTTTGATCACCCTGCCCCATCACTTCTAGGTTAAAGCCCTCTTTAGTAGATTAGCCAGCCTGCTGGCGAAGACACTTCTTCCCTTCTTTGATAGATGCACACTATCCCTGCTCAGCAGCCCTTGGTAAATGATCCCATGGTCTAGGAAGCCAAAACGCTCTTGACACCATTCACGTAGGATGATTGCTGGAAAGCTTTGTATTGGTTTGACTATTTCAACATACGAGGGGGGTGCTGTAAGAAGCCTCAAACACTTGAAGCTTTAAGTTTCAAGTTTATTTAGGCTTGATATCCCGCTTTAATAACCAAAGCAGTTTACTCACAGCTTACTACTGAGCATGCTCTCTGGACTCCACTCTAAATTCCTACAGGCCAGGCTGTAGGAGCTTATCTTTTCTGCTCATGTTTCTTTTTGCGTTTTTTTCAGTAAGTTTGGTACTTTTTGGTTGCGTTTTCGTCCTCTTTCTGTGAAGGTTCCCTGAGGGGACAACCTTGCAGCAGGAGATCACAGACTGTTGGAGAATGTCTGCTTCTTGGGGTTTCCCTGCTCAGCAGTAAGTACCCTGGTCAGTCTGCAGATCAGATCGGAGCACAGAGACTGTTCCCTCTGGAGCTTGCTCACCTAAGGTTCACCCACTAGTAGGTAGGGTATTATAGGCTGAGCTATTCTGTAGAAGTGCGACCGAGATAGGAGCCAGAGTGTTTTCCTCCACCAGACGTCTGCGCAGCGTGTTCTCGGGTGGCGGAGGTCTCCGGCCATGGTGGTTTGGCCGGTTGGGCAGTCAGAAGACTTGAAATCCGAATTTCCAGTTCCCTGATGTTCAGGATCTCCCTGTGTGCTGTGTTTAGCTTTGCCTGCAGATTCTATCAGACAGTGAGTAAGAGGCTGATAGCCTGAATCGGTGATTTTGGGGGGGTCTTCAAAAGGGGTTTTTGGATGGTTTCCCTGTATGCCCTATCCCTCCCCACCTCTAAAATCCCCAAATCGCCATTTTCTGAGGGTTCCTGTACTTTTCCTGGGCTATTTTTCTTCATTTTTCTTTATTTAAATTTTATTGAAAATTTGATGCAATTAAAAACATCTGACTTATACAGTCATATACAAAACAATATGTTAATTCATTGTATATATTTTCCATAATAAATAACTGAAAGTTTCAAATTATCTATGATGTCTAATATATCGCAACCCTCTCTTCCCACCCTGCTTTCCCCTCACCCACCCCGGTGGAAGGATGTATGCAGGAGATTCATAAGATGTCGGAGAAGGATTATATATCAAAAATCGATGGGACTATCCTTTTGGGAATTAATCCAAGTTTCATATGCACTCCAAATGATATTATAATTATGTATTTGATTTCTCCGGAGAGCAATTAGTTTAGACATTTGTTATATATATTGAAATTTAGCCAATAATACTCGTAGTTCTGGTAGATCTTATTGTTTCCAGGCAGATGCCAGGACAAGTAGGCCTGCTGTCATTATCAAATGTACCCATTTCTGATGTTTCAAAGGCAGGGCCTCTGGCCCCTTACTCAATAGACAGCACTCCATGGTCTTAGGAATCGAAATACTTAACACTGTCTCAATAAAGGAAATTACTTAATCCCAATAAGTCTGTGCTTTAATACAGTACCACCAAATATGTTCAAAAGTACCTACTTTTGCACATCCTCTCCAACATTTATCCGATCCATTCCCGTACATAGCTCGCAATCGTACTGGTGTATAATTCTAGCAAAAAAAAATATCTTATATCCATTCTCTATCATATTACTAGCTATAGTGCCATATAAAAGAGAAAGCAATATTTTGAACCATTCTTTATCAGTATAAGATTTACTTATGACTTTTTTCCCAACAACATCTATATTTCAAGGGTGGTGAAGATGCTCCAATTATGCATTATATAATCCTAGTGATACTTCCTTTCCCACTCTCTTTTATCATAGCCTTCCCTAATTCCGACTGTTGAACAATGACTAGTTCTCTAAGATCCACTTTTCTAATAAAACTGTCTGTTTGTCTATAATACAATAAATCATTTGATGCAATGCCATATTCTTCTCTCAGTACTTCAAAGGGGACAATTTTCCCATCTTCCAATAATTGGCCTAATGTTATGAGGCCTTGATTTCCCCACAGATGGAAGGCCACATCAACTGCATCTGGAACAAAATTAGGCTTATGTATGATAGCTGTCCCCATAAAATAGATCTTATCTCCACAACATCTCCTACACACCTGGGTCCACAAACCAAGGGTATGTCGTATTACAGGGTTAGATGTCTTAGCTATAGTAGAGAGCTGAGATATTGGAGCCAGGGTATCACCCATAACGGAGTCATGCCCAGCATCTCATGTTCCATGTGCACCCATGTTTTTTCCCTGTTCCATTTCCAGTTAGTTAAATATCGTAATTGGGCTGCTTGATAGTAATTTCAAAATGTGGCACTGCCATTTCCCCTAATTTCCTGGGTTGATACATCATCACACGGGATACCCACCCTTGGAGTCTTATGTTGCCAAATATAAGCAAATATCTTCCGCTCCAAGTGAAGAAAAAAATTATTAGGTAGGGGGATCGGAAGAGCTGAGAAAAGGTACAATAATTTTGGAAGCACCACCATCTTAATTGTTTGAACCCAACCTAGCCAGGAGATATTAAGATGTTCCCGCTTCTCCATATCCTGCCAAATCGCCTTCAATAGGGGGGGGGGGGGTAATTAGCAATATACAATAAGTCTATTTGCTTGGAGTTAATCCCTAAGTATCGTAGTGATTGTTGGGCCCTTTAAAAGAATAATTACTAGAGATCCACTTTTTCATAACTTCAATACGAGATCTGAGAAATTCACTTGATTCATTAAATTTGAAAGGAAATAAAGAAGACTTACTTCCTCCCTACATTCTGAAAATTTTTTTAAATATATTTGGTAAATATATACACCAACTAATATCAACCTCCCTAGAAAAAGGGACTATACCTAAAAGATGGAAAAACACCACTATCTACCCAATACTGAAAGACACAAAGGGGAACTTAGATGACCCATGTAACTTTCGTCCTATTGCTAAAATACCATTTATAGCAAAAATGACTGAAAAGATAGTCTTCAATCAATTGTCTGAATTCTTTGAGAAAACTAGAGCATTGCATCCACATCAAACAGGCTTCCGGCAGCACTACTCAACGGAGCACTCCCTAATAGGACTGACATTTTTGATCCTATATTTTTGGGATCAACATAAGTCTGTTCTCCTTATTTCTCTAGATTTATCATCAGCATTCGACACTGTTGATCACCACCTATTATTAAGCAAATTAGAATCTTTAGGAATTGCAGAAGTCGTCTTGCAATGGTTTCAGTCATACTTTAAGGAAAGAACTTCGAAAGTAATATTTAATGACTCTACAGCAAATATAAAATCAAGTAATTTTGGTATTCCTCAGGGATCAATCCTATCACCACTACTGTTTAACGTATTTCTGGCACCTTTATTAACTCTTAGCCAATCAATAGGATTGATACCCTTTGCTTACGCTGATGACACAAACGTAGGTGGAGACATCACAGAAATCAATGTTAAACTCTCAAAAATTACTTGATGGCTACAGGACAATAGGCTAGCACTTAATACATCCCAAACAGAAATCATTCTCTTCCCATGTAGAGAGAGGCTGGAACTGGGAACCAATATTATTATGAATACAACCATCCTCAAAGCAGCTACAAAAGTAAAAATTCTGGGAGTTATGCTAGATCAAAAATTGAGCTACCATGAACAAATTAGCGCACTAGTAAGAGCCTGTTTTTATAGGCTGAGAATGATCAGATCATTATCAGCTTTCCTAGACGAATCAGCTTTAAATATTTTAATACACTCACTGGTAATATCAAAAATCGATTATTACAATGCCCTATACAAAGGATCCTCTTTAAAAGAAATACGCAGAATTCAGATCATTCAAAATACCGCAATAAAAATAATTATGAAAAAGAAAAAATTTGATCACGTAACACCACTTTTAAAGGAAAAACACTGGCTACCAGTAAACCATAGAATTACTTATAAAATAATAATAATAATAATAATAATAGTTTATTTTTATATACCGCCATACCCATGCGAGTTCAAGGCGGTTTACATTGAGTTACATTAGGGTCTGCTTAGACAGGCAGATTTACAATTATTTGTCAGAATTACAGATTTGTTATTTGAATTACAGAATAACAGAGTTTCAATTATTTATCAGCTTTATTTGAACTAGACAGAGGATGCGGAAAGAGGGGAAAAAAAGGGGGGAAGGCCTCATAAGGGGGCCAGATTGGGGAGATATTGTCAGGGGGGGGAACAGTTTGGGTCTTGTTTGCGGAATAGGTAAGTTTTAAGTGATTTTCTGAAACCGAGGTAAGTGGGGGCCTCTAGTATCATTTGTGCTAGCCATGGGTTCAGCTTGGCAGCTTGGAAGGCGAAAGTTCTATCAAGGAATCTTTTGAAGTGACAAAGTTTGGGTGAGGGGAAGGCGAACAGCTGAATACGACGGGATTTCTTGTTGGTGCGGTAGAGGTTGAAGTGAGGGTTGATGTAACTTGGTGAGGAACCATTTACCGCCCTGTAACAGAAGCATGCGAATTTGTAAAGGACTCTAGACTCGAAAGGCAGCCAGTGGAGTTGGTGGTAGAATGGGGTGACATGTTCCCATTTCTTTAGGCCAAAGATGAGGCGCACGGCGGTATTCTGGATTATTTTTAGTCTTCTGGTTGTTTTCTTCGTGGCGTTAAGGTATATGATGTTGCAATAATCTAGAATGCTGAGGATAGAGGATTGTACAAGAAGGCGGAAGGAAGTGTCATTGAAGTATTTTTTTATAGTGCGAAGTTTCCAAAGTGCAGAGAAGCTTTTCCTGATGACGAGGTCGGTGTGATTTTCTAAAGAAAGATTTTTGTCCAGCGTGACTCCCAGGATTTTTAAGGTTGGTTCGAGTGGGCACTACTTACTCATAATATACTCACAAATAAAGCCCCGGCATTCTTAGAAAGATATTTAATACCATACACCCCCTTAAAATCTTTAAGATCAGAAGACAAAGCCCTACTAACAGTCCCTTCTTTAAAAGTTATATACTCTAGGAGAGACATGATTTTTTCTGTTTCAGCTCCCCAAATCTGGAACTTACTCCCACTTAACCTAAGAAAAGAAAAACAAGTCTCCTAAAGAGTTGGCTATTTAAAGACGCTTTTTAATAGACCAGTCTTATTATACTGTAGGTTAGGATGAGGAGGTCATAGAAATATGTGGGTATTTGTTTCCCAACCCATGTGTCCTAAACCTATACCCAATTTTATCCCAGGACAAGCAGGCAGCATATTCTTAACGCATGGGTGACGTCACCGACGGAGCCCCGGTACGGACCTTTTTAACTAGAAAGTTCTAGTTGGCCGCACCGCGCATGCGCGAGTGCCTTCCCGCCCGACGGAGGAGAGCGTGGTCCCCAGTTTCTTCGTTTCCGCGGAGCGAAGAAGACACATATGTTTTCAACGGCCGTTGAAAAACTAATTTTTGCCTTCCCGCTCGCGTATTTTTTCACTTTTTTTCCTTTTTTCTTATCGGATTCCCTTTATTTTTGTTTTCAAAAAAAAAAACTCGTCGAGTTTTCCTTATTTTTTCAGGCCTCCCCGGCGGGGCCTGTTGCCACCATACAGGCCTCCGGGTTCGATTTTGCGGAGGCCGTGTTTCCATTCATGCCCCCTCAACCGGGTTTTAAGAAGTTCCAGCGGTGTGCACGCCCGATCTCCCTCACCGACCCACACAATTGGTGCCTCCAGTGCTTGGGTCCAGAGCATCGGGCTGATACCTGCACCCGCTGTGCTACGCTTAAAAAGCGTACTTTGAAAAATCGGCAGATCCAGCAAAATATTTTGTTTGGTACCGGATCTGCCATGGAACCGGCTGCGACGTCGACGGCACCATAAAAGTCGGCACCGACGACATCAACACCACCGGACCCTTCCTCGGGGTCGTTGGGCCCATGTAAGCCGGCTAAGAAGCCTCCCACTTCCCTTGAGTGCCCTCCTGCCATGGTTGCGACACCGGCCCTCCCGGCACCGCACCGGCCCCGCAAACGCTCCGCTCCGATCTCGGTGAGTGCCTCATCATCGGCCTCCTCATCGCCGGAGCGTAGAGCGGCACCTATGGTACCGAAGAAGAAAAAAGCGGTACTGGTGCCTCCCCTGGACGACCGCATCGCGGCCATACTCCAAACACAGTTACAGGAGCAGCTGCAGCAACAGCTCCAACAACTGTTGCCGGCGTTGCTGGCACCGCACCTTCCGGTACGGGACTGGTCCGAGCCTCACACTGTCCCATCGGTGTCGACCCCCTCGGTACCGATTAATACTTCCATGCCGGTGCTCTTGGCAGAAACACCTACAGTACATACCCGTGATGCTGCCGACCCTGTCCGGTCCCAGGAACGACATCGGTCTTCCTCACCCGATACCGCCTCGGTGCGCTCAGGCAAATCTCTTTCAAAGACCCGCCATGCCGAGCCCTCCACACCGATGTCCAAACATATGCACCCCGACGTTAGGGACCCAGATTTGTGGGAAGACTCCCCTCACGGTACCGAGGAGGACGCTTCGTCAACCGACGAAGAACCCTCCATGACCGACACCGTCTCCAAACCAGAGCAATCCTCTTTCTCCAAATTCCTTAAGGAGATGTCAGCAGCTCTTTCCATTCCCTTAGAGTCCGACTCTAAAAAGTCTCAGGCTTTCCTCGATGCCCTAGACTTTGAGCAACCTCCCAAAGAATTTCTGAAGTTGCCCGTCCACGACATCTTACGGGAAACTTTCTATAAAAACTGGGAAGCTCCCCTCACGGTTCCTGGAGCCCCTTGTAAATTGGATAGCTTGTACCGGGTTATTCCTATCCCAGGGTTTGATAAACCTCAATTGCCCCACGAGTCCCTCCTGGTGGAATCTACTTTGAAAAAAATCTCAGGGTTCCAGTGTATATGCCTCCACCCCTCCTGGCAGAGAGGGAAAAACCATGGATAAATTTGGTAAGCGCCTTTTCCAAAATGCCATGTTAGCCAATAGAGCCAACAACTACACCTTCCACTTCTCCTTCTACATGAAGCATCTGGTGCAACAGCTCTCACCTTACAGAAATACCTTCCTGAATGTAAGGTCCCTCTTTTCCAGCAACATATTTCCAGCCTCCTCCAACTCAGGAAATTCATGGTTCGCTCCATCTACGACTCATTTGAGCTGACCTCTCGCGCATCTGCCATGGCGGTGGCCATGCGACGTTTGGCATGGCTGAGAGTCTCTGACCTGGACATTAACCACCAGGACCGCCTGGCTAACGCACCTTGTCTGGGTGATGAACTCTTCGGAGAGTCCCTGGACTCAACAACCCAGAAACTCTCAGCACATGAGACCAGGTGGGACACTCTGATTAAACCTAAAAAGAAGACTCCACCTGCTCGCACCTACAGGCAGCAGTCTTCATACCAGCGCAGGTTCTCGGCCAGACCTCTCAACCCGCCTCAACAGCAGCCTCGCCGACCTCGTCAACAGCATCAATCTCAGGCTCGCTCACAGTCTCACCAACCTGCCAAGCCTCTCCCTCCGTCAAAACCATCTCAGCCCTTTTGACTTTTTCCTCCAGGGCATAGCCAGTCTCCCATCATCATTGCCTCTTCCTCAGCCTATCGGAGGTCGCCTCCAAATCTTCCTCAGCCGTTGGGAGGTCATCACATCAGACCAATGGGTCCTCAACATCATTCACCACGGCTACTCTCTCAACTTCCAGACTCTTCCACCAGACAATCCTCCCGTAGAGTCTGCTTCTCACTCCTCCCAAACCCCCCTCCTCCTGAGGGAGGTCCAATCCCTCCTTCTTCTCAATGCCATCGAAGAGGTGCCTCCGGACCAAAGGGGTCAGGGATTCTACTCCCACTACTTCCTGGTTCCCAAGAAGACAGGAGACCTTCGTCCCATCCTCGATCTCAGGGACCTCAACAAGTGTCTGGTCAAGGAGAAGTTCAGAATGCTCTCCCTTGCCACGCTTTACCCTCTTCTCTCTCAACACGACTGGCTATGTTCCCTGGACCTCAAAGAGGCCTACACTCACATCCCAATCAATCCAACTTCACTTCGCTACCTACGGTTTCAGATACAGCACCGTCACTATCAGTACAAAGTGCTACCTTTTGGCCTCGCTTCATCGCCCAGGGTGTTCACCAAGTGCCTTATTGTGGTGGCGGCCTTCCTCAGGTCTCACAACCTCCAGGTGATCCCCTACTTGGACGATTGGTTGGTGAAAGCACCTACGTCTCCACTTGTGCTACAAGCCACTCATCACACCATCTCTTTCCTCCATCTCCTGGGGTTCGAGATCAACTACCCCAAGTCGCATCTGCTTCCCACACAGCGACTTCAGTTCATTGGAGCATTGTCCTGGGATAAAGCACAGTTACTTACCGTAACAGGTGTTATCCAGGGACAGCAGGCAGATATTCTTACGTCCCACCCTCCTCCCCGGGTTGGCTTCTTAGCTGGCTTATCTTAACTGGGGACCACGCTCTCCTCCGTCGGGCGGGAAGGCACTCGCGCATGCGCGGTGCGACCAACTAGAACTAGGTCCGTACCGGGGCTCCGTCGGTGACGTCACCCATGCGTTAAGAATATCTGCCTGCTGTCCCTGGATAACACCTGTTACGGTAAGTAACTGTGCTTTATTTCTGGTTTTATTTTTTTTATTATTGTAATTAAGCTACCTCCCCTCCTAATGTTTTATTGTCAATTAGCAGTGTATGTCTTGTATGTGGATTTTATTATTTTATTTTATTTTTAACTGATGTAAATTGCTTTGAAATTGGATTATGCGAACAAATCAAAGAAACTATTAAACTTGAACTTGACAATCTAAATCTGATAGGGTAAGATCTAGAATTTCTGACTTAGACATATTTATCCGAAATCCTGACACCTGCACATAATCTGTCAGAGCTTCCACTACAGCTTTCAGTGATATGGAGGGATCTCATATTGTAAAAAGAATGTCATCTGCAAATAATAATATTTTTGTCTCCTGCCCACCACAACTTATACCTGTAATATTTAAAGCCTGTCGTATCAATTGAGCAAGAGGCTCCATAGCTAGTGCAAAAAGTACAGGCGACGGAGCACAACCTTGATGGGCCCCCCTCCCCAAGGTGAAACATTCAGTATATCCTCCATTAATATTAATCGAGACCAGAGGGGACATATATAGCAATCGAAGCCAATGCAAAAAAGTTCCAGATATCCCCATCTTTTCTAGTACTTGGAACAAATAGGGCCAATAGACCCTATCAAATGCCTTCTTGGCATCGATACCAAGGATAAGGGTCGAATCATGCCCACCAGTAGTCTGCCATATTATATGACAAACTCAACGAATATTATCAAACGTCTGGCGGCCCCGTATAAACCCAGATTGATCGTCAACTACTAAATGAGGCTTATATGTCTGTTAACGTTTAGCTAAAATCTTAGTTAACAATTTATAGTCCACATTTAGCAGTGAAATAGGCCTACAGGAGGAGCAAAGAGTCGGATCTTTACCTGGTTTTAATGATTCATAGACATAATCGCGGAATACAAAGGCGCGTGCCGACAACTAAGCGCAAGATGGAGCCGCGCGCCGAAGAAAATTACTGTTTTTAGGGGCTCCGACGGGGGGTTTTGTTGGGGAGCTCCCCCACTTTACTTAATAGAGATTGCGGCGGCGTTGTGGGGGGTTTGGGGGGTTGTAACCCCCACATTTTACTGGAAACTTAACTTTTTCCCTAAAAACAGGGAAAAAGTGAAGTTTTCAGTAAAATATGGGGGGTTACAACCCCCCACAACGTGGCGCGATCTGTATTAAGTAAAGTGGGGGGGTTCCCCCCCCACACACCCCCGTCGGAGCCCCTAAAAACAGTAATTTTCTTCGGCGCGCGCCCCCACACTGCGCTCAATTGTCTGCGCGCGCCTTTGTCCCGGCGCGATTTTGACCTGACACCGGTTTTAATATCAGAGTTATACCAGGTAAACACCAAGAGTAAGGCAATTTCTGTCCATCTACCAGGGTATTAAGAAAACGCAACAAAGGGGGAATCAAAATAGTTTGAAATGTTTTATAGAATTTGGCAGTAAAGCAATCTAACCCAGGCAATTTTCCCACTGGCATGTCTTTAATAATAATAATTATTTTTGTATACCGCAATACCACAAGCAGTTCAGAGCGGTTTACAGAGGAAGAGACTGTATACAGACAGCGATGTTACAAAAAAAAAAAAAAAAAAAGAAAGACTTTCAAATTACATTAGTATGCCAAGAGTAGTCAGGATGTTAATTCTTCCACTGTAATAGGCAAGGAAAGTTCAGTCGCTTCCCCAGGTGTTAGGCTAGGTAGATGTATGGATTCTAGATAGATGCTTATATCCGCTTCCTTAGGTGTATGCTCAGGTTGATATAGTTGGTAGTAATAATTAATAAAAGCTTGCTGGATATGGCTTGGAGTAATACAGTCCCCAGCTGGGCCCTGCACATGCGCAACAACATTGTGAAGTTTTCTTTTTTTCAGTTTATGGGTCAGTATTTTACTCACCCTATTATTTGTTTCAAAATATTCCTGGCATAGCCATTGGAGCTTAGTGCTAATTATCTCTAAGTCCAACGCCTGTAGGTCTATTTAAGTTATTGCAGTTTTTCTTCTTTATCGGGGGGTAAAATTCCACCTTTACGATCCCATTCTAATGTATAAATCTGATCTTGCAAAGCCCCAATTTTAAGTATACGTGTCTTCCGAACATGAGTTCTCAGGCCAATAATTTTCCCTCTCATAACCAACTTTAAGCATTCCCAAAGGGTTTCCCAAGAAATATCTTCAATATCATTAAATTGTAAGTATTCCCCTAAATCTTTGCCCAGTTGTTGCACATGCACGGGGTCCAGCAAAAGGCTGTCATCTAAACGCCAATATTTCCTACCAAATTGGGCACATTTGTCACTAGATTAAAGCAAATTGGAGCATGATCAGACCATATCCTAGTTTCTATGGTGGAAGAACTAACAACCTCCATCAGATCTTTCCCCACCAGCCAGAGATCAATTCTAGAATAAGAAGAGTGAACATCAGAATAGTAAGTATAATCAATCTCTGTTAGGTGTTGATGTCTCCATATATCAATGAGGACCAAAGACTCCATAAATAAACGTAGTTGACGTCACTGAGCTTTATCATAATTCACTCCAATGCTAGAGTTATCTAGCTTCACATTTAGGGTGAGATTAAAATCACTTCCCACTATAATTTTTCCTTCTGTATATTGTGTCAATATACCCCTACCGAAGGGGTAGGGAACTCCGGTCCTCGAGAGCTGTATTCCAGACGGATTTTCAGGATTTCCCCAATGAATATGCATGAGATCTATTTGCATGCACTGCTTTCAATGCATAATCATTGAGGAAATCCTGAAAACCCGACTGGAATACGGCTCTCGAGGACCGGAGATCCCTATCCCTGCCCTACCGTGTTATAAAAACACCTTGATTTACATTGGGGGCATAAAGATGTAACAAAGCATATAACTCACCCCCTCATGAGTGCTTTTAAAAACAAGTATTGACCTTCTTTATCACAAACTACCTCATTCTTTCACATTTAAAGAGACATAATTTGCAAATACAATAGCTACACCATTTGTTTTAGATTTGAATTTGTTAGAGGCAAAGTAGATTTCTTTATAGCGGGCATGGGAAAAAACTCTTTCATGGGCTGGTACTAAATTTGTTTCTTGTAAGAACCTAAACGTCATCTTAACTATTCTAGCCTCTTGAAAATAGAGTTGTCTTTTATGATGAGAATTTAGTCCTAGAACATTCAAGGACATGAAGACTCGTTCAGTCATATATTAAGTACAAAACTGCCGTAGGTGTATTTCTTAAGATATATTTTCCCAGTCGCTCTTCAAGCTTATGTCTATGTTTCCCCCAACCATATCTCATACCTCCCTCCCTCTGCACACATCCCCCACCCATGTATCCCCCTACCCATCCAATCCCTTACCATCCCCTGTTTCTAGATCCAAATCTGGTCTCTAGTCGAAAGGACCAGAAGCCAGATCTACCTCCAGATATCAGGGTTGGTGAAAGTTAACTCTATCCCAGTTACTCCACAGCTTTAATAATTATCTACCCAATTTGTATATCTATATATATTTTTTATCTCCCTTTAAATCTAGCAAGTATTCATTGTTAACAATTCTTCTCATTATTAGTACAGTCACTCTTATTCTGGTTGTCTCTATAATCTCTTTTTTGGATCTGCTTTATGCCATCTCTGATTTGGCGGTCCTGTAATTGAAGATTGCATTGGTTCCAGTTGTTGTTTTTCTCCCTCATTAATCCAAAGTTTAGCCTGCATAAGTAACTGTTGGGCCTCTAATGCTGATGTTACTTTATGTAATTTATTTTCAAGCAAAAAATAAATCCCAAATGGGTAATGCCATTTGTAACGAATATTATTTTGTTGCAAGCATCTGGTAACTTCACGACAATCTCGTCGATGTTTCAAAGTCGCTGTAGAGATATCTGCAAACAGTTCTATTTTCACATTATTCCACAACAAGTGATCAATTTTCCTTGTTGCTGGTAGCACTTTCTCTTTCTGTGAATGTCTTAAAAAGTATACTATGATGTCTCTTAGCCTCTCCGCTTTGCGTGGCCCCAAAGCTCGATGTATCCATTCAAATTCTGTATTTGGCAGGTCTGCTTCTGGATTTTTTGTTTGTAAGAACTTATTGATCCTTGAGGTCTTCTGATTCAGGAATTCCGTGAAATCTCAAATTATTTTGCCTTGCCCTGTTTTCTCTGTCTTCAACCTTGAGAAGTAATTCCTCCATTGATAAATCTATTTGTTTACAATGTTTTTGAATTTCAGATATCTCCTGATCATGTGTGATAATTTGTTCTTCAAATTCCTGAAGATTCTGACTCGTGTCGTCCATCTTATTATGTAAACCATCAATATTTACTTTGATGTCTGAAGTAAATACTGCTAATGAAAGTTTAATATCAGCCATCCAGTGTTTTAAGTCCCCTTTACTAGCCAATGCTGAATCAATCGGGGGAGATTCTAGTGTCTCTAATGTTTATTTTCCAAGTATATTTGGCTCAACTTCCTCCTGTGTTAGAGTTTGATTTGGGGCTAGCATTTCCGCTGATTCTTCTGCATGTTAGGCATATACTTTAAGATCAGGTCTAGTTTTTTTATTAGCCATATTTCCAAGGTTATTTTACTTCTAGATAGACAAGTAATCCAGTTATTTCATAATATGGCTACGTCAAAGTTCTATTTCCAAATAGACTCGTTTCATTAATTATTTTCCTTACCAACTTAACTTGGCCAGATACCACTGTTTCAAATCTCCAAGCCTCCAAACCTATGGAATTCTTCCAGCTTCCGTTGATATATATACAGGATTTCTCCTTACCACTTCTGCTGGTAGATTAATGGAAGGTGTAATTAAATGTCCTCAGCCATATATCCATCAATAGCATAATTTCTCATCGTCTCTCAATGATGGTCAGAGGCCAGTATCACAGTCTCTCCCTCACAGCGGGCTCTAATCTTGATTTCCTATAGAATTAATGTTTGCCTGTATAATTTCAAAGCACGTTCTAGTACTTGTTTAGAGGCTGGTATTAATGAAAGTTTCAATGCTGAAATGATTATAGTTTGACTCAATTCCAAAGACCTCTCTCTATATGATACTCATTTAAAGATAATTAAGATGCTCTGAATATCAATGCATCTCCAATAATCAATACAAATCCAGGAACTATTGGCAGCAGTACTTCAAGTATCGGTCTTGATAAACCAGACTTATCAATGTCAAAGTTGTATTCACAACTACAGAATTTTCTGTTGGTTCTCACCTCCGGATTATGGCCATTGGAAAGTGCAGTCCAGGGTCCCTGACCACAATCTGCCACCAGCATAGCCGCTCAGTGCCTCAAGGGGAAGGACAATAACTCATGTCTGGATCTCAGTCTCCCCAGTTGATTTTCAGAAGCCAGGCTGCGATTCCTCTTCTGCACTTTTCTCCACCCCCGGCAGGGCTCGGGGGTGTTCTGTTAAAGGAGGAAAAAAAAACAAAAAACCTTCCTCTACAGATCGCATTTGCGGCAAAAATGCCGCAGGATGTTTCCTCCTCTCTACCTTTGGCAGAGCCTATTGCGGTCCTCCAGGCACCGGGCCACCTCCTCCATGATCCATGCACTTCCCTTCGCAACTAGCACAGTCGTAGCAAGGATGCCACTGAGACAGAGTTCCTGTACTCTGTTGCAGTTAGCCTTCAATGAAGTAACACGCTGCTTTGCTCCTCATCAGCATGGAGTTCGGGTGAGTTCAAACCACTAATCAGCCATCCACTTCCGTTTCCACCCCAAAACTTCTGGTTTCGGCTATTTTTCATCATAATCAGCACCGTGGTGACCATCTTGGAATTTTCCCAATTTAAATTTAAGTATATTTTTCATACTTCCAAGCTTCGTTTTTGCATGAAACTTCATAGATGGGCTCCCCAGGACAGGATGGGTTGGATTCATTCCTCATTTGTGGTGGATGACTGTCGAATGCGCAGCTGTGCTCCACGTGTGCTGCGGCCCACGATGGGGGCGAGGTTTGCACGGATGCAGTGGCCTTTACCTCCCAGGAGGTCCTTGAAGAACCTTTTGCCCCGACTCCAGTGAAATTGACGTCTAGGGACCCTGGGGAGTGTGGTGGCGATGGCAAGTACGAATACAGTGAAAACTTCACAAGTCTTCCAAGCATTCCAAATCTGAGATGCCGCCGGGGAACTTATTCCCCTGGATATTGTGAATATGCTTTATCAGGCATACTTAGTTGAAAAGTCTGTGCCTGTTTTCCTTCCTCTGGCTTCTGGGCCAGTCACAGGGACTTCTGCTCTGCTGGACCTGGGTTTTTCCCTGTGTCTTCCTGCAGGGGCTCCAGAGTGCAAGATGGCAGCTGCCCACAGTTGCGGTAGGAACTATTTTGATTTATCTGATTTTGCAAATCATCAGAACATAAGAAATGCCTCTGCTGGGTCAGACCCGAGGTCCATCATGCCCAGCAGTCTGCTCACGCGGTGGCCCAACAGGTCCCGGACCTGTGTAGTAATCTTTTATCTATACCCCTCTATCCCCATTTCCAGTAGGAATTTATCCAATCCTTTCTTGAACCCCAGTACCGTACTCTGCCCTATTACGTCCTCTGGAAGCGCATTCCAGGTGTCTACCACACGTTGGGTAAAGAAGAACTTCCTAGCATTTGTTTTGAATCTGTCTCCTATCAGCTTTTCCGAATGCCCTCTTGTTCTTTTGTTATTAGAAAGTTTGAAGAATCTGTCCCTCTTTACTCTCTCTATGCCCTTCATGATCTTATAAGTCTCTATCATATCTCCTCTAAGTCTCCTCTTCTCCAGGGAAAAGAGACCCAGCTTCTCCAATCTCTCAGAATATGACAGGTTTTCCATACCTTTTATCAGACGTGTCGCTCTCCTCTGAACCCTCTCGACTAACGCCATATCCTTCTTAAGGTACGGCGACCAATATTGGATGCAGTACTCCAAATGTGGGCGCACCATCGCCCGATACAACGGCAGGATAACTTCTTTCGTTCTGGCTATAATACCCTTTTTGATTATACCAAGCATTCTATTCGCTCTCTTAGCGGCTGCTGCACACTGTGCCGACGGCTTCATTGTCATGTCCACCATTACCCCCAAGTCCCTTTCCTGGGTACTCTTATTCAGTAACATCCCTCCCATTGTATAGTTGTACCTCGAGTTTCTGCTCCCCACATGTAATACTTTACATTTCTCAATGTTGAACTTCATCTGCCATTTCGCCGCCCATTCTTCTAGTTTGTTCAAGTCCCTTTGCAATTCTTTGCAGTCCTCTGTAGTCTGAGCTCCATTAAATAGTTTGGTGTCGTCCGCAAATTTTATTATCTCGCACTTCGTCCCTGTTTCTAGATCATTTATGAAGATATTAAATAGCAGTGGCCCGAGCACCGAGCCCTGCGGGACACCACTCGTGACCCTCTTCCAGTCGGAGTAGTGACCCTTCACTCCTACCCTTTGTTTTCTACCCTCCAACCAGTTTCTGATCCATCTATGTACGTCTCCTTCCACCCCATGGTTCTTCAATTTCCGGAGTAGACGTTCATGGGGCACCTTGTCAAAGGCTTTTTGGAAATCTAGATATATGATGTCTTTGGGGTCTCCTTTGTCCATCCGTTTGTTGATTCCTTCGAAGAAGTGCAATAAGTTTGTTAGGCACGATCTTACCTTGCAGAAACCATGCTGGCTGGTTATCAGAAGTTCATGTTTTTCAAAATGTTGATCGATGTTTTCTTTTATCAGTGCTTCTGCCATTTTCCCTGGAACCGAAGTCAGGCTCACCGGTACTGCGGCAGCCGCCACAGCCTCTGCAAATCTTGTGGATCTGTACGATCCAGATCAGTGTGGGACCTATGAACTGAGGGATGACTTCACAGTGCACAGATTTTTCTAGCCCTTATGGATTTAATTTCTGATTCTCTGCAGGAATTGAAGCTGCGGTCGGTTCAGCTGGTCACTGCTGAATATTCTCTCATGAGTGATCAAAGGCCACAATCTGCTTCTTTTCCTATTAATCCTGATGTGGTTTGTATGCTTTCCAATATCTGGGACATTCCGGAAGGTCCCCTGAAATGCACTCGGGCTATGGCAAGACTTTATTTCATGGTGGATGGTTTTGACAAGTGCTGTTTCTCCAAAGGTGGATTCCTCGGTGGTGCAGATCACCAAGCACACATCTCTTCCCACAGATGGGAGGGGTAGTCCCCAAAGATATTCAGGACCGACATATGAATTTCATCTTTAAGCGTCTGTTTGATTTGGCCACGGCTGGTGTCAAAGCAGCAATGGCCTTATCTTTCGTTGCTTGGGCGTGTCATTCCAAGATGCACCATGATCCTGGCACTGTGGTGCAGCGTGATTTGGATTTTCTTATCTCTGGGGTGGATTACATGACTGATGTCTTATACAACATCTTGAAAGTTTTCACCAAGCTTGGTGCCTACACTCTTTCGGCTTGCAGAATTTTCTGGATCAGGCAATGGTCTGGTGATTCATTTTCTAAAGCTACATTGAGCCGGTTGCCCTTCAAGGGTCAGCTCCTGTTCGGCCTGGGTCTGGATGAGCTTATGGACAGTGTTCAGGATTGGAAACCCAAGGTATTGCCTGGGAGCAGGCCCTGCCCTTCCAGGAGTTCAGGGCATTATAATTTTCATCTCTTTCTGCATTCCCGTCTGTAATCGGGTTCTCCTTCAGGACAACGGTTCTCTTCATCTGCCAGACCACGCTTCAGTAGGACTAACCGTCAGCTGTCAGGCTGTTGTCTCCTCTGTACATCAGGGGAAGTTGTCGGCCTTTCTGACAGAATGGGAGTCCATCACCTCTGACCGCTAGGTCCTGGAGGTCCTCAGTTATGGCCACAAATTGGAGTTTCTCTGTCCTCTAACCGAGCATTTTCTGGATTTCTTTGTGGGCCGCCCCAAGAAGGTGGTTCGGATGCAGGCCAAGGTCCGCAGACTTTTGGATCTTGCGGCAATTGAACCCATGCCAGAGTGAGACTTGGGGGCTCTGGGAGATACTCGATATACTTCATCTTTCCAAAGAAATGATCTGATGACTGGAGACTGATTCTGGACCTCAAGGCAGTCAGTGCAGTTCTGAAATTGCCACACTTCTACATGGAGACAGTGTGCTCAGTGATGGCATCAGTGGCACCGAAGGAGTTTCTGGCCTCCCTAGATCTGATGGAGGCATATCTCCACATTTCCATTTTCCCAGACTATCGGAAGTTTCTGCGGTTCCATGTCTTGGGGCAGCATTTTCAGTTTGTGGCTCTCTCCTTTGGATTAGCGACGGCACCCCAGACCTTCACCAAAGTGTTGGTGGTGGTGACGGCCCATCTTCACTCCCTGGGTGTCCTGGTTCACTCTTATATGGATGACTGGTTGATCAGAGCTCCCTCTCTGTCCGAGGGGCATCAGGCTATCTGGCAGATGGTACGGTTTCTTCAATGTCTGGGCTGGGTGATCAACTTCTGGAAGAGTCGCATTGAGCCCACCCAGGATTTGGAGTACCTGGGAGTTCGATTTCACATGGGGCAGAACAAAGTGTTTCTACCTGTGTCGTGTCAGGAGAAGCTTCAAGAGGTCCTCAGAACCTTCCTGACCACTCCGACCCAGATAGTGTGGCAGTATCTCCAGGTCTTGGGGACCATGGTTGCGATGATCAATGTGATCCCATGGGCAAGAGCTAGACTGCATCCACTTTAGGATGCTCTGCTGTCACTCTGGAATCTGCAGCAGGACCCGTTACTTGCACCCCTGCTTTGGTCGGCGATGGTACGCAACAGTCTGGAGTGGTGGTTGTGTCCACTCTCGCTGTCCAGGGGCCTCCTGCTTCGGATATCGGATTCGGTGATCCTGTTGATGGATGCAAGTATCAAGGGCTGGTGAGCAAGAGTGCATGTTTGTTCTGGTGGGCGCTGTCGGAGCACAAGTGGTCGATCAATCACCTGGAACTGTGGATGATTCGCCTGGCACTTCTCTATTTTTAGGATCGTCTCTGTCATTGAGCCGTACGGCTGTGCTTGGACAATGCCACAGCAATGGCTTATGTCAATCGTTAGGGGGCACAAAGAGTCCTTCTCTGAGCGTGAAGGCTCGGCAGCTCTTTTGGTGGGCAGAGAACCGTACGCAGATAAGACTAGACTCAGTTAGGGCACTGGTCTTTGACCTAAGGGCCGCCACATGAGCGAACTGCTGGGCACGATGGACCACTGGTCTGGCCCAGCAATTCTTATGGCATCTTGTGGCATTGTCCGTGACACACGTGGCAGGTGTGGACAGCATTCAAGCAAACTTTCTCAGTCCTCAGGCCATTGGACCCCGATGAGTGATCTCTCTCGAAGAGCATTTGATTGCATAGTGCATCAGTGGGGATATCCTGGGTTTGATCTCATGGCGACTGCGGCAAACAAGAAGGCCGATCGATTCTACAGTTGTCATCGAGAGGCTAGCAGCGAAGGCCTGGATCTCTGGTTCAGCCCTGGCCCCGGGAGGTTCTTTTTTATGTCTTCCCTCCTTGGCCCATGATAGGGCGCCTGTTGAGACGGATAGCAGATCATGATGGGCTGGTGATCCTGGTGGCTCCCGATTTGCCGAGGTAGCCATGTTATGCTGACTTGGTTTAGCTTCACCAGGATCGGGAGCTTTGGTTGCCTTGTCATTCTCGCCTTCTCACATAGGGGCCAATCGTGCTGCAGGATCTGGACCACTTTGGTCTTGCGGCATGGTTCTTGAGCATCTGACCTTGACGGGCCCGGGCTATTTGTCGACAGTGATTGCCATGTTGCTTCACAGTAAATGGAATTCCATGGTAGTGGCCTACGCAAAGGCTTTGCAGTGCTTCCAAGCGTGGTGCGCACTCCTACAGGAGGACCCTTGGATCTTGGAGTTTCTGCAGGATGGCCTGAAGAAATGCCTTGCAGTGGCTTCGCTCTAGGTTCAGATTGCAAGTCTTTCATATTTGGGCCCTCTTGCTTTGAGAGGCTCATTGGCTGTATATCTGGATGTGATACGTTTTCTGCGGGGCTTGGTTCGGCTACGGCTTCCTTTGTAAGTCGCAAAGGAATCTAAATCTGGTTCTGTGTTCTCTGGCTCGTCCGCTGTATGAGCCTTTGGAGCAGGCGTTTTTGATGGACCTCACAGTCAAGACAGTCTTTCTTGTGGCTATAACTTCAGCTCAGAGAGTTTTGGAGCTTCAGGCTCTTTCCTGCAGGGATCCCTTCCTGTGTATTACAGATTCTGCAGTGATGCTGCGTACTGTTTCTTTCTTCCAAAGGTGGTTTCCACTTTCCATGTGAATCAGGAAGTCTGGCTTACTGTGTTTGCTTCCTCTATTCGAAGGACTAGAACTGTTTGCTGCGGTCCCTAGACGGGCGCAAACATTTGTTGCAGTATTTGGAAGTTACCAGTGAGTTTCGTCTCTCTGACCACCTGTTTGAGCTGACTCATTCTGTTAAGCGGGGTGCTCCTGCTTCCAAGGCCACGATTTTCAGATGGCTCTGCAGGGCCATTTCGTCAGCCTATATTCTTTCTAGGAAACAGTCTCCCGTTTCCGTCAAGGCACATTCTACCAGGAGTGTGGCTTCTTCATGGGCTGAAGCTAGAGCTGTCTCCCTTGAGGAGATCTGCAGGGCAGTTGTGTGGTCCGCTCTACACACGTTTGCCAAGTTTTACAGAGTGGATGTAGCGGTGAGACAAGACTTTTCCTTTGGGTCTTATGTCTTACGGGCAGGCACAGCAAGCCCACCCTAGCTTTTTAGGGACTGCTTTTGTGCATCCTATCTGTCTAGAACAGTGGTCTCAAACTCGCGGCCTGCCAGGTACTATTTTGCGGCCCGAAGTCTGTATTTGTGCTGTCTGTACTAGTGCTGCCCACTCTTTGCAGCGTCCTCCGGCTTCCCCCCTGGCCTCCCGCTCTTACCTTTAGATAATTACCGCAACCTGCAGAGAGATTTGTCGGTGCTGTAGCGATCCTTGCAAGCTGCCGTCGTTCTCAGCAGCATGTTCCATCTGCCACGATCCTGACCCTGAAGTCAGAAGAGAGGCAGGACCGCGGCAGAGGGAATGTGCTGCGGAGGCCAATGGCAGCTTGCAAGGAACGTTACAGCACCGGCGATCTTCTCTGCAGGCTGTGGTAATTAGCTGAAACTAAGACCGGGGGAAGCTGGAGGACGCTGCAAAGAAGGGAGGAACATGCAGGCTTTCGGGGGGGGGGGAGGAGATTTATAAACTATAAAGAGTTTTACCTCATGCAAAATTGTCATTTCTTTAATAAGACATTAACTATTTTTTCTGCAGCCCTCCAAGTACCTACAAATTCAAAATGTGGCCCTGCAAAGGGTTTGAGTTTGAGACCACTGGTCTAGAATGTCTCACCAGTTGCACTGGAAAAAGAGATTATGTACTTACCTGGTAAGCTGTTTTCATAAGAACATAAGCAGTGCCTCTGCTGGGTCAGACCAGAGGTCCATCATGCCCAGCAGTCCGCTCACGAGGCGGCCCATCAGGTCCAGGACCTGTATAGTAATCCTCTATCTATACCCTTCTATCCCCTTTTCCTTCAGGAAATCATCTAATCTAGTAGATAGGTGAGACATTCTAGACTCCTGCCCTGTCCTTCCTGCACCTGCCTACTGTCTCAGTCTGTTTATGCTTCTCCAAGTTGTTTCTTGGTGTCTGTCAGCCCTTGGGGGCTGCGAAGAATACTGTATATATGTTACTCATTCCTACGGGAGTGGTTTCTGAGCTCCTTTGAAGCCTTTGTCTGTTTGCAGTTGATGTTTTCATGTTACTTCTTGAACAGAACAGTTGTCTCTGACCTTGACTGCTATGGGGTCTCTACTTCATGTTTATTTAGTGGCTCTTGGTGCTTGGGTACTAACTATAAGTAGAGCTAGAGAGCACAGTGAAGTACAGCAGAGGCACAGAGAAAAAATCCAAAGTGGATTCCTTCTGCAGATGGCATGTGACCATTGGACACAGCTCATCTTTCTAGAATGCCTAGTGTAATAGCCACATAATTTGTTGCATAATTCCAATAATGATGCAATAGATCCAGTGAAAGCTAAGAAAATACAGTGAAAATTGAAACGTAGGAAAGAGTGGGGAGGGAAAATAGGAGGGAAAGTAGCAATGAAAGGAAATGAAACAAGGGAAGATTAGGGATAGAAAGGCGGGGGGAGGGGATGGAGAGAAGGAAAGGGAAAAAAAGAAGAAGGGTAAATCAGGGAAAAGGAAAATGGGGAAGGGAAAGGCAGAAAGGAGACTGGGGGAATAAAGACTGATCAGAGAAGAAAGGAAAGGGGGGAAGATGAAGAAGAAAGAAGGGAGGGAAAAGGTAGAAAGTAAAGCAAAGGGGTAAAGGACCAAGGGGGAAGTAAGTAATGTTGGGGATGGGACAAGAGGGAAAGAAAGGAGGGATGGAATGGAGGGAAAGAAAAGAACAAGGGAAATGGAGTGGAAAAACAATTACCAGAATAGTTATTAAAATATGTGATAACATATATTTTTAAATTCTTTCTCTAAATTGAGAAATAATCCAAGCAAGCAAATAAAAAAATCTTGCCTTACTATTGTAAGCAAACAACAAAAAAGGCAAGAGAGATGTTCTAACAACCAAATGATATCAATTTATTCTTTAAAAGCGTTTCATTACATTACATTACAGATTTCTATTCCGCCATTACCTTTCGGTTCAAAGCGGATTACAAAAAGAGTTATGGAAGAAAGGTTACAAAGTTAGATCAGAGAAGGTTTCCAAGAGAGGGAAAAGTAGTGTCTGGGGTTAGAGGGGGGTAAGAGGGGGGTTAAGCTTTTTCATGGTATTAAGCTTTATTAAGGGATTTCTTGAAGAGTATAGTTTTTATTTCCTTTCATCCCAACAAGAATCCAACAAAATGCTTTTAAAGAATAAATTGATATCATTTTGTTGTTAGAACATCTCCCTTGCCTTTTTTTGTTGTTTGCTTTCTAAATTGAGATCATGTGGGTGGATGGATGGTGTTAAGCTGAAAAATGGTTCATTGTTCTTCCCATAGTGAAGTGTGTCCATATCACCATCTCATAAGAATGGTTTTAATGACAAAAAAAACTGTCGCTTATTAAATGTCCTTTAGTTATCCAATATCCGAACACAGGTGCAATTAAAGTGTTCCTGTTGATGCATGCTATATACTCCTGTTTTCATTACAAAGCAGTGAGCCTTCAGTTCACTTAAATATATAAAAAAAATGTTTTATGTGGATACTTTTCTTATGTGGGTATTTTTCCTCAAGTAAAATAAGATACATAGGGCTCCTTTTACAAAGATGTGGTAATGATTCCTCTGTGGCAAATGCAATACATTCTATTCAGTTTCTTTGGGCTGTGTTGCATTTGACATGTTAGGACTCACTATTGTGGCTTTGTAAAAAAGTAGCCCTATGTGTCTTGTATTATGTAGGGAAAAGTACCCACCAAAATAGTAGGTGCAGATATTTGCAGATATATTTTCCTTCTCTTGAAATTGTATTCTTTTTTCAATTTGTTTGTAGCTCCAGTCAATCTCAGTCGTCATATGTTATAAGGAATCCTCAACAAAGACGAATAAGTCAATCCCAGCCAGTTCGGGGCAGAGATGAAGAGCAAGATGATATTGTATCTGCAGATGTGGAAGAGGTTAACTTTTTTAAATATTTCAAGTTAGATTTTATAGTGTTTATTTTGTTGGTCTTGATTGAAAATGTTGAAGCAAAATCTAGCAAGCACATATTGAATTTTATTTATTTATAAAATATTTTCTTTATTGTCCCTCAAGAATCGGCAAAGCACTGATGGGTTATAATGCACCTCTACCAGCAGGTGGAGACTCAGACACAAACCTTGGGTGTAGTATAAGTGGGCTGTGTGTGTACAAATGGCAGATGAAATTTAATGTGGACAAATGCAAAGTGATGCACATTGGAAGAATCAAAGTTACCAGATGCTAGGGTCCACCTTGGGGGTTAGCGCCCAAGAAAAGAATCTGAATATCATCGTAGACAATATGATGAAACTTTCTGCCCAATGTGTGGCGGCGGCCAAAAAAGCAAACAGGATGCTAGGAATTATTAAAAAGGGATGGTTAACAAGACTAAGAATGTTATAATGGCCCTATATCGCTCCATGGTGCAACCTCATCTGGAGTATTGCGTTCAATTCTGGTCTCCTTATCTCAAGAAAGATATAGTGGCACTAGAAAAGGTTCAGAGAAGAGTGACCAAGATGATAAAGGGGATGGAACTCCTCTCGTATGAAGAAAGACTAAAAAGTTTAGAGCTCCTCAGTTTGGAAAAAACGGCTGAGGGGAGATATGGTTGAAGTCTACAAAAATTCTGAGTGGAGTAGAACGGGTATAAGTGGATCGATTTTTCACTCCGTCAAAAATTACAAAGACTAGAGGACACTCGATGAAGTTGCAGGGAAATACTTTTAAAACCAATAGGAGGAATTTTTTTTATTCAGAGAATAGTTAATCTCTGGAACGCATTGCCAGAGGTTATGGTAAGAACGGATAGCATAGCTGCTGGTTTTAAGAAAGGTTTGGACAAGTTCCTGAAGGAAAAGTCCATAGTCTGTTACAGGTAGGAGCACCATCTATGTATGATGTTAGGGGATATTATAGCAACGTATGGTTTGTCCGGCAAGCTGTGGGGATGTTTTTGAAGGTGCTTATTCTAATCAATCTCCAACAGTATTTCTCTATGTTTGTTGCTGTTTATAGTTCACAGTTATTAGTTTTTACTTTGTTCTGCTTGGCTATTTGTCAGACTGATTGTACTTGGGCCTGCAGATCCCACTTATACTACAAAAATTTGTGTCTCAGTCTCCACCTGCTGGTAGAGGTGCATTATAACCCATCAGTTCTGTGCCAGTCTGAAGGGACTAAAAGAAAGAAAATTAGCAGGTAAGAACCTAATTTCTCCTTTCGAGAAAGAGCTGCTGCTTAAGCAGGAATTTAAATTTTTATTTTATAAAGTGTACCAGGTGTTTTACAAATTCCCAAACTCCATGCTCATTGTATTTTGCTCAATTAATCTGATGAACATTGATCTAGCAGCAAAGAAAAAACAAACCAAGAATCTGATACAATGCATTAAAAGGCAAATTTATTTTACAAAAAGGGCTTGGCCTGTTAATGCAAAAATGACAAGTGTTCTTGTATTATTGGAATGCAAATCTCCTTCTGTAAAAAAATGTCACAATATACTGGGCCTCAAGTTTATTGAACATTAATCAACTTCTTTGATGCCAGTTCCGGCAAAGCAGCTCATTGGTGTTCCCCTTTTGAAACAGATACACAGAAAAGGCTTTGTGGGCCAGTTTTCACCAAAAAGCACTGCATGACTGCTTACTTGGAGACCATGCCTCATTTCTCAAAACATTTTATATTGCTTTAACTGAACAAACAAGTGTACTGATTAAAATAACATTTGAAAGGAACCTCATTCAAAATAGGAAAGTTCAAAAGAACACATATCAACAGAACAAACTCAGAATACACACAGCGCAAAACTTATCAGACACTTTTTGCATCAAAATTGAAAATATACGAAAGAAATTTACAACTATCAGAGATAACAAGCCCCTTACAAATCAAACATCTAATGACTATAAACTTCCTTGCGCAAAATGCTCTAACTTCAACATCCCTTCCCTATCACAAGTTAAATTGATATTACAAAATTTAAACCTAAAAAGTTCCCCCTCTGAGATCATTCCTCCTGTCATTTTAAAGAAATTCTTCTCCTGTTTTGGACCATATATACTGTCCTTTGTAAAAAAAAGCCTCAGCACCGGTATTGTTCCCAAATCATGGAAAACGGCAACAATAATTCCCATAATAAAAGACCATAAAATAAGTATAGAAGACCCTCTGAATTACCGTCCTATCGCAAATATTCCGTTCCTAGCAAAAGTCACAGAAAAAGTAATTTTTAATCAAATATCAGAATTTGTAGAATCCACAAATGTTCTACACCCCAACCAAACTGGTTTTAGGAAAAATCACAGTACAGAATACTCATTAATAGGCCTCACTACTAACATTATACATAACCTAGACCAACACAAATCCGTCATCTTGTTTTCTCTAGATCTTTCCGCTGCATTTGACACCATCGACCATTTTCTATTATTAGACAGACTTCAATCAATCGGTATCAATGACACAGCTCTACAATGGTTCAATTCTTTCTTATCAGAACGGTCTTCCAGTGTCCAATTCAATGACACTAAATCTACTCCATACTCATCTAGCTTCGGAATTCCCCAGGGTTCAATTCTTTCCCCCTTACTCTTTAATATCTTTCTCTCACCTTTACTTAGTCTCAGCCAATCTATAGGCTTCTCCGCATATGCCTATGCGGACGACATACAATTATTGCATCCATGTAACCTAGAAAACCCTATTGAAATAGCTCAAATCAATCAAAAATTAGACAAAATTAAAGAATGGCTCACTTATAACAAACTCGCGCTTAACATACCGAAAACAAAGATCCTCATTTTTCCGTCAAAACAGGGAATACAATTATCTTCTCCTTTCAAGATAGATGACTTAATAATTGAAACAGTGACATCTCTCAAAATTTTAGGTGTAATCATAGATGACAAGTTTACATATCAAGAACAAGTCAACAATATTGTTAAATGCTGTCTTTATCGTCTCCGTTTAATCCGTTCTATGTCAAAATATTTAGAACCACAATCTTTAAATATTCTAATGCACTCCCTTGTTATAACAAAACTAGATTACTGTAACTCTCTATTACAAAACATTACTCAAAAAGAAAAAAAACGATTACAAATTATACAGAACATAGCAATCAAAATAATTCACAATGGTAAAAAATATGATCACGTAACACCTCTGCTGATCAAATCACATTGGCTGCCCATAAATAATCGAATAATTTATAAAATAGCTCTACTTATTTTCAAAACACTAAATACTAATGAACCACAATTCATAGACCGTCTATTAATACCCCATTCTTCAAATCGCTCTTTACGTTCCGATTCTCAAGAATTATTAATGGTTCCCTCTTTAAAAATAGTAGGGACAAAACGCCACGATATTTTCTCTGTAGTGGCTCCTCTTACTTGGAATTCTCTTCCTTTATATATCAGGAAAAATAAAAACTTAAATCAATTCAAAACCAATTTAAAAACATTTCTTTTTAAATTATCTTTTGATCTCTAAACTCATCTCATTGCCAATTTCGAACAGAGCACCTTCTATCCCGTCCCACTGTTTTTTTCCCTCCCCATTCAGACCTCTCTTTCTCCCTTCCTAGGGAAAATATTTTTGTAACTTTAATTCCTTATGTTTATTCCATATGTGTCATGGTCTGTCATTATTGTTTTGTTTGTCAATTTCTTATTAGTTAAAGAAATATCATTTTACTGTTATTTTACCCCTTTTGTGTTCAATATTATATAATTTAACGATGATTGTTATACTTTGTTAATCGCTTAGTTTGTAATAAGCGATACATCAAATAAAAATTAAACTTGAAACTTGAAACTTGAAACTTGATACATATCTACCGTATTTCCCCACATATAGGCTGCGGCTTATAAATGGGTTTTACAAACCTGTGTATTGGATGCAGCTTGCTTAAATGGGGCGGCTTATCTAAAGACATGAAAACTCATTTGTGAAAACTATAATTCAGTATGGTACACAAAAGATGAAATACCCAAATGTGTGTATGCATACATTGTGTTGTGTGTTAGCAATTAATCGTGATTAATCGCAATTAATATAAAAGATAATTTTAAAGAAAATACAACAAAAACAAAAAAATCCTGAAATCAAGCATAAACCACTGTTTATCTGTAGTTTTCTCTCTGTCTTTCATCTGCTATAGATTTTTAAAATAAATAACACTTAATATTTTTATTTTACAAAACCTTCCAGTTCTATGCAGATAACAAAATATGAAAAACTGCACAAACAATGAGCTACAAAATTGTAATCAATATAACATATCAACCAGCCATCATTACTTCCCAAGACATTTTTTAAACAAATAAGTCTTCAGTAACTTTCTAAAATGAAAATACAAAACAGAAATAAGCATTAATGGGCGAAATTCAGATTCCCAGCTAGCGCCCATGACATGTCTTGTAAACACAGGCTTTGGGCGAGGGAAATGTTAAAAAGACCAAATTATGCTATTAAAGTATAGAAGTAAAAGAAATATAATGATCCATTAGATAATTTGATAGCAAAAATAACCGCGTTTCCATTTGGAGCCAGTATAATTCGTGAAGGTAAGACGTTACATGTTCAGTTCTGCCCAAATTAAAAATTAAGCGAACAGCTGTGTTCTGAATCAAAGTGAGCCTGTTAAAATGCTTCTTAAAGCTTGCTAGATAGACTATTATTATACTAGTCAAGTGCAGACATGTACCAAAAGTTGAAAAGCTGATCTTTCAAAACAACTCTGAACGGAATGTAAGTTCCATAGAGTATAAAAGCATTTATGAACCACAGCGTTCACTTGATTTTGCATTGTTAGATTTTAATCTAAAAATACCCTCAAAAGTTTAAACACAGGTTTTATAGTATATACTGTACCATTCAAATGGAGACAATTTTAAGTAAGTTTAGATGGCGTTTCAAAATAAAAATTTAGGGTTTTTTGGGAGTTGAATTTTAACTTAAAAGATAGCATCCAATTCTTGATTGTCGATATCACTAAAGCAATCTGATTAATATTGACAAGACAACTGTAATTTCATCTGCATAACTGTATAATTTAATTCCCATAGTAGATAATTTTGTTCCCAAGGAGGATAGATAGTAAAGAACAATGGGGAGAGCAATGAACTCTGCAGGGTTACTCCAAGAATGAGAAAGAACTGCACTTGATAGTACCTGATAATACCTGGAATGCAAAAAATTTTGAAACCATTCATATATACAGGGTACCCACAAAAACACTCCTTGATTTTAAATGGTTTACAAAACCAAAATTTATTGGAGTATTCTTTCACCTTTGAAGCTACAGTTTCATCAACTCGTAAAGTTTCATATGGTATCTGTTGATAGCATACACTTAAGGCTCCTTTTACAAAGCAGCACTAGGGCCTTAATATGCTGAATAGCGCGCGCTAGCCGCTACCGCCTCCTTTTGAGCAGGTGGTAGATTTTCGTCTAGTGCATGCTAATTTGGTGCGTGCGTTAAAAACGCTAGCGCACCTTTGTAAAAGGAGCCCTTAATGTGCGCCCCACCTGTTACTCGCTAAACATCGATGCGACAATCAAGCTCGGACCAGACTCTCCGAAGCATATTTGGTGTTTATAACAGATCATCCATAGTTGCGGGTAGTGGAAGTACATACACTGTCTTTCACGTTCCCCCAAAGGAAAAAGTCACAAACAGTAATGTCTGGTGATCTCGAGGGCCACTTGAAGAACACCTGGTCATTTTGTTGTGTTGCATTGTCTATGAAGGTTGTAACTTCTGCACCAATTGCAACTTATAAGGGTGAAAGTGCAAGTGATTGTGTAAGATCTTGCTAACTGTACTTTTTGGGACTTGCATTTGCTGTCATCTTATTTATAAACATATTCCAATAAGTTTTGATTGTGTAACCATTTAAAATCAAGAAGTGTTTCTGTGGGCACCCTGTATAAGAAGCCTTCCAAAGTCCAGCTTTTTGGATTATATTTCTCTTATTTTATATTTGATGTCTTCTATATCTTTTTTATGTCCTTTTCATTATAATCTTTTATTGATGATGTTGGACCCTTGAGGTAGACAGGCCGAAACATGGCTTGTGTCTGGTCCCCTTCTTTATGAATTTAATGTATATGTTAGATTTTAATAAATATGATTGATTTTTACTGCTTTTCCGTTTAGAGGTATTTATTTGGTCATCTCTGCTCCATTTTTAAGCTGTATGAAGGAAGGCATTTTATTTTTTTAATTTGATTTTTTCCATGGCTTTTTTAAAAAAAAACTATTTAGCTACAGATGCTAGGAGCCAGGAGCTCATTTACAACTATTCTTTGAGAAAAGCATGAACTAAATACAAATAAATAAATACTAGGTCTTTGGTTATCATCATTGTTGCTCTCCTAAAATTTGTTTGTTTGGAAGCAGGTGTTCTGTTTCATAAGTTCTTATAATGGCACTACTCCATCAAATTAGTAACAATTTCAGTATGTAATTATGTTGGAAAAGGAGAAATAGTTTCATCCCTTTAAGTCAGTCTAAATGTTAAGTAAAACAAACTACAGTTCCTGAGATTGTGTTCCTTTGAGATATTAAAAAATAACTTTGTAGGTTGAAGTGGTAGAGGGAGTTGCTGGAGAAGAGGACCACCATGATGAACATGAAGAGCATGGAGAAGAGAATGCTGAAACAGAAGGACAACACGATGAACATGATGAGGATGGTATGCCCATTTTATGATTAATTTTGCTGAAAAATAATTTATTTGACATTTGTGCAAAGGATCTCACTCCTAAAGCTCTATTCCCAGTGTAAAACTTGTTTGCATCTGTTACTGGACCTGCATTCATAAACTAGTTCATATAATAACATATTAAAGAGAGGAATTATCTGTCAGAAATATCTGGTTTATAGTTGTACTGCACTAGCCAGTTTATTTTGAAATTTCAACATAGATTATAACAGCAATTAGATTGCAAAG
The DNA here is from genome assembly GCF_902459505.1 of Geotrypetes seraphini. NCBI lineage: Eukaryota > Metazoa > Chordata > Amphibia > Gymnophiona > Dermophiidae > Geotrypetes > Geotrypetes seraphini. The sequence goes on from NC_047085.1 coordinate 64,689,074, forward strand.
TCTTATTGTTTGTTTTTTTTAAATTTCTTCTGTATACCCCAAGAGGGCTCCAGATGACTTGTTTTGGGTAGCTACGCAGTCCTGGAGACTGAGTAGTTTTGAGGTCTCATATCAATCTCCTTTTACCAGCAACACCCCTGGATAACACTTCAAAGCTAGACAAGAGGATCCTGAGGGCTCACTACATGAGGCAGCCACTCCTATTGTAGTAAACCTCTCTCTATGGAGGAGGAGGATTCCTCAGTCAAATGTTTGCTTAGGTGAGAGGAGCTCAACCATCTAATTGATTTGGTGTCCTTTGCCTTCCGCATCTCAGCATTTTCTCATAAGAGCTTCAGAAGCCACACTGAGAGTATCCTCAGAGGTACCAAGCTATTGGGCAGGCATTATGTAAGGAGCTGGACAAATGGCTTTGGTTCCTTAGGGTATATGCCTTAGTAATAGTTGTGACCAACATTACCATCATTGTAGTTGTGGGGTAGATGATTCCATGTGCTTTCTCATTCATGGGAGTACAGGCTACTTTGTGCAGAGATGGCATTATTGTGCTGAGTCCAGCAGCTGTCCAAGTCCCTAGAGGTGGCCTGCTTGGAGCCTGGGACAAACTTTCTGGTGGATGTTCTTTATGATCTAATTTACATTTCATCATGATCAGTAGCTTCAGTAGTAGCCTGCAGGTGATTGTGGCTGTGCCGTTGGCCAGCAGATGTGGCTTCCAAGGTGCACTTAAGTAAGTTGGCCTTTTGTCATGGTAAAGCTAAAGCTGGTAAAGGACCTCAGAAAGGCTAGACTATAGTGGCTCCCAGAGGGTTCAGCTTGGCCCCCAGAGGCTTCAGCTTGGCCCTTTGTCTGATGGAATCAGTAAGGTGGCACAAAAATTTTTTTTGGTTCATAATGCCTTAATTTTTTTTGACTGCCTATCATAAAATAGATGTCAAAACCTTTTCTTTACTATATATGCACTTGTGTGCAAAAATTTAGGCACCTCCCACTCAAACTGTTCTTCACTAATTCCCTAGGTGAACAGAAGATGGTATAGAGTTAAACATGAAATCTTTCTGCAGATTTTAATGTATGATTACTATTTTAACAATTTGAAAAAAAAAAGGTGAATACAGCATGTGCAGAACCTTGGATTGATTAATTTTAATCTTATTTGTTTCAAAGTGTTAAAATTAGTGGCGTGCCTAGGGTATGTGACACCCAGGGCTGAACATTTTTTAAACAACTACCCCCTATTAAAAAAATATTTTTAGTAATAACGAATGGTCAGAAAAGAAACAGGCAACTAGCCTTGCTTTCCCTTCCTTAATCTTTATTCAACTGCCAACCTCAACCTTGAGAAAAAAAGTCAGAGGTCATGAATATTCCTTACCTTTTTATTTTCTTGTTTGAGTCCCGCTTGTCTGCAGACTTCGGGCTGCCGGTAGCATCAAGTTAGTAGAAGACGCCACTTTCAGCAGCTCCAGAAGCTGTCCTCCTGTGTTTCATCTTACTGTCCCTGCAGAGGCAAGACGTTGCGGAGAGAGAGCTTCCAGGCCACCAATTACAGCATCTTCAACTGACTGACGCTGCCAATGGCCCAGTCTGCAACTGACACTGACAGGGATCAGAGGAGCACCTCATAGGAGCTGAACCCAGGGCAGAACCCCCCCTTTAGTGCGCCACTGCCTGGGGGAAGGAGATTTTGGTCTCCAAAGTTAGTTTAAAAAAAAGTATTAAAATTAGTCAAATAAAAAGATTATCTTATTTTCATTTTCTATTTATAAATGTTTATCAATACAGCTTCAATGCTACTATATTCTAAAGCAACAAAAACAAATCTTTTTTCTACCTTTTGTCATCTGTTTTCTGCTTTCCTCTCCATTCCATCCAGCGCTCGTCCTCTTTCTCTGTCCCTTCCATTTTTCTCTTTCTGCCTCCACTCCCTCCCTCATGCTCTGGTATTTCTCTCTTCTCCTTTCCTTCCCACCCAATTAAAAAAAAAAGCAAATTTTTCTTTGCATCTCCAAATCTAAATGAAGATGTCACATCTATCACTCTAAATGCTAAAGTGTACAGTATCCAGCCAACCATAAAGATACTTGGTGTAATTTTAGATCGAACCTTTACCATGAAAAATCAGGTTGATTCATTGGTTCAAAAGGGTTTCTATACTTTATGGAAATTAAGAGCATATTTCGATATTAATTCCTTTCGGCTATTATTTCGATCATTGGTCCTTAATCAGCTTGATTATTGTAACATCGTCCATCTTGCTAGAGCTAAAAAAAATCTTCAAAGACTGCGCATAATACAGAATGCAGGAGTTAGATTGATTTTTGATTTCAAGAAGTATGATCATGTTACCTATTTCTATCATCAACTGCATTGGCTTCCAGTTGAAGCACGGATTCAATTTAAGTTTGGCTATATTTGCTTTAAAGGCATTACCAGGTCTAATCATAGAGTATTTTGTGGAATCTTTCATTATTCGCGTTTCCTTCTGCAAAGGGATGTAAATATAAGAAATTCCAGGAACGTCGACTGTCCTTTCAGGCAGCTTCATGGATTAGGGATCTGACTAACATATTCACATTTTCAAATTTGTATCAACAGTTTCGGCGTGCTTTAAAGACACATCTTTCTACAGAATCTTTTGGAAGTTAGATACTGGTTGTTCATTCATCTGTATTCTGTGAACTGCATAGAACTTAACGGTATTTGCGGAATACAAGTGAGTTTTTATGTTTACGTTCACCCTTCCTCCCATCTCCTGAGATAATTCTCCCTCTCCCTCCATGCTCTAGCATATCCTTTCCTTCCTTTCCCTCCCTCCTCAATAGTCTGTTATCTCCTTCTCTTAAAAACATAACAATTGCTGCTGCTGGGTCAGACGAGTGGTCCATCGTGCCCAGCAGTCCGCTCACGCGACGACCCTTAGGTCAAAGACCAGTGCCCTATTTGAGTCTAGCCTTACTTGCATATGTTCTGTTCCAGTAGGAACTTATCCAACCTTGTCTTGAATCCCTCAAGGGTGCTTTCCCCTATAAAAGCCTCCGGAAGAGCGTTCCAGATTTCTACCACTCTCTCGGTGAAGAAGAACTTCCTTACTTTTTAACAGAATCTTTTCCCTTCTAACTTTAGCGAGTGCCCTCTCGTTCTCTTCACCTTGGAGAGGGTGAACAGTCTCTCTTTCTCTACTAAGTCAATTCCCTTCAATATCTTTAACGTTTTAATCATGTCCCCTCTCAGTCTTCTCTTCTCAAGAGAGAAGAGGTCCAGTTTCTCTGGCTTCTCATTGTACGGCAACTCCCCCAATTCCTTAACCATTTTTGTTGCTCTTCTCTGGACCCTTTCGAGTAGTATATGTCTTTTTTCATGTATGGTGAACAATATTGGACGCAGTATCATGGCCCGGTATAACAGTATGATAACCTTTTCAGATCTGTTTGTGATCCCCTTCTTAATCATTCCTAGTATTCTGTTCACCCTTTTTGTTGCTTCCCTCTCCCAAAAGCCAACCCCCCCATCCCAACCTCCCCCTCCAAAATCCCCAACAAAATAAGAATAAAAGAAAATAAAAAGGGAAGGGGGCCATCAAGCTGGACTTCAGTGACATGGAGTAGCTCAAATAAAGCACAAGACTTCAGTACTAACTATGCTGCCTGCCACTGCATATAACTATCCCATACCTTATGATAATTACCCAAAGTATTATGGCGAATAGCTGTCAACTTAGACATTAACTGGAGGTAATCCAGCTGACAATATATCTCACAGCAACCAGGAATCCCCGGTGACCGCCAAGGCTAGCCTGGCGACATTAAATACACAAGCCACAAACTTCTGTTCAATTTTAGTAAAGCCAGGGACACCCACATTCAACAAACACTCCAAACACACAGGACATTGTTTGTGTAATACACGCGCCAACACACATCTTACCAGTCGTCAGTATTCCTTAACCAAATATGTAGAAAAAAAACCCTGTTCCCCACAATTTCGCCAACAACAATCCGATCCACGCCCCAAAATACACTGCACCCTATCAGGGGTAAAATACCACTTATAATACATCTTACAGCCATTCTCTACATAATAGATAGAGTAGGCAAAAATAAACCCTTATAAAGAACCTTCCAATTCAGCAACCTATTCCCCCCTTGTAAAACCTGTTCCCACTCTACTATCTACGGGTCCCAAGGATCCGCCCTATATAATAGCGCCTGATATACCCTCGAAACTCCCCCACCCTTTTATCATTTTCATCACCTTTCTTTGTACCTCTTCTAATTCCGCTATATCTTTTGTGAGATGCAACGACCAGAACTGCACACAGTATTTGAGGTGGTCAATTAATCATTTGGAGATGTGCCATTCACTTGGCGTTACTCGTGTTTCATGGTCTACTTCTCGGCAAGGCGGTGCACATTATTACTACTACTATTATTTCTATAGCACTACCAGACGCACGCTGCACTGCACAGTCACAAAGTCCCTGCTCGAAAGAGCTTACAATCTAAACAGGCAAGGCAGGCAAACAGGATATCATGGATACAATTAAGGGGAACAGTTAATTAGCAGGCTGGATTGGAGGGCAGAGGGGGTAAAGGATTGAAAGCTATATCAAAAAGATGGGTTTTCAGTCTGCATCATGTCAGACAATGCCACAGTGGTGGTGTATGTCAAACATCAAGGGAGGCACAAAGGAATCAATTGCTCACGGAAGAGCCTTCACATCTCCTAGCATGGGCTGAAGTTAATTTCATTGATCTGTCTATGGCTCATATAGTGGCAGGTGAGAATGTGCAGGTGGACTTTCTTAGCAGAGCCATTCCGGACCCAGGAGAGTGGAGTTGGGGTCCAAATGTTTTTTTCCCTGATCATCTACTGGTGGGGTTGTCTGGAGATGGACTTGATGGTATCAGCTCACAAAGCCCAGGTTCCTCGTTTCTTCAGTCAAAGAAAAGACAGCAGGGTGGAGGACATAGATGCTCTCTCTCCGAATTGGCTTTCGACCAGCCTGCTGTATGTGTTTCCTCCATGGCCTCTGGTAGGCAGAGTGATTCAGAGGATCAAGCATCATGGATTCTGGTGATGCTGGTGACTCCAGATTGGCCTTGGAGGCCTTGGTATGTAGATCTGGTGCATCTGGCAACATTTTTTTCTGCCTTCCAGTGGTGGAGCAGCTCCTCGTACAGGATTTGATCACAATGCCAGCTCCAGCTCCATTTTGTTTTACGGCATGGCCCTTGAAAGGGCTTGTTTGACAAGATGGGGCTACTCTGGCACAGTGATTGAGATTCTTCTGCATTCATGAAAATTGTCAACCTCTCTTACATTCAGGTTTGGTGGATCGTTGAGGACTGGTGTTCAGACTGGGCCGTTTCTCCTCTGAAGACATTGCTCCCTGAGTTGATGAGTTCTGCATTCATGAAAATTGTCAACCTCTCTTACATTCAGGTTTGGTGGATCGTTGAGGACTGGTGTTCAGACTGGGCCGTTTCTCCTCTGAAGACATTGCTCCCTGAGTTGATGCAGTTTCTGCAGGATAGCGTAGATAAGGATCTTACTCTATCTTCAATTAAAGTACAGGTTGTGGCTTTGTCATGTTTCTGTAGGCTAAGGCTAAGATCTTAGCTTCACATGCTGATGTGGGCCATTTTCTTAGGGGTGTGCGTCTCTTGCAGCCTCCCTTTGGGATTTAAACTTTATTCTTCTGGTCTTTGATTTCTGCCCCTTTTGAACCTCTGACTGACTGCTCCCTGAAGGATCTTACTTTGAAGATGGACTTTTTGGTCACGATGGATTTCTGAGCTAGAGGCTTTGTCTTGTAGGGAGCCATTTTTGTCATTTTCTCAGGAGGAGCTGGTTTTTATCATGTTCTCAGGAGGAGGTAATGCGTTTGCATCTGTCCTTTGTTGCCAAAGTAGTATAGTTCTTGTACTTAAATCAGCTGGTGGTGCTTCCAGTTTTGGGCGATGCCAAGGGGAACCAGGAACAACACCATTTGTTTTGTCTTGATGTATGGTGAGCCTTGGAAATTTATCTTTTTTTTTTTTTTAATAAATTATTTATTCATTTTTCATCATATAGCAAATATATATAATAAACATTTATCAATAAATACATCTCTTGAAATTTATCAATTATGATATTCATAGATGAAGATTTTATCCCATCCCTCCCTCCCATCCAATCAAGCATTCAATCAATATAACACATCAATAAACTTTCCTAATAATCTAATCTTTTAATAAATTTAAATTCCCCCATCCCAACCCTTCTATCTTAATATTGTAAATATAATATAAACTGATGTCTACTCATTGCAATATTTTGTCAATGGTCCCCAAATTTCTTTAAATTTATTAAAATTTCCTTTTTGCACAGCTATTGTTCTTTCCATTTTGTAAATGTGAAATACCGAATTCCACCAGAAATTATAATTGAGTCTATTCCAATTTTTCCAATTACTTGTGATCTGTTGTATGGCAACTCCTGTCATTATCATTAAAAGTATATTATTTTTTGATGAAATTTGGCTCTTTGCTCTCATTGACATGCCAAATAAAATCATATCATAGGGCAATGCCACATGATTCTCCAGTAAGCAAATAATTTGGGGCCAAATTGATTTCCAAAATGCCATAATAAAGGGACAATAGAATAATAAATGATCTAATGTCCCAGCCTCAAGATGACAGTGCCAGCATCTATTTGACTTAGAGGAATCTAACTTCTGTAATTGAACTGGGGTCCAAAATGCTCTATGTAAAAGGAAAAACCAAATTTCTCTCATAGATGCGAACACTGTACATCTCATTCTCCAAGACCAAATTCATGGCCATTGAGACACATTAATTTGATGCTTAATCTCAATGCTCCAAATGTCTCTAAGACCTATCTTGGTTTTTTTATTCATTTATCCAGATATTAATTTATACCACTGTGCAGCCTGGTGTCCCAGGAAATCCGCCTGAAAGCACAAGAATTCCAAACTATACTGATTATTAAGATTTTTCCATTCAGGGAACCCCTCCTGAATAGCCTGCTTCAGTTGCAACCATCTAAAACTTTGTGATTTATTAAGGCCTTATTTATGTTGCAACTGTGAAAAATTAAGCAGTTTACCATTTGAAATGACATCACCTAAAATCCATATACCTGCAATAATCCAGTGCTTCCAAACGACTTTAAATCCGCCAATTCGAATCTTGGAGTTTAGCCAGATTGTTTGATTTAATGACTTATGAATTGGTATAGGTGTTAAATTATCAACAAAGCGTATTGTTTTTTTCATGTATCTATTAATATTCTGTTCTCTTTATATACACTAGGCATCTTAATACTGAGAACATGACATAATCGCAAAGGGAACATGAGTTGCCATTCCAACCATAACCAATCTGGAGTATCTACCATGAGCTCTGGGAGGACCCAATACATACCTTGGCGTAAAATATAGGCTTGATGATACCTATAAAATTTTGGGAAATTTACCCCACCCTCCACAATTGGTCTTTGTAAAGATACTAAAGCAACTCTGGACGTTTTACCAAGCCAAATAAATTTTGTAAGAATACAATTTAATTTTTTATAAAAGGACCCTTGATAACAACCACAGGCAACATCATCATTTTGATTGTTGAACTCTCCCCCACCAAGAAAGATGTAAAGGATTCCATTGCTCACACATTTCTGTAACCTTCTTTAATAAAAAATTTTCATTCTCTTTCATTGTGTCCTCCAACGTGTTTTTAATCCAAATTCCTAAATATCTTAATCCATCTTCTTTCCATATAAAAGAGAATGATTCAAACAAATTATTTGTGCAATGTACATTAAGTGGAAGAATTTCTGATTTACTCCAATGAATCTTTTATCCTGAAAATTTTCCAAATTTCTCGATCAACTCAAGTAAACATGGAATGGTAATTTCTGGATTCCTCAAATGAAGCAGTACATCATCTGCATATGCAGAAACTTTATATTCCCAATCTGAATAAGGAATATCCTGTATCCCCTTAGCTTGTTGAATGGCTAATAACAAGGGTTCTAATACAATATCAAAAAGCAAAGGAGATAGTGGACAGCCTTGTCTAACCCCCCTCTGCAAGTTAAAACACTCTGATAAATTATTATTTATATACAATCTTGCAGTAGGGGAACTATACAATGTTTGAATCATTTGTATGAATCCTGAACCTATACCAAACCAATCTAATGCCTGATACATGAAGGTCCATTCCACACGATCAAAGGCTTTCTCCGCATCCAAAGATACAGAGAAAGCAGGCTCATTCATGGATTTTGTTAAATTTAACATATGAAAAGCCAATCTGGTATTATTAGAGGAATGTCTCTTAGCAACAAATCCAGTTTGAAACATAGAAGATGACGGCAGATAAGGGCCATAGCCCATCAGGTCTGCCCACTCTACTGACCCACCCCCAAGTCTACTATCCTAGGGATCCCACTCCTGGTGACAGGTTCCCTTGGCTTAACCCTCTAAGGGATCCCACATGGGCAACCCATTTGCTCTTAAATTCTTGCACGCTGTTTGCCTCGATCACCTGCACCGGGAGCTCGTTCCAAGGATCAACCACTCTCTCGGTGAAGAAATATTTCCTGGTGTCGCCATGAAATTTCCCGCCCCTGAGTTTGAGCGGATGCCCTCTTGTGGCTGAGGGTCCTATGAGAAAGAGAATCTCTTCTTCCATCTCGATACAGCCGGTAATATACTTAAACATCTCGATCATGTCTCCTATTAGGAAATGGCTGCTGTGAGTTCCCGTAGTCTCTCGAGACTACGACGGGAACTCCCTGCAGCTATTTCCTAATAGTGATCTTCACGGGGCAGGAGCGTAGGAAGATTGCTCCTGCCTGAAAGCCCGCTAGACCACCAGGTAAGGCCGGGATGCCGGGGGGAAGACTTAATGAAGTTTTTTTTTTCTTTTTTCACCCTCCCCAAAAAATCGCAAATATGTGAAATCGCGATTGCCGAAACCGCGAATGGGCAGGGGGAAGTGTACCAAAATATTTCCACTAAAAGAAAATAAAAAAGTAGAAAGCTTCTTCCTTTTTGAAATCCTCTTAAAACAAAAGGGTTTGAATTCTCTGTTAGCTCCATTAAATCCTCAAAATCAAACCCATGTATTTTATGACATAACTTTGAGAAACAGAATTTTCATCCTGTATTTGCTTTATATCCAAAAATCATACTCTTTTCCTATTTTCATTTGTAGTCTCTTCTAGTTCCTTTACCAGTTTTAATCACATGTCTAGTCTCCAAAAAAGAAAATCACTCTGTCCAGTTTACTAAGACCAATTCATTTACATAGACATTGGTTCATTATTTGACAAGAAATCTTCTAGTTTTTCCGGATCTTCAAAAAATAAGGATTTATTCCCACGGGTCACTCTCATTTTTGCAGGATAATATAAACCATAAGTAAGTCCCTTCTCCCTCAGTTGAGGTCTTAACATGAGGAACTGTTTTCTTGTATTCGCCGTGTTCTTTGCAAAATCAGGCACGAATAATAACTTGGTATCCTTATAATTCAAGTTTTTATCCGCTTTGGCCAAGTTTAATATCTCCATTGCCTGTTGATAGCGTAAGAGTTAGAAAATTAAGGGCCATAGAAACTGACGGCAGAAAAGGGCCACGGCCCATCTAATCTGCCCACACTAATGACCCATCCCCTTGGTCTTACTTGATTTGCTGACCGTTTATATGGAATCCTGTGTGCGCGTTCTATTTCTAGGGGCTGTTTCAAATTTAACTGTAGCAGATTAGATAGCAGGTTTTCCAAAAATTGAATAACATTCCCCCCTTCCAAACTTTCAGCTAAGGCAATAATTTTCACATTCTTCCTCTTTCCTCTGTTCTCATAATCATCAAGCTTTCTCTGCATTTCTTTAATAGCTTGACTGTCAGCTTTACATTGGGTTGCGTTCAGTTCCATTTGATCCATTTTATTCTCAAGTGGAACCATTCTTTGGTTTGCGACTTCCAACTGTTTATTAATATTCAAGACTTCTTCCTTAACTTCAGTAATTTTAGTTGCGTTGTTTTGAAGCATTTTTTGTATATTACGCAACTCTTTCATTACTTCGTTTTTATCTAGGGCTTCCGTTACTTCCTCAGGAAGCGGCGCTTTAGACAGCGTCACCTGATCATGCTTGACGCATTTCGCTGTCCCTGCAACCACGAAAACCGCATCAATTTTTGCTTGACGCATACACGCCATGTTCCTGGCCAGAGGTGGAGAAAAATGCCTGTACCTTGCTGTGGTATACAGACCTCCGATACAATCGGAGGAAAAGGACGCAGAATTAATTGAAGACATTGAGAATATCACCTTACGGTGGGAGGCTGTTCTATTAGGAGACTTCAACATGCCTGATGTAGACTGGAACACACTATCAGCGACAACTTGTGATAGCAGGAGGATATTAACGTCCATGAAGGGAGTACGGCTCAAACAAATGGTACTAGAGCCCACTAGGGCCCAGGCCATCCTGGACCTGGTACTTACGAATGGGGAAAGCGTCTTGGACGTCTCGGTGGGAGAGACGCTAGCCACCAGTGACCATAACATGGTATGGTTTAACCTTAAGAAAGGCTTCCCTAGTTCACAAACAAAAACAAGGGTACTCAATTTCAGGGCACTGACTTCGCACGCATGGGAGATTTCATCTACCAGACGCTGCAGGTTCAAGAAGTAACTGATAATGTGGAAGCTATGTGGACAACCTTGAAATCGATCCTTCATGAGGCAACTATCCGCTACATAAAATCGGTAATCAAACAACAAAGAAAAAGGAAACCCCAATGGTTCACAGATGAGGTATCATACCTCGTCAAGGAGAAGAAAAGAGCATTTCTATCATACAAACGCATGGGGGAAAAAGAAGCAAACATTGAATACAGGACAAAGTCTGCAGTGGTCAAAACAGCAGTCAGGGAGGCCAAACTTCGTATGGAAGAAACTCTAGCGAAGAACATCAAAGAAAGGGGACAAATCCTTCTTCAGATACATTAGCGTCAGGAAAAAGAACACAAACGGGATAGTACGCCTTAGAACGCCAGACGGGAATTATGTGGAAACTGACTCCGATAAAGCCAAACTACTGAATGATTACTTCTGTTCAGTCTTCACCTGCGAGGCACCAGGGCACGGGCCTCGGCTGGATGCAAAGCAAAGCATGGATGACCCATTTCAGAAGTTTTAGTTCACACCAGCTGATGTTTACAAAGAACTGTCAAGACTCAAGGTGAACAAAGCCATGGGATCGGACAATCTGCACCCAAGAGTGCTCAGAGAGCTATGCGATGTTTGGCGGAACCGTTAGCCATGCTCTTCAATCTCTCTAAGTACGGGGAGAGTCCCCCTGGACTGGAAAACTGCCAATGTTGTTCCTCTGCACAAAAAGGGTTGCAGAGTGGAGGCTGCGAATTACAGACCAGTAAGTCTCACATCAATAGTGTGTAAACTCAATGAAACTCTACTTAAAGGGAAATTAGACACAATATTGGATGAGGGGAATCTGAGGGATCCCTGTCAACATGGACTCATTAGGGGCAGGTCATGCCAATCCAATCTTATCAGCTTCTTTGACTGGGTGACAGGAAAGCTAGACTCGGGAGAGTCTCTGGACATAGTGTACTTGGATTTCAGTAAAGCGTTTGACAGTGTCCCACACCGTAGACTATTAAACAAGATGAAATCGATGGGGTTAGGTGAGAAACTAACGGCATGGGTCAGTGATTGGCTGAGTGGAAGACTTCAGAGGGTGGTGGTCAATGGCACCCTCTCTAAGATATCGGAGGTGACTAGCGGAGTGCCGCAGGGCTCAGTCCTGGGACCATCCCTTTTTAACATATTCATAAGGGACTTGACCCGAGGGCTTCAGGGAAAAGTAGCGCTGTTTGCCGCCGCCGCCAAACTGTGTAATATAGTAGGTGAAAGCGATCTCACGGATGGTATGGCGCAGGATCTGATCAAGTTGGAAAACTGGTCCTCAACATGGCAGCTGGGCTTCAACGCAAAGAATTGTAAGGTGATGCATCTTGGCAGCAGAAATCCATGCAGAACATACATCTTGAATGGAGAAACACTAGCTACGACCTCAGAAGAACGGGACTTGGGAGTAATCATCAGTGTAGACATGAAGGCTTCCAAACAAGTAGAGAAGGCCTCATCCAAGGCAAGGCGGATGATGGGATGTATCAATAGAAGCTTCGTCAGCCGTAAACCTGAAGTCATAATGCCACTGTACAGAGCCATGGTGAGACCTCATCTGGAGTACTGTGTGCAATTCTGGAGGCCACATTACCGTAAAGATGTACTTCGAGTTGAGTCAGTGCAGCGAATGGCCACTAGGATGGTCTCTGGACTCAAGGGTCTCTCATACGAGGAAAGACTGGGCAAGTTGCAGCTCTACTCTCTAGAGGAGCGCAGGGAGAGGGGTGACATGATTGAGACATTTAAGTACGTCACAGGTCGTGTCGAGGTGGAAAACAACATATTCTTTCCTAAGGGACCTTCAGTCACAAGGGGGCACCCGCTCAAACTCAGAGGAGGGAGATTTGGTGGTGACACCAGGAAGTATTTCTTTACAGAAAGGGTGGTGGATCACTGGAACAAACTACCGGTGCAGGTGATCAAGGCCACTAGCGTGCTCGACTTTAAGAATAAATGGGACATCCACGTGGGATCTCTACGTTGGTCGAGCAGCACTCTGACTTAATGGGGTGGGACAGTAGAGTGGGCAGACTTGATGGGCTATAGCCCTTTTCTGCCGTCATCTTTCTATGTTTCTATGTTTAACTTTTACTGTTTCGGGAGGAAAGAAAGTCTGCAGGTATTTTCAATATTTCAAATCGTTGCCTGGGTTAGAGGAGCGTCGCGATCAGCCCTCCATCTTGTGCATGTGCCAAGTCACGCCCCCCCCTTTGGAAATTTATCTTTGCCACAGTCGGTAGGAGTTTTGCTTGTCCAGTAGGCATTTTTTTCTGATTGACCCTTCTTCACCCTTTATGGGACCACCAGAGGTGATCTTGGCTTACCTTTTGCAGGGTCAGAAAGCTCCTCTAGGATTGAGGGGCAGATTCTCAAAGCTAAAATGTGCCTTTAACATGCTCACTAAATCGGTTTCAGCTGGTTTAGCATGCATGTATTTTAGCAACGGATTATTAAAATGGCTTATTGTGGTCTTTTCCAAGTTTTCTAGCAGTCTCCGATACTGCCATGCAAATGTACTGCAATGAGGTAATTAATATTAAAATGAGCACTCAGCAATTCTCTGACCTCATTGTGCCACATTTGCAGCCAAAATTTGCTGACAGGTCTAAGCTGTCATTTAGAGAATGACAGGGGACAAATTTTCCCCCGTCCCTGTAAGTTTTGTCCTTGTCCCTGCCCCATTTCTGTAAGCTCTGCGTTAATTGTACATGCCTCAAACATTTATGATTTTAAAGTATTTGAGGCTTGTACAGATGAGGTCAGAACTTGCAGAAATGGGGCAGGGGCAGGAAAAGAATTCATGGGAATGGGAAAATGAGTTCCCGCATGGATAGGGAAAAATTTGTCCCCGTGTCATTCTCTACTGTCGTTGCCTTACTTTACTTACAGCGCTGATTGACTCAAGCACTGACAGAAAAGTAAGGCTTGACAGCTGTCAAGCAACCCCCTGACACCCCTCCCCCAGCAGCAGGAGAGATACCCATTCCCTCCTGCCTTCCAACTTCCCCCCCTCCCACCCAGCAGCAGGAGAGATGCCCACTCCCTCCCGCCACCACTCATCACCTCCCCCCTCGAGCCTCTGACACCCCCCGATCCCTTCCCCATACCTTGTTTATGGTGGCTGGCTGGAAGGACTCCTACTTCTTCCAGGCAGCAGGCCCACCTCTTCAAAATGACAGGCCTTTCCTGGGTCTTATCTGCTAATTTGCTTTCCTTTAGTCCCTCCAGACTAGCACTGTGCTGTTTGAGCTGCAGGTGGTGAAACATGCTACTAATAGGGTTCTACTATGAGAGCTATGCAAAGAGTTTTGACATATCAAGTGTAATAAAAAAAATTTTTTCATGAACAAAGAAATAAGAAATTGCTAAGCAACACAGTGCAGGTCTCTAGGTAGAATAAGAAATTTCAGAGCTCTTGCATCCTTTGACACTGAGATGTTCTGGTGGTATATCTAGAGCAGCAGTCTCAAGCCCACGGGCCACATGTGGCTCTCCAGGTTTTATTTGCGGCCCGCGGTCTGGAGGCATCATTCTCTTTCTTTTGGAGCAGCAGCCAGCTCGTTCGTTCAAAGCCGCGGGTTGGCAGCTCCTTGCGCTATCCACTCCTGCATCGGAAGCCTCTCTGATGTCACAACATCAGAGAGGCTTCAGACGCAGGCACGGATCTCGCAAGGAGCCGCCGCCCACGGCTTTGAACGAACGAGCCGGCCAGACACGCTGCTTCTCCAGTGGCGTACCAAGGGGGGGGGGGGGTGGTCCACTGTTCTCCCTAGAGTGCGGCTCACGGCTCGAATAGAGCAGTGGTGCCGAACCTGCTTCTCTTCCCTTCTCACTGCTGCCATCGGGGATCAGGCCGGCACCGTGTTCTTTGATCTCCCTGCTTCTCTTCCCTGCGGGGCCGACCAACTCTCGCGGCCCTACGTCAATTCTGACGTCGAGAGGACGTTCTGGCTAGCCAATCGCTGCCTGGCTGCCCGGAACGTCCTTTCCGACATTAGAATTGACATCGAGCGGCGAGAGTTGGTTGGCCCCGTGCAGAAGAGAAGCAGGGAGATCTCGGCCTGTTCCCGATAGCGGTAGCAGCAGCAGCCTATTCCGCGGCGGCGGTGGCATGGGGGAGGGCAGGAAGGAAGAAAGAAAGAAAGAAGGAAGGTGGGGTGGGGATAGGGAGCCAGAAACAAAGCAAAAAATGGGACCCGGAATCAGAGAAAGACAGACATAGAGAAAGAAAGAAAAAGTTGGGGGAGGGAATGAGGTCTGGAGGAGAGGAAGCATACAGGAGGCTGAAAGAAGGGAAGAAGTATTGGATGCACAGTCAGAAGAATAAAGTGCAACCAGAGACTGATGAAATTACCAAACAAAGGTAGGAAAATGATTTTATTTTCAATTTAGTGATTGAAATGTGCCAGTTTTGAGAAAGAAAAGATATTGAACTTTAAATGAGTGCTGCAGAAAAAAATAGAGTACTTGGAGGGCCGCAGAAAAAATAGTTAATGTCTTATTAAAGAAATGACAATTTTGCATGAGGTAAAACTCTTTATAATTTATATATCTTTCCTTTTAACTGTTAAAGGAAAGTTTTATAAACTATAAAGAGTTTTCCTCATGCAAAATTGTCATTTCTTTTTTTTTTTTTTTAATTTTTAATTTATTCATTTTTGAATTCGTACAAGTGATTTAAACATAATACAAACAACTTTCATAAATCACTTGTATTTACAGTCAAATATTCTTGTAATATAAAATAAATACTCCCCCTTTTTATCAATATTCCTAATTCCATATGATATACATTTCCCACCCCATCCCCACCTGTCTGCTATCCATGTGCTAAGATATCTGATCATTAGAGTAGTTAGTCAATGGTTCCCATATTTTTTTAAAATTATGAAGATTCCCTTGTTGTAATGCTAATATCTTTTCCATCTTATATATGTGACAAACTAAAATTGTCATTTCTTTAATAAGACATTAACTATTTTTTCTGCGGCCCTCCAAGTACCTACAAATCCAAAATGTGGCCCCACAAAGGGTTTGAGTTTGAGACCACTGATCTAGAGTTATTGCAGAGCAACAGCGCATGACAGTGCAGCGCATGACAGTGCTGTCATGGATGGTCTTGCCTTTATGGCCTTGTTTCGACTTAGCCAGCTCTTGGAAGGGAAGCTTAGTTGGTATTCTCCTTTTGATATAAGTTTACTTGCTTTGCTATTTATTTACTGGCTGATTCATGGACTGCACAGCAGATTTACAGCCTGGATTCACAGTTTGGTTTATTCTCAATCTCCTCCTGCTGGTCGGGGTGTACATACCCATCTGTGCCGGTCTGGAGGGACTAAAGGAAAGCAAATTGCCAGGTAAGACCTAATTTACCCTTTACTAGTAGTTGAAATTGGAGAGAAATTTGAAAGAAAAGCATTTGGTAAGCAAAGAGTTCTTGTAAGACACATGTTTGCTGTCAATGTTCAAAATGAAAACTGGTTGTGATAGTATAGAGCAGTAAAACCTTATGTGAAAGTTCAAATTTTATTTAAGTTACATTTTTATTTCAGGAAGTGACATGGAATTGGACCTACTAGCAGCGGCAGAAACAGAGAGTGATAGTGAGAGTAATCATAGCAATCAAGACAATGCTAGTGGTCGCAGAAGTGTTGTCACAGCAGCTACTGCAGGATCTGAAGCAGGTATATCTATTTCATTTCATTCCACCATGCCCAATTATCTTATATAATGAATTTTCAATGGTGTGAATGGTACCCCTTTTTTCCCTTTTATGCTGGGTTTGCCTTTAAGTTAGGCCATAGTAAAATGTACAGTGGATCAAAAGATGAGGCTTGTTACTCAATCTTTTGGGGCAAATTGAGCTTGTGCACATCAGAGATGCTGCACTTAGCCCAATAAGGGAGGGAAGATTAGTGCTTCTGCTTTGACTGTTGCTGGCCAAAAAGTGATGGGAAAGAGGCACCCCTCCAGTCTTTGGGCTTGTATAAGAGTTTTAGAATGGGAAAACAAACAGTGTAAAGGCTCCAAAATAAAGCTCTTCTTTGTTCTACAGGTGCCAGCAGTGTCCCAGCATTTTTTTCAGAAGATGACTCACAATCTAATGACTCAAGTGACTCAGACAGCAGCAGCAGCCAGAGTGATGATATAGAGCAGGAATCCTTTATGCTGGATGAACCCCTAGAGAGAACCACAAATAGCTCTCATGCCAACAGTGCTGCTCAGGCTCCCCGCTCCATGCAATGGGCTGTGCGGAACACCCAGAATCAGAGAACGACAAGCACTGCCCCATCAAGCACATCCACGCCTGCAGGCAAGGAGAAAAGCTCTAGTTCTCCAAAGTAAACAAGTTTAGCATTAATAAATTGGAGTAAAGCAGCACTTCTCCAGCTGT
This sequence comes from Geotrypetes seraphini, assembly GCF_902459505.1. Lineage (NCBI taxonomy): Eukaryota > Metazoa > Chordata > Amphibia > Gymnophiona > Dermophiidae > Geotrypetes > Geotrypetes seraphini. The sequence continues at coordinate 64,706,201 of NC_047085.1, forward strand.
ATACAACTAGATTGGTAATCTGATATGTCATGTTAAGGTGCCTTCCACAAATTTAGTAATTGCTACAGATTTGAAAAGGTGGAAATGAAATGATAACTGGCTTCACAGTACATGAAGCGAGCCTTTTACCTGGGAGTTGTAAACAGAAAACGACTTGTTTGCAGGGATGGGGTACAGACTGAAGAAAGTGAGAGAATAGGTAAATGGTAAGCCTTATTTTTAAAAATGCAGAGAATATTTTATTTATTGGGATTTATTAAATACCTTTATGAAGTGATTTACCCAAGGTTGTGTACAGCAAGTTTGGTTTTTTTTTTGTTTTGTTTTTTTTAATCGGTTAATCAGTATTTTTCCTATCTGTCCTGGCGGGCTCACAATCAAACTATGATACCTGGGGCAATGGAGTGTTAAGTGATTTGCCCAGAGTCACAGGCAGTGGTGCTGGGATTGAACCCACAACCCTGGGGTACTGAGGCAACAGGTGGTTTATTGGGCAATAAATAAATCTTGAGGAAATGATCAGGACAGTAAAAGAAAATGACACACTGCGTGTAGAGAAACAATGTAAGAATGATGGTGAAAGTCACTGTAAGCTATAGATGAGTGATTTTTGATGAGTGAGTGGGGGAGAGTGAAGTCAAGGGATAACCTTTATTAAAGCATCTTGTGGATAGCATTTGGCAGTGTTAAGGTTTTATAGATATATTGGCTGCAAGATGAGTCCAGTTGAAAAGAATTCTGTTCCCTTTCTTTTGCAAGAATGTAGGAACAAAGAGCTGGTGCTGTGTAATGCCAGAGAGCAACAGCTATCAAGCAAACCATGTGCAGGATGGGAGGAAGTAGTTATTTCGATTTGTTAACCACCTTTTTCATGAAGAGATTCACCCAAAGCAGTTTACAATACATTGAATTAGTAATCAGGCACTCTTAAGTTTCCCATGGATTGCAGTCTGCATCATGCTTATATGAGGAAGAGCGTTTTGATCTGGGCAGAATTCCATTGGCAGAGGGGACATACGGTAGATTTTGTCCTCAGCCTGCATTACAAGATTGAGTACCTTAAGTAGAAGGTCATTTTATTATAATAGACTTTTTCTGCCTTTATGCTAAAAGTGTGGGGCATTTACAATTAGTTCTATAAGCTTTGACCGTGCTATGTACAATATAATTAGTGAGCTGTATATCTATCATAGTTAGTTACAATCCTAAAAGACATGTGGAATGTAGATACTATGATTAAATATGATACCATCTAAAGATACCCACCAGTACCACTTCATCAGGTGCAGTTACAAATAAATCCTTTATTAAACAGATATGTATGGTGGTTTCTAAATATAAAAATTTATGTATATCACACTTTTTCCTTCCCATTCTTTTTTTAGCAAGTTCAGCAGGCTTGATTTATATTGATCCATCAAATTTGCGCCGAAGTGGCACCATTAGCACAAGTGCAGCAGCAGCAGCTGCTGCTCTGGAAGCCAGCAATGCAAGCAGTTACTTGACATCTGCAAGCAGTTTAGCAAGAGCATACAGCATTGTCATCCGACAGATCTCTGACTTAATGGGTTTGATTCCCAAGTACAATCACCTGGTGTACTCTCAGATTCCAGCTGCTGTCAAATTGACTTATCAAGATGCAGTAAATTTACAGGTATGAAAAGTACACTTCTCAGAAATAAAAAAAAGATTCTTAATATTAAGCTGTCTTGGGTCTTCAGTGAAAAATATTTTGTACAAAAATCATTGCACTGAATCATCATAAAGATGTATCAAAAATGACAGAATGACAGGAAGCATCATCTTATAATCCAGGTTGAAAGGTCCTAAATTAATCAGTCTTATTTTATTTTATTGTTGATTCAGTTTTCTGTACCGTTCTCCCAGAGGACCTCAGAATAGTTTACATGAATTTATTCAAGTACTCAAGCATATTTCCCTGTCTGTCCTGGTTGGCTCACAATCTAGCTAATGTACCTGGGGTAATGGGGGGATTAAGTGACTTGCCCAGGGTCACAAGGATCAGTGTGGGTTTGAACACACAACTTCAGATTGCTGAGGCTGTAGCTTTAATCACTTATTTTATTTTATTTTTTTTTTCAAATTCTTTATTCATTTTTCCATCTTACAACAAGTACACAATATTACATCATATAAACTTTTACATATCACTTGAAATTCATTCAATTATGATTTTACATATATAAATTTATTCCCTCCCCTCCCACTCTTCCCACAAATAATTTAATTCAAAATATATACATACTGTATTCCTATCTATGAATAATCTTTAAAATAACTTTTTTTTAAAAATAATTCTTTATTCATTTTTAAAATCTTACAACAAGCGAATTACACATAATAAAACAATTTTCATCTATCACTTGTATTTACATTCAAATATATCTATATGATATAATAAATATCCCCTTATTTCCCAATAATCCTATTTCATATGATAAATATTCCCACCCTCACCCCACCCCAACCTCATCCCACATATATATTACCCCTGTGCTAAGATATCTGATCGTTAGAGTAACTAGTCAATGGCCCCCATATTTTCTTAAAATTATGAATATTCCCATGTTGTAACGCTATCATCTTTTCCATCTTATATATGTGGCAAACTGAATTCCACCAAAATATATAATTTAATTTAGTATAATCTTTCCAATTTTGAGTAATTTGTTGCATGGCGACCCCTGTCAATATTAATAATAACTTGTTATTATTTGCTGAAATCGGACTCTGAGTTCTCATTGCTGTACCAAATAATATAGTGTCATATGAGAGTCCTACATGATTTTCTAATAATTTATTAATTTGGGGCCAAATTAGTTTCCAGAAAGCATTTATACAGGGACAAAAAAAATCAAATGATCTAACGTCCCCACTTCTAATCTACAATGCCAGCATCTATTGGATCTAGTGCTATCTAATTTTTGTAAACGTGTAGGGGTCCATAAAACTCGATGTAACAAAAACATCCACATTTGACTCATAGATGCTGATTTTGTAGACCTTAATCTCCAGGACCAAAATCTTTGCCATTGAGATGCAGAAATCACCTGTCCAATCTCAATACTCCAAATATCCCTAAGTCCAGTTTTCTTTTTTTTATTTAAAAATCCATATAATAATTTATACCATTTTGTGGCTTGGTGTCCCAAAAAATCTGCCTGAAAGAAAAGACCTGCAAACTATATTGAGAATTAAGACCCTTCCATTCAGGGAACCCTACCTGAATAGCCTGCTTCAATTGCAACCATTTAAAATATTGTGTTTTAGTTAAACCAAATTTTTGTTGTAATTGTGAAAAACTAAGCAGTGATCCATCTGAAATAACATCATTCAATGTCCGTATACCTGTAATTATCCACTGCTTTCAGACGATCTTAAACCCCCAATCTTGATCCTGGAGTTAACCCAAATGGATTGACTTAATGATTTTGCAATTGGATCTGGTGACAAATTACTAACAAATCTTAAGGTCTTCCATGTATCAAGTAAAATTCAATTATCTTTGTATTTCCTAGGCAATTTTATACTAACTATATGCTCTAAATGTAATGGGAACAGGAGCCGCCATTCTAAGTATAACCAATCAGGTACATTCTCCATGAGGTCTGGGAGGATCCAATACATACCCTGTCTTAGAATATAGGCTTGATGGTACCTATAAAAATTAGGAAAATTTACCCCTCCCTCCATAATTGTTCTATGTAATGATGCTAAAGCAATTCTGGGTCATTTCCCAAACCAAACAAATTTTGTAAGAACATTGTTTAACTTTTTATAAAATGACCCCTAAAAAATATTGGTATCTTACTCATTTGATAACAAACCACAGGCAGTATCATCATTTTAATTGTTTGAACTCTTCCCCACCAAGAGAGATGTAAAGGATTCCATTGCTCACACATTTCTGTTATCTTTCTTAATAAAAGTTTTTCATTTTCTTTCACTGTGTCATCAATTGTATTTTTTATAATAATACCTAAGTATTTTAAACCTTCATCTTTCCATATAAATGAATATGAATCAAACAATCCTTTGGTACAATGAACATTAATTGGAAGAACTTCCGATTTACTCCAATTAATTTTATATCAAGAAAATTTTCCAAACTTCTCTAGAAGATTAAGTAAACATGGAATGGTATTCCCCAGTTCTCTTAAATACAATAAAATATCATCTGCATGTGCCGAAAGTTTAAATTCCCAATTCGAGTATGGGATTCCCTTTATCCCCTTTGTTTGATTAATTGCAATTAATAAGGGTTCAAGAACAACATCAAAAAGTAAAGGGGACAAAGGACAACCTTGTCTAACCCCTCTTAGCAAGTTAAAACTATCAGATAAATTATTATTAATATATATTCTTGCACCAGGAGAGCTATACAATGTCTGAATCATTTTAATAAAACCGGGACCTATACCAAACCATTCTAAAGCTTGATACATAAAACTCCATTCCACTCTATCAAATGCTTTTTTTGCATCAAGAGACACTAGAAAAGCTGGATCATTAATATTTTTTGCTAAATTTAAAGAGTGAAATGCTAACCTAGTATTATTTGACGAATGTCTTTTAGCAATAAATCCTGCTTGGTGAACATCAATAATAAAAGGAAGAGCTTTTGCCAATCTTAATGCTAAAACTTTAGCAACCAATTTACCATCTACATTTATCAAAGAGATAGGCCTGTAGTTTGAAACCAAAGTAGGATCCCTGTTTGGTTTTGGCAAGACGATAACTACAGAATCAGCATTAGTACCAGATATATTTCCATTATTCATTTGATACTGATATAAATTTAATAGATATGGTACAATAATATTTTGAAATGATTTATAAAATTCAACAGTATATCCATCACCACCTGGAGCGGATCCAACTCTAAGAGACTTCAATGCTGATTCTACTTCTTTTAAAGATATAGGTTCTTCTAAACTTCTTTTTATATGATCCGGAACATTTGGTCCATTAAATGACTTAAAAAAATCTAACCCATCTTGTTCTTTATTTTCATAAGTATCAGAAGAATATAGATCCTTATAAAAATCAAGAAACTGCATTAAAATATCCTTAGTGCTAGTGTGTGTATTGCCCTGCACATCTTTAATTGCAATAATCTTAGATTTCCTTTTTTTTGCCTTAAGAAAATTTGCTAATAATCTTCCAGCCTTGTTTGAATTACCATAATACTGAACTTGCCGAGAGAACATATCTTTCATCACAATTTGAGAAGAAATCTCATTATACTTAGCTTTTACTTTTAATAATTTTTGTAATACATCATGTTCCCATTTCTCAATTAATTTATTTTCTAATACTTTAATTTCTTTTTCCAAATCCACAAATTGCTTTTTAATTTGTTTTTTAATAAATGCTGAATATGAAATATTTCCTCTCATTGTTGCTTTAAAAGCATCCCATAAAATCTCAATATTTATATTATCCGAATTATTAATTTGAAAAAATTCATTCATCTTTACTTTAAGATCTTCTAGAAAGTTCAAGTCCGCAAGTAAGGTATTATCAAATCTCCAAATTGACTTAGAATATTCTAAATCATCATACTGAAAGTCAATCCACACACCAGCATGATCCGAAATTACTATAGGATCAATAACTGCTTTCATCACCCTCTGTGCTATCTTATTTGAAACAAAAATATAATCAATACGTGAAAAAGACTTATGGACCTGAGAACAAAAAGAAAATTCCTGATCATTAAAATGAAGAATACACCATATATCAACTAAATCACAAGATTGTATCAAATTATCTAATCCTAACGATTTCATAATTCTACTTGGTCTCTTATCCAAAATCGGATCCATTACCGCATTGAAATCTCCAGCTACCACCAAATTAGAGGCAGCCAGTGGTAACAATATTTGTTGAATTTGTTTAAAAAATTCCATTTGATTCGAATTAGGAGTATACAAATTAAATAAATCCAGGGTTGTATTTACCAGAACTATTTTGACATGTACCCATCTTCCTAAAGGATCAGAATTTACTAATTTAAAATCAGCACTACATTTCCTATTTACAAGAACAGCTACCCCAGCTTTTTTCCCTACAGCAGGTGCAAACAAACATTTAGATACCCAACCCCCTGATAGCTTCTTAGATTCCAACCCTGAGAGATGCGTCTCTTGAATGAAATATACATCCGCATTCTGTTTATGGAGAAAAGCTAACCTTTTTTTCCTTTTAATTGGGTGATTTAGACCATTGACATTGAGAGAAAAAATTTTAATATCCATCTAATTTTCTAATTAAATTTTGACATATATCTCTATAATAAATTTTATGATCAGACATCAGCACATCTTTAACATATAATCTCTTTTTTACTAATAATATACCACTAAAATCCTTAAATTCCCTACCCCCCCTCCCATTCCCTCCCCTAACCCTCCCACCCCCATCATATATTAATTGTGTAAACTTGGCAACACATATTAGATCAGGCCATAATATGCTCCAGAAAGATCATCTAAAATCAACATTCTAATTATAAGTCACATAAATAATTCTAATATTACATTCTTTTTCTATTTTATATTAAAGAAGTATATTTAATCCAGTTCCCCTTTAATCACCTTTCCCTTTGAATTCTTCTTCCCAAATTATACTAGAGTATATAACTAATATTTCACTTCCAATCTTAGTTTTAATATAACATGAATTAAATCAATCCCATATATATGAATTATTTATCCTATCCCAAATCCCTTTTTAAAAATCTAATTGATTCCCCCAAAATCCTCATCCCCAATGAATTATCCCCCCCCAAAAAAAACCTCCCTTCTGTTACTAGAATTACCTATGTAATTACACATGTAATCAAAATTTAAATAAATAGGAGAAAATATATAAATCTATTCACCAACTTAATAGTATAACAAATGAAGTGAATTAAATTATTTAATTATATGAAGTATATAATATAATGTTAAAAATAATTATAGAGTGCTCAGTGTGATATCTTATTCAAAACCAGCAGGTTAATAGAATAAAGATGTGTTGACATTACATCATTGCACTCACCTACCTACCAGCCCTAAACATTTTGTTAGATGTAAATTATTCAAGCAGATATATAGTGGTGAATATGTATAGATGAATACTTAGCTGAATTTAGAAGATATTGATTGATTGATGGAAAATATAAAGATCACCCCTATCAGATATGTTGTCTCAAGATAATCGAAAATGTCCTTAAGACCTGCTCGTCGGTACTGGGAGTCGTGCATTTTCGATTATCTTGAGACAACATATTTGATAGGGGTGATCTTTATATTTTCCATCAATCAATCAATATCTTCTAAATTCAGCTAAGTATTCATCTATACATATTCACCACTATATATCTGCTTGAATAATTTACATCTAACAAAATGTTTAGGGCTGGTAGGTAGGTGAGTGCAATGATGTAATGTCAACACATCTTTATTCTATTAACCTGCTGGTTTTGAATAAGATATCACACTGAGCACTCTATAATTATTTTTAACATTATATTATATACTTCATATAATTAAATAATTTAATTCACTTCATTTATTACACATGTAATAAAATAATTTTATTAATTCATATCCCAACCTTTACATTCAATTAAATAATATCAATCCCATTTTTATATATTTTTCCACAATCCCTTATTCATATTCAAAATATCATCCTTAAAACTTTGTTAATTAAATAAAATTATATTAACCTAAAATGTTATTAAATATCTCAGCACACTTTTTTTTTTTTTTAACCACCAATCTTTTATATTATTGCACTGTAAAATCTCATTGAAATAATATTAATTAAATAACTAGATAGCCAAAGTATTCAGTATGTATCTTATCAGGAAAAATATAAATATTTTCCCTCTTCCTCCATATCCTATTGTCCTTTCCTATTTCCATTCTGATTTACTATGTAGTTGATTACCAGTCCAACTTCCCTTTAGATGTTCACTATTACAGTCCAATCCTCTTCACCCGATGGCAATATGACCAGATGTTCACTTTTATAATCCAATGCTCTTTACCCAATGTCCATATGAACAGATGTTCACTTCTACAGTCCAATCCTCTTCGCCCAATGGCCATATGATCAAATGTTCACTTTTACTGTCCAATCCTCTTCACCCGATGGCCATATGATCAGCTTTTCACTTTTATATTCCAATCCTCTTCACCCGATGGCCATATGATCAGAAGTTCACTTTTATAGTCCAATCCTCTTCACCCAATGGCCATATGATCAATTGTTCTCTTTTACAATCCAAACCTTTTCATCCGATGACCCTATGAACATTTCTTCAGCAATGTTCAATAGACGAAAAACCTTGTCTTTCAGTTCCATAACACCCGCACTCCTCTTCACCCGATGGCATTTTCACCTTTGCTTCATTTCCTCTAATAAAAGCGTTGTAAATTAGTTAAGCACTAATTCCTTACCATGACAACCACCTCGCTTCCCGGAACTACGTAGTGTTCTAATACGTCAGTTCTTATCCTGGATACTTCTGGGAAAACGAGTCACCAATATCTCACTGTCATTCATTTGCCACAGTTATTCCTCTTAATATTCTCCAGCTTCACCTCCGTCTTAACATCCATGCTATTCTTTCCTTTTGATTGACAAATCAACCCAACTTGCTGAAGATCCATACCAGCTTGCAATAAATTTCAATATTGCCAAGTTAACCACATTCTCAAATCCATGTAACCTTCTTAGAATCTGTCCAGCACATAAAATGAATACCCCGCACTGGCATCACTAACTTCCACTTTAGAATGTTTATTCTCCCTTTATATTCTGTTTATCAGGACCGTTGAAATGACCATTTTGAATAACTTTTAAAAATGTTCCATCTCGTTACCTTGCAGATCCATATACATACTTCATTTACACTCATATCCATATTCCTTCAGCTATCAAAAATATCATAAAATAACTCTTTTCCCATTTCCCCCCCCCCCAATAATACATCACTATTTAAATTCTCCAGCCAGAATTATGATGACATTGGCTGTTCTTGTTCATTAATGAATTTTTGTAATTCATCTGGCTCATTAAAAGTGAAAGATTTATTACCCACTGTAACTTTCATTATCGCAGGGTAAACCAACCCATATTTAGCTCCCATTTCTCTCAATTGGGGTCTTAGCTCCAGAAACCTTTTCCTTTTTAGTGCAGTATTTCTTGCAAAATCTGGGACCAGATGTATCTGAGCTTCTTGATACTTTAAACTTTTATTTTGTTTCGCCAATTGAAACACTTCAATAACCTGTTGATGCCTTAGTGGCCTAGGTCCCCTCTGTTTTTCTAATCTTCTCGTAGGGACTCTATGTGCCCTCTCCACTTCAACCGGAAACTTTGATTTCAACGGAAGTAATTTAGGCAGTAAATTTTCTATAAAGGATACCGCATTTCCTTTTTCCGTCCCTTCCGGTAGCCCCAGCAAACGCAAGTTACTCCTCCTCTGGCGGTTAGCACAATCTTCCAGTTCTCTGGTGAGTAATTCAATTTTCTTCCTGTCCGTTTTACCAAGGCTAACTTCTGATTCAACCTCAATCATTCTCTCTTCTATGTTGTGTGCCTTCATTTCCAGCATTTCCATTTTTTTATTTAATGTCGAAACCTCCTCAGTCAATTTATTAACCTTTTTTTCCGTATTCAGTACAATCTCTTTAATCTCCTTCAACTCCTTCATTATCTTGCTATCACCATTCTTGGAAACCGTCTCTTGATCCGTCTTCGCTCTTTTACTACTTCCCGGTAACGCGAAATAATTTTTACTTTGTTTTCCCGTCGCCATCACTTCTTCTTATCTCTTATTCACTATTAACTGTTCAAATTTAACAATTTTCCTGTGACTTTTAAATCTTTCAAATTCTTTCACCACGGAGCTCCTTTACTACCCGACCTTCCTCATGCGTGCCCAAGCCACGCCCTAAAAATAACTTTTTACCCTCCCCCTACGTATAAATGTACTTTCAGTGGAAAATGATGTCTATTCATTACAATAATTCAACCACTTTGCTACATTCTCTGATGGCACTAATTTGTTTTGGGTTTTTTTTAGAATTATGTAGAAGAAAAGCTTATTCCCACTTGGAACTGGATGGTCAGCATCATGGATTCCACAGAAGCACAGTTGCGTTATGGCTCTGCATTGTCATCTGCTGGAGATCCTGGACACCCCAGCCATCCTCTCCATGCATCTCAGAATTCAACGCGCAGGGAAAGGATGACAGCTCGTGAGGAAGCTAGTCTAAGAACACTTGAGGGCAGAAGGTGTGTAATCCTTTTCATTTCATTCTATTGTTTGTTTTTTTTCTTTCTCATAAGAACACAAGAATAGCCTTACTGGGTCAGACCAATGGTCCAACAAGCCTAGCAGCCCATTCTCATGGTAGCCAATCCAGGTCACTAGTACCTGGCCAAATCCCAAGGAGTAGCAATATTCCATGCTACCGATACAGGGCAAGCAGTGGCTTCCCTCAGGTCTTTCTCAATAACAGACTATGGGCTTTTCCTCCTGGAAATTTTCCAAACATTTCTTAAAACCAGCTATGCTATCTACTCTTAACACAACCTCTGGCAAATGCGTTCCAGAGCTTAACTGTTCTCTGAGTGAAAAAATATTTCCTCCTATTGGTTTTAAAAGTATTTCCCTATAACTTCATTGAGTGTCCCATAGTCTTTGTAATTTTTAACAGAGTGAAAAATCGATCCACTTGTACCCGTTGTACTCCACTCAGGATTTTTTAGGCTTCAATCATATCTCCCCTCAGCTGTCTCTTTTCCAAGCTGAAGAGCCCTAACCGTTTTAGTCTTTCCTCTTACAAGGGGAGTTCCATCCATTTAGTATCAATACTTGATTAAACCCATTCCAACAATGCTGCTGTCAACAAGTTAATTGACACAAAATTTAAGATGTCTTCCCTCTCTGAGATACACTCATAGCATATGATACGATGCAATTATAAAATATACATACTTGATATTGATCTAACTGTGCCATTTTCAAGACACAGACCATAGAATCCACCCAGTACTGGCTTCCCAACTAATTGAGTTACCATCTAAATACTGCTGAGTTTAGTTTTTATTTCATTCTCTTTCCATAGAGAGAGTCATTGTGTTTGTCCCACACATTGTTTTTGTAGGGGTGCCTCAGCTGGTGGTCAGACCTCCTGCTTAGAGAACCAGTAGAGTTTGTTCTGAACCCCTCCCCCCCAAAAAAAACCCCAAATCCTGAGGCTGTGCCGGTCTAAAGGGCTTTTTCCATTTGAATTTGCTGTATTTTACTGTATTTTTTTCTGCTAACTGGCACTTTTCTCCTAGCTAGGTCTTGTATTATGCAATGAACACTTTGCAGGGGAAAAAGTGCTCCAGACGCGAGGCACTCTCGGACAGCCTCTGAAGCGCTGTGCCGGCCACAGCAGAGGGGAATCCTTGTCAGCATCGGGTACTGGCGGCCAGGGATTCCCTCTGCAAGTGCCTCGCGAGTCAGCAGTGCACAGTGGGGAACCCCGGCTTCCTCCGCCGTCCACGCAGGAGGTTTCCCAGCCGCCAAAGATCAGGGCAAAAAGGATTCCCTTACCATCGAAGCTGCTGGGAACTCCCTTACCACTGCTGCCGGCTTGCCTGCTTTAGCAGCTGGGGCAATTCAGGCCTCTCAGTTGCTGCAGACTTCCGGAGCTCCTTTTTTGGCAGTTTTGGCTCCAATTTTGGCGGAAAGCACCTCTATTTTTTCTGTGACCTTCCCCCTGTATTGGAGAGACAGGGGCAGATTACTGCTGGGTTCCCTACTGTGGCAGGAAGTCCCATGGGGCTGCCAGGGGGGTTTTCCCTAGATTATGTTTTAGTACTCTGTAAGGCTTTTCTGAATGCGACCGGAGGTCTTGCTTCCACCTCGGGAGAGGTTTGCCCTCTACGGTTCAGCCACAATCTGTTCCAGTTTTGTCCCCCTCTACTCCTTTCTCGTCCAAGTGGCCGCGGGTCTTTTGGGATGATGATTTTTCTTAAGAGGAGCAGAATTTGGTAGATGAGGACCTGAACCTTTGGGGTGATCCTCTTGGAGGAACATATTCCGTTAGCAGTGGCATTTTTTAGTGGGACGAGCTTCACAAGCTTATTTCGAGGAAACCGAGAAGGAGCCCCCTTATGTGGTGAATTCCTTACTTTTGGGGATCTGCTTGGCTTCCCGCTCTTTTCCTGTGCATCAGGATATTCAGGATATTGTGCTCGCACAGTGGCAGGTGCTGGAGGCCCCTTTTTTCGTTCCATGGCCCACCTATATCCATCCCGGAGGTGGATTGGGACACCTTAAAGTTGCCTATGGTGGACTTGGTGGTCTCGGCCATCGTGTAGCGGCATACTGTGCCTGTTGAGGGCGGCTCTGCTTTGAGGGTCCCTGAGGAGCGTAAGTTGGCGGCTTCCCTCGATGTTGTGAGGTGGTCATGGGCTCACATGCGTGCTCTTCAGTATGCTCTTCTTCAGAGGTGGTCACCTCAGAGGCATAGTCTGGATCACTCTGTTCAGCTTCCGGGCTTAGCTCAGGGCAATCGTTGTTGGTGGCTCCAGACCCCCCATCTTGTACAAGGGGCGAGTCTGGATCAGCCACAGTGGACGGTGCTGCTCATGGATGCCAGTCTTCTCGGTTGGGGAGCTCAGTGTCTAGGTCACTCAGCTCAAGGCACCTGGTCCACGGAGGAGGCTTCTTGGTTGATCAATATCTTGGAGACCAGAGCCATCCATCTGGCGTTGCTAGCCTTCCAGTCCTTTCTGATGGGCAAGTCAGGGTTCTGTTGGACAATGTCATGGCGGTGGCCTATGTCAATCATCAGGGGGATACCAGGAGCAATTTGGTGGCACAAGAGGCGGCTCTGCTCATGGTCTGGGCAGAGTCACACCATCAAGAAATATCAGCATTCCACATAGCCAGAGTGGAGATTGTTCAAGGGGACTTCCTAAGTCATCACTTGCAAGATCCCGAAGAGTGGTGTCTCAGCCCGGTGGCTTTTCAGATGATAGTGCAGTCTTGGGGTCAGCCCCTCATGGATCTGATGGCCACAAGTGTCAATGCCAAAACACCCCACTTCTTCAGTCATCGCAGAGATGGTCAGGCCGAGGGCCTGGATGCTCTGGTTCAACCATGGCCAACGGAGGGGCTGTTGTATGTGTTCCCTCCGTGGCCATTAGTAGGCAGAGTTCTCTGCATAATTTGCCATCCGGGCCTTGTGGTTCTGGTGGCTCCGGATTAGCCTCGATGACCGTGATATGTGGATCTGGTGAGGCATCTGGTGGCGGATCCTCTGCCTCTCTTGGTGACCTTCTGACTCAGGGTCCCATTCCAATTTTCGATCCCAGTCCCTTCTGTCTTACGGCTTGGCTCTTAAAAGGAGTCGCCTAGGTAAGAAGGGGTATTCAGATAAAGTGATCTCAATTCTCTTGGTGTCCTGGAGGCTTTCCACCTCTCAGGCTTATGTGAGGGTTTGGCATCTATTTGAGGAGTGGTGTGCTGCGCATGGAATGGTCTCTTTTCACGCTTCCCTGCCTAACATCTAGAGTTTTTGCAGGATGGCCTGGACAGGAGCCTGTCTTGGTCTTCTCTCCAGGTTCAGCTTGCGGCATTGTCAGCGTTTTGATTGCCATTCCTGATGTGACTGCTTCTTGCGTGCAGCCAAATTGCTCAGGTCTCCAGTATGACCCTCTGTTCCTTCTTGGGATCTGAATCTGGTTCTGTCAGTTCTAGTGCGCCTTCTATTCGGCGACTGCTCTTTGAAGGACCTTACTCTTAAAGCCATCTTCTTGGTGGCCGTTACTTCAGCTAGACGTGTTTGAGCTGCAGGCTTTCTCTTGTAGGGCTCCCTTCTTGGAGTTTTTTAGGGAACGGGTTATCTTGAGGCCTGTTCCTTCCTTTCTGCCAAAGGTAGTTTCTCCTTTTCATGTCAATTAGGCAGTGGTCCTCCCAGTGTTGGATAGCCAGAAGGGCTCTTCCGAGCTGAGATAGTTGCGCAAGTTGGATGTCAGTCGGGTCCTTCGCTTTTATGTGCAGAGAACCCAGGAGATCAGGAAATCAGATCATCTCTTTGTCCTTCTAGCACAGTGGTCTCAAACTCGCAGCCCGGGGGCCACATGCGGCCCACCAGGTCCTATTTTGAGGCCCTCGGTATGTTTATCATAATCACAAAAGTAAAATAAAATTGTTTTGATCATATGTCTCTTTACCTATAAATTACAATATTATTATTAAAACAGCCAAAAGGAAAGATTTATAAACTATAAAGTGTTTTATCTCATGCAAAATTGTCATTTCTTTAATAAGAAGAAATTAACTATTCTTTCTGCGGCCCTCCAAGTACCTACAAATCCAAAATGTGGCCCTGCAAAGGGTTTGAGTTTGAGACCACTGTTCTAGCGGGTCCTCGTAAGGGGGGATAGCTCTTCTAAGGCTACTATTGCTTCTGCTTATCTTCTGAAGAAGAAGCCTGTTCTAGAATTTCTCAAGGCTCCTTCCACTAGGGGTCAGGCAGCTTCTTGGGCTGAGTCTTCTCTAGTGCCTCCAGTGGATATTTGCAAGGCTGCAGTTTGGTCTTGTCTAAATTCCTTTGTGAGACACTACTGTGTGGATGTTCAAGCGCATCGGGATGCAGTATTCGGTGAACATGTTATGTTGTCAGCCCTTCGGGTGTCCCACCCTTAATGGATACTACTTTGGTACGTCCCATTCATAAGGACTATATTAGTCTACCAGGCGATATAGAAGGAGAAATTAGGTTCTTACCTGCTAATTTTCTTTCTATTAGCCTGTAGACTGGTATAGTCCCCCACCCTATCTGTCTTTGTGCGGTGATTGCAGGTTTTTGTTTTGCTCACGTGCAGATTTTAGGGTTTTCTGCAGGTTCTAGTATTTTTCTAGGGCTGGGGAGAAGTAAGAACAGCGGCTATGGCTTAGTTGGTGAGCTGTGGGGATGTTTTCTATACCAGGATTCAGTTCTACACATGTTCCAACAGTAGTTTACCAGTGTTTGTTGTTTTTACACTCCTGTTCGGAGTGTGTTATACTGTTTTCAGTTGAAGTCTTTCCTAGGTTCTGCTGGCTATTTGGCAAACTGGTGGATTGGATTGCAAGAGGGGAAGCTAACCTGATATACAAGTTTGTTGTCAGTCTCCACCTGCTGGTAATAGTGAGGTATATAACCCATTCATAAGGACTATACCAGTCTACTGGCTAACAGAACGAAAATTAGCAGGTAAGAACCTAATTTCTCCTTCTTCAACTTATTTTTTACACAATAACACCCAGATGTATGGTGGAAGGTGATGTTAGGAATTGATAACAATAGTTTATCTGTTATCATGACAATGAAAACTCGAATAGACATTTATTTTTAAAAAAATAGTCCAATTTATCATCTTGGTACGGATTTGGAACACGGGGTTGATGTCTTAAGGCTTCTTTCTTGTAGTAACACAATTACCGACAGTTCTACAGCAGTCGGGTATTAGGATCGGTAAAACTCGAAGTTAAATAGCCAAGCAATGTAAGTGAATCAATCGCTTGGCTATTTTGCATGGGGTTTTACTAATTTACATGGCCGTATCAGAAAATGGGCAATCGAGAGGAAAAACACGCAGTGGGCCGTTTTGTGAATCGGGTCAGTTAGCAGCGATCCAGTCTCGTAAAGTCCTTTTGCAGTTTTTCACAATCCTTTTATGATTTAATAACTTTGAATAACTGTGTGTCATCAGGAAATTTAATTATGTTACTAATTATCACATCTCCATTTCAATTATATGTTAAAAAACAGTAGTCCCAACATGTCCTCTGAAAATACACAATAAGTTTTTATGGGAGCTATTGGGCTCTCTCTTTACATTACAGTCCTTCAAACTCATACCACTGAAGTCAGGCTCAAACTTGCATGATTGATCATTATATGATATAAAATTTAACCTGCAGTGCTCCTTGTTACCCTGGGCAAGTCACTTAATCCCCCATTGCCCCAGTACATTAGACAGAGTGTGAGCCCACTTGGACAAAAAGGGAAAAATGCTTGAGTACCTGAATATAAACCACTTCGGCTATAAGTGGTATAGAAATAACATAAATAAACCTCAGATTCTGACCAGGCTGAGTTTTGAAATTTGTCATGTAGTGGAGCTGAACAAAACTATTTGGCATTGTTATCTTCCTTATTGAGTGGTTCTTTATGGAGTGGACGAATAGTGTAATGGTTAGAGCAACAGGCCAAGAATCAGGAGACCTGGTTGAAATACTACTGCAGCTCTTTCTGATCTTGGGCAAGTCATTTAACCCTCCATTGCCTCAGATACAAACTCAATTGTGAGCCTTCCAGGGACAGAAAAATACCTACTGTATTCTTCATTTGGGCTTGTGGTATAAATTTAAATTAATAAATGTTCCCTGATTAATTGTCTTATTGCTTCATCCGTCCACTCAGCTGTTAGTGGAGGAAGCATGGCTTTACCCAAGGAAGCCATTTATAAAGTACAGTAAAACCTTGGTTTACGAGCATAATTCATTCCGAAAACATGCTTGTAATCAAAACACTCGTATATCAAAGCGAATTTCCTCATATGAAATAATGGAAACTTTAATACATAATACTATACGTACTTGTATTGCAAGACCTTGCTCATTTAGAACAGTCATTACACTCCTGCAGCATCAGAGAGAACGATCGGCTCAGTTGTAATGATGTGACGCGTGTATACTATATATACTCGTATTGCAAGACTTTGCTTGCTTAGAACAGTCACTACACTCTTGCAGCACCAGAGAGAGAAGAACCATCGGCTCAGTTGTGATGTGTGTATACTGTATATACTTGTATTGCAAGACCTTGCTTGTATATCAAGTTAAAATTTAATCAAATGTTTTGCTTGTCTTGCAAACCAAGTTACTTGTAATCCAAGGTTTTACTGTAATTGCTTAGATTTGCTTTATTTAATATAATTTTGTTTTCTGAATTATTTTGTTTTGCTCTCCAGAAAAGCAGCTGTTTTAAAAAATTTTCCATGAGTGTTTTACATGTGTATCTTTATCTTCTTCTGCAGACGAGCTACTTTACTGAGCGCCCGGCAGGGAATGATGTCAGCACGGGGTGATTTCTTAAATTATGCACTCTCATTGATGCGGTCTCACAATGATGAGCATTCGGATGTTCTTCCAGTCTTGGATGTTTGCTCGTTGAAACACGTAGCATATGTTTTTCAGGCTCTTATTTACTGGATTAAAGCAATGAATCAACAGACAACACTGGACACACCACAGCTGGAACGGAAAAGGTATCTAAATCAATATTTAATAAACAGCTTGCACTGTCCAAAGGTAAGTATTCTGTACTGATTACTTCCCCCCACATTTGCCATAGCATGGCCTTCTGTGCTTGACTTAGGAAGTTTGGTGTCAGTGTGTCCAGAGAATTTTGATGCACATCCACAAAGCCTTTTGCATACTCCTCTCTATAATTCAGTTTCATTACTTTTTTCAAAAATGAAAGGTTTAAAAATTTCCTCAAGTAAGAAATCATGAAGCAGAGAGAATGGTCTTTGTCCAGTGATCTACATGTGGAAATTACCGTGTTTCCCCCAAAATAAGACCTAGCATGATTTTCGGATAGGTCTTAATATAAGCCCCACCCCAAAAATAAGCCCTAGTTAGATTGCCCCCGAAACCTCTAGAATTGTACACAATATTCTAAATGAGGTCTCACCAGAGTCTTATACACAGGCATCAATACCTCCTTTTTTCTACTGGCCATACCTTTCCCTATGCAACCTAGCATCCTTCTAGTTTTCACCGTCACCTTTTCAACCTGTTTGGCTACCTTAAGATCATCACATACAATCACACCTAAGTTCCGCTCTTCCGTCGTGCACATAAGTTCTTCATCCCCTAAACTGTACCGTTCACTCAGGTTTTTGCAGCCCAAATGCATGATCTTGCATTTCTTAGCATTAAATTTTAGCTGCCAAATTTCAGACCATTCTTCAAGCTTTGCCAGATCGTCATTCTTGTTATTCATACCATATGGCATGTCTGCTCTATTACAGATTTTGGTTATCATCTGCAAAGAGACAAATCTTACCCGACAACCCTTAAGCAATATCATTTATAAAAATGTTAAAAAGAACAGGCACAAGAACAGAACCTTGAGGCACACCACTGGTAACATCCCTTTCCTCAGAGTGATCTCCATTGATCACTACCCTCTTAACAGCAGCGTCGACAGCACCTTAAACAGGCTGCTTTGCGGTCTTCTCCCGCCGGGTCCTACCCTCTGCCGCATAACTGATGTCATCAACGACGCAACACAGGGAAGCCCTGGTGGGAGAAGATCGCGAAGCAGCCTTTTTAGAGTGCTGCCAACACTGCTGTTTGGAGGGAGGTATGTCAATTTCGCGGTGAGAGATAACAAGGGTTAGGCTGCACGGGGGGATGGGAGGGATAGAAAGGTGTTGTTCAAGGGTTCTGCTGCACAGGGGAGATGGGAGGGAGGGATAAAAAGATGCTGAAGAGGGAAGACACAAGGGGATGGGTGAGAGGAGAGGAAAAATGCTGCACATATGAAGGAGATAAAGGAAAAAGAAAGAATTGGAGTGGAGGAGAGGAAGGGAGAGATGAGAAAGACATGGGGGAATTCACTGCTTGCCCTGGATTGGTAGCATGGAATAATGCTACTCCTTGGGTTTTGGCCAGGTACTAGTGACCTGGATTGTCCACTGTGAGAATGGGCTACTGGGCTTGATGGTCCATTGGTCTGACCCAATAAGGCTATTTTTATGTTCTTATATCATTGTGCATGAAAAAAAAATACATCCCCCCAAAATAAGCCCTAGTACGTGTTTTGGCCCCCAAATTAATGTAAGACACTGTCTTATTTTTGGGAAAATACGGTAATAAGTATGTTGGCCCCTTTCAGCACTAATTAACTATGTAGGGGTCATTCCATGTCAAGTGGACCAAAACTGAAAACCACCTACACTCGACCCTCTTGAAATCCAACCAAATTTTACAGTGGTATTGAGTCTCAAATGAAACTCTCTAAAAAATTTTGGATCTATCTCAATTTGGTCAGGAGCTAGGGGTGGTTGAACAAAAGCAATCGAGTCACTCCCATGCCTTGTGTGACCTAAAATGCCAACTTTGCTTAAGCACTGCGGCAGAAGGAAACTACCTAGGAGTCTGAAATTTTGTAGTTTGGTACACCTTGGGGCAAGTTTCTGTGCCAAGTTTGAAATCTTTTGCGAATGTGCTTGCATTTCTACAGAAAAGTTCACAAAAGAAAATTTTTGGCAAAGTTTGGCTCCATACTGCTGCTGGTAGGTAAGTCAGTTGAGGGTACAACTTTACCAGCAGACATGTACCATGAGGTACTTCCAAGATTTGCAGTACGAGCCTTTACAGTGAAGTGAAGCCGAAGATATGATCATTCAAAAAATATGGCTTTATGCATTTATGAAAATTTTCACTTTTTCAGATTCAAATATCTCTAATGTGTAGGTTTTTTTGGGGGAGGGGGGGTTATATCATTTGAAAGAGCATGTTTTTTGCTTCAGAAGCAATCCTGTTTCATCTTGGACCCAATCTTTCTTTGAGAATTGATGGTTTAAAGATAAGCATTACTTGCTTGCGTAAACATGCTATGCTGGAGGGTCATTGGCACTTCATTATGAAAGTGCAGTGGAATTATATTGATCTGAAAACTCATAACCAAGCTTTGCCAGCCACAAGTACTTGTCTCATACTATACTTAGCGTTTGACAAACTTTCTGTGCACTTTTGCAAGATGACAGTCAAAACATGCATGCATTAGCTTGCACAAACTACTTACTGCGTGCAAGCCCAAACGCATAATCATGTGATTCACAAGAATGCACACATAGCTGTAGTAATGTGTCTGATACATGCAGCTTTTCTGAACATGTTCTGACTTTCAACTATCACAGCACAGTGGCTGTATGAACAAGTCTGGCTTCAGCAGAGGAAGATCTTGCTTGACAAACTTACTGCACTTCTTACTGCGAATTAAGAAGCCCTATGAGTACTAATGATTTTTAAGGATGGGACATGAAGAAGGTGCTGAGATGCAGATCTTAAAGTTCTCGGAGGGTCATGAGGAATAAGAAACTTAAGAATAAAAGCAGGTTCCTTGGTGTTCATAGTTTTAAAGGAGATTAAAGCAATTTTATATGTAATACGATGATGGATTGGTAACGTGTGCACTTTTTAGCAAAGGGGTAACGTGGTCAAATTTTTTCTTGTTTGTTATTTTTATGGCAGTGTTTTGTATTAATTGTAAGTGTCAAATGTCTTTTTGACAGATATCTTTATATAAGGAATTGCAATAATTAAGTTTTCAAATTATGAGGGAGTAAATTAAAATGTTAAGAGACTGAGGATCAAGAATGTTGGCTAAGGATCTGATTATTCTGAGTTTCCAGAAACAATTCATGACAACTGCACTAATCTGAAGGCGATAGAACAGTTTATTGTCGATCGTTACACCAAGGATTTAGATTGAACTAACGGAATTTATCGATGTGCCATTAATAGTAATCGGAGATGTTGGGTGAATATTTTCTTTCCATGGAAAAAGAAGACAGTTGGTTTTGAAGATATTTAACAAAAGCATATTATCACAAAGCCATTGGCTAATCTTATCAAGTTTTGAATTGACCAGATTGATGTCATTAGAATTGGATGCATCAATGGGATGGACAATCTGAATATCCGTGTAAGTGTATGCGGTAAGACCGATAGATTGGCATAAAGTAAGCAAAGGGGCCAGGTAGATATTGAAAAGTAGAGGGGAGAGTATTGATCCTTGAGGGATGCTGAAGTTATTTTTAAATACAGTTGATACTACAGAGGTACGATTTGAAAAATAAGAAGAGAACCAGTCAAGGATTTGTTTAGAAATTCCAACAGCGGCAAGTTTGTATGTCAATTTGTCAAATCTATGTAACTTATTGTGAAAATTAGTATATGTGTGTACTTTTTTTTAATTATGTAAATCGCTTAGTAAATTAAATAAGCGATTCAATAAGTTAAAAAATAAACTTGAGAAACTAAACTATCGTATCAAAAGCGGCTGAGAGATCTAAAGAGAGAAGAATAACAGATTTGTGCTGGTCTAGTGCTTTCTTTACTGTTTTGATTATAGGATAGATTAAAGAATGTTTCCAAACTGATGGTATTGTTGCTGTGGTGACGCTTTTGGTAATTAGTTTAAGTATAAATGGGCCAAAAATGGAAAAATGATGTTTTAAGATAAATGGTGGGATGGACTCAGAATTTGAACCTTTGGGGTTTAGAGACTGTATAATGTGCTGAATGTCATTTAGAGAAGGAAGCTTGCCTTTGGCTTGTTGCTTTCCTTCTATTTTTTCTGTGCAGCATCTGGTTCTTACCCTAATTAGGCTATGCCTATGTGGATTTTGGAAACTTACTTTGCACTTGCTGACATGTACAACTTGCTTTGCTCTATTTTCATTGGGTTCTCACACTGATATTTTTCACCTTACTTTTATTCTGTATTTTTAGGTGACTCTTTATCTTATGAAGACTAATAATAAGCTAGATCCCTGCAGTATTGGAATCTATGATAGTTATCAGTGCCAGAAACCATCTACCTTCTGTTCTGGAGAAAGCTGCTTGAAGTTTATTTCTGATTTCTCTTTGCCTGACCAACAATTAATTAAAAGATGCTCTGGACTTTCTACTTTGTCCATGGAATCTAATATCTATACTCATCATGAAGCCTTGATTCTGATGAAGTTTGAATTTCTACAGAAAAACTGCTGTAATCCGTTCAGAAAACAGATTCACAGCAATATCAAAGGCCTACGCCCAATTGATCTTCCTACAGCTGATCATTTAAAAGCAATCACAAGGCATGAGTTTAAACCAGGCCAAAAGCTTTGCCCAAGATGCAGGCAAGACTTGCATGTCAAACTGCAAGATCTAAGTAGCCCTAAGTCTGATTCTGACAGTGATGACCCTACCAATGCATCTGAAAACCTCAATGCCAGCTTTTTACCACTAGGAATCTCTCTAATCTAATCTAATCTAAACCTTAAGTTTATATACTGCATCATCTCCATGAGAATGGAGCTCGACACGGTTTACAAGAACTTAAAATAGTGGGTAGAGAAGAAGAAAAAGGATTACATGAACTTATGTGTAGAAGGGGGGAGAGAAAGGGGGGAAGGATAGAGCTACAATTTGCTGAAAAGCCAGGTTTTCAGTTTTTTGCGGAATAACTGAAGGGAGCTCAGGTTCCGCAGCGGGGTGGTGAGGTCGTTCCAAAGACCTGTGATTTTGAAGAGAAGGGATTTTCCCAGTTTGCCTGAATAGTGGATGCCGCGTGGAGAGGGGAAGGCTAGTTTAAGCCTTTGGGCAGTTCTGGAGGAGTCGGGACTGGAGGAGTTGAAAGACAGTGGGATAAGAGGAGGCAGGATTCCGTGAATGATCTTGAAAGCCAGGCAGGAACATTTGAAATGGATTCTGGAGATTATTGGGAGCCAATGAAGTTTGGCAAGGAGTGGGGAGGCATGGTCAGACTCTCCTCTAAAGATTCAACGGATTACCCTACCAATGCATCTGAAAACCTCAATGCCAGCTTTTTACCACTAGGAATCTCTCTAATCTAATCTAAACCTTAAGTTTATATACCGCATCATCTCCATGAGAATGGAGCTCGACACGGTTTACAAGAACTTAAAATAGTGGGTAGAGAAGAAGAAAAAGGATTACATGAACTTATGTGTAGAAGGGGGGAGAGAAAGGGGGGAAGGATAGAGCTACAATTTGCTGAAAAGCCAGGTTTTCAGTTTTTTGCGGATTAACT
This sequence comes from Geotrypetes seraphini, assembly GCF_902459505.1. Taxonomy (NCBI): domain Eukaryota; kingdom Metazoa; phylum Chordata; class Amphibia; order Gymnophiona; family Dermophiidae; genus Geotrypetes; species Geotrypetes seraphini. The sequence goes on from NC_047085.1 coordinate 64,729,114, forward strand.
GAAGGGAGCTCAGGTTCCGCAGCGGGGTGGTGAGGTCGTTCCAAAGACCTGTGATTTTGAAGAGAAGGGATTTTCCCAGTTTGCCTGAATAGTGGATGCCGCGTGGAGAGGGGAAGGCTAGTTTAAGCCTTTGGGCAGTTCTGGAGGAGTCGGGACTGGAGGAGTTGAAAGACAGTGGGATAAGAGGAGGCAGGATTCCGTGAATGATCTTGAAAGCCAGGCAGGAACATTTGAAATGGATTCTGGAGATTATTGGGAGCCAATGAAGTTTGGCAAGGAGTGGGGAGGCATGGTCAGACTCTCCTCTAAAGATTCAACGGATTACCAAGCAAAATTCCTTAAGTTATGCTAAACGCAAACTCTCAAGCCTATAATGTAATTGCAGACCAAATTACAGTTATTGGTGACTTAACTCCAGTTGATATCAAAGCAGAACCAGAAAGTGGCCAATGTGAAAGGTGTTCTGACTATAACCTTCTATTGACTGAACTGAAGCAGAAGTTGGAACTATCTAGTAATGAGAAAATATAAATTCTCACTCTCGCTCCACACAGCTGGACTATTGAGAAAACTGCTTTGGAATCTGGCGTTTCAACAAGAATGGTTAAAAAGGCCAGGAAGCTGAAACAGCAGGGTGGCATTCTTGCTGTTCCAGCAATAAAGAGAGGAAAAGTGCTTCCTCAGCAGATTACACAGAAAGTCCTGGATTTATATGAACATGATGAAATCTCTAGACTATGCCCAAGCAAAAAAGATTGTCTCTGTTCAGATCAGTGGTGAAAAAGTGCAAAAGCAGAAAAGATTGCTATTATGCAATCTGAAGGAACTGTACACCACCTATCGCAGTCTGCATGGACCTTAAATTAGGTTTTCAAAGTTCTGTGAGCTTCAGCCAAAGTGGTGTGTCACAGTCAGTTCATCAGGGACTCATTCAGTCTGTGTCTGCACAATCCACCAGAATGTGAAACTTAAGCTTTCAGCAATTGCAGTTCCAGATGACTACAAGGTGTTTCTGAATAAAACTATCTGTGATATGAATTTAAAAAACTGCATGTTGAAGCAGTGTGAAGGTTAGCATGCCGCTGTACTGGGCCATGGTGCGCCCTCACCTGGAGTTCAGTCCATGAAGAAGGACACAGTACTACTCGAAAGGGTCCAGAGAAGAGCGACTAACATAGTAACATAGTAGATGACGGCAGATAAAGACCCGAATGCCCAACCCGATTCAATTTAAATTTTTCTAATTTTTTCTTCCTAGCTATTTCTGAGCAAGAATCCAAAGCTCTACCCGGTACTGTGCTTGTGTTCCAACTGCCGAAATCTCTGTTAAAACCTACTCCATCCTATCTAAACCCTCCCAGCCATTGAAGCCCTCTTTAGCCCATCGTCCCTCAAACGGCCATATACAGACACAAACCCTGCAAGTCTGCCCAGTACTGGCCTTAGTTCAATATTTAATATTATTTTCTGATTCTAGATCCTCCTTGATCATCCCATGCTTCTTTGAACTCAGTCACCGTTTTCCTCTCCACCACCTCTCTAAGATGGTTAAGGGGCTGAAGGAGTTGCCGTATGGTGAAAGATTAGAGAAACTGGGCCTTTTCTCCCTCGAACAGAAGAGATTGAGAGGGGACATGATCGAAACATTCAAGGTACTGAAGGGAATAGACTTAGTAGATAAGGACAGGTTGTTCACCCTCTCCAAGGTAGGGAGAACGAGAGGGCACTCTCTAAAATTGAAAGGGGATAGATTCCGTACGAACGTAAGGAAGTTCTTCTTCACCCAGAGATTGGTAGAAAACTGGAACGCTCTTCCGGAGTCATTCATAGGGGAAAACACACTCCAAGGATTCAAAACAAAGTTAGACAAGTTCCTGCTGAACCGGAATTTACTCAGGAAGGGCTAGTCTCAGTTAGGATGCTGGTCTTTGATCAGAGGGCCGCTGCGTGAACAGACTGCTGGGCAAGATGGACCACTGATCTGACCCAGCAGCGGCAGTTCTTATCAATATTAAACATTTGTGCGCGTATACAACTAATGCTTATCTTTGAAGCTTTAATTTTCACCAAAGAAAGGTCAGGGCCAAGATGAAACACCAAAAAAACCTACACATTAGAGATATTTGAATCTGAAAAACAGTGAAAATTTGCATAAATGAATAAAGCTATATTTTTTGAATGGTCATATCTTCAGCTTCACTTCACTGTAAAGGCTCGTTTTGCAAATCTTGGAAGTACCTCATGGTACATGTCTGCTGGTAAAGTTGTACCCTCAGCTGACTTCTACCAACAGCAGTATGGAGCCAAACTTTGCCAAAAATTTTCATTCGTGAACTTTTTTTGCCTACTTTGCTGACCTGTAGAAATGGAAGCACATTTGCAAAAGATTTCAAACTTGGCACAAAAACGTGCCCCAAAGCTGGTAACTTTGACATCGGTTCCGGGCAAGATGGTAGAAGCACTGATAAAGGACAGCATCTGTGAGCATATAAAAAAAATGGGCTGATGAAAGCGAGCCAGCATGGCTTCTGCAAGGGAAGATTGTGCCAAACAAACTTACTGCACTTCTTTGAGGGGGTAAACAGCCAGTTGGACAAAGGGGAACCTGTAGACATCATTTACCTCGACTTCCAAAAGGCCTTTGACAAGGTACCCCATGAGCGGTTACTTAGGAAGCTGTGGAACCACGGGGTAGAAGGGGACGTACACAGATGGGTCAAACACTGGTTGGCAGACAGAAGGCAGAGGGTTGGAGTGAAGGGTCACTACTCGGGCTGGAGGAGGGTCACGAGCGGAGTTCCGCAGGGGTCGGTACTCGGACCGCTGCTGTTCAATGTATTTAATGACCTGGAAACGGGGACGAAGTGTGAAGTTATAAAATTTGCGGATGACACTAAATTCTGTAGAAGGGTTAGAACTGCGGAAGAGTGTGAGGACCTACAAAGGGACCTAAACAAACTGGAGGAGTAGGCAAATAAATGGCAGATGGACTTCAATATAGGGAAATGCAAGATTATGCATATAGGGAAAAAGAACCCGACGTTCAGCTACCAAATGGGGGGATTAATATTAGAGGGAAGTAACCTTGAAAGAGATTTGGGTGTACTGGTGGACACAACAATGAAGTCAACAGCATAATGCGCAGCAGCCGCGAAGAAAGCTGTACTCACTTGAGGAAAGAAGAGAATGGGGAGATATGATTGAAACATATAAGTACATCACGGGACGCATCGAGTCAGAAGATGTTATTTTCTGGCTCATGGGACCCTCGACCACCAGAGGGCATCCGCTGAAAATCAGAGGAGGGAAGTTTCTTGGCGACTCCAGGAAATACTTCTTCACCGAAAGAGTAGTGGATCATTGGAACAGACTCCCACTCCAGGTGATAAAGGCCAGCAGCGTGACGGATTTTAAGAGAAAATGGGATACTCATGTGGGATCTTTAAGGGAGTAAATTCAGGGGAGGGGATACTTGGAATGGGCAGACTCTGCTGCTTTTTTCTATGTTTCTAATGTTGGGTATTATTAAAAAGGGTATTACGACCAGAACGAAAGAAGTCATCCGGCCGTTGTATCGGGCAATGGTGCGCCCGCACCTGGAGTACTGTGTTCAGTATTGGTCACCGTACCTTAAGAAGGATATGGCAATACTTGAGAGGGTCCAGAGGAGAGCAACACGAATGATTAAGGGCATGGAAAACCTTTCATACACTGAAAGATTGGAGAGACTGTGGCTCTTCTCCCTGGAAAAGCGGAGACTCAGAGGAGACATGATAGAAACCTACAAGATCATGAAGGGCAGAGTAGAGAGGGACAGATTCTTCAAACTTTCAAAACATAAAAAAAACAAGAGGGCATTTGGAAAAGTTGAAAGGGGACAGATTCAAAACGAATGCTAGGAAGTTTTTCTTTACCCAGCTTGTGGTGGACACCTGGAATGCGCTTCCAGAGGGCGTAATAGGACAGAGTACGGTACTGGGGTTCAAGAAAGGATTGGATAATTTCCTGCTTGAAAAAGGAATAGAGGGCTATAGATAGAGGATTACTGCACATATCTTGGACCTGTTGGGCCGCCGCGTGAGCGGACTGCTGGGCACGATGGACCTCAGGTCTGACCCAGTGGAGGCATTGCTTATGTTCTTAAGGTGTTGTACCAAGCTGCAAAATTTCAGACTCCTAGGTAGTTTCCTTCTGCTGCAGTCCAAAATTTATTGCAGAGTTTCATTTGAGACCCTAGACAACACCCCTGTAAAATTTGGTTGGCTTTCAAGGGGATCGAGCGTGGGCTTCAGGTCCTCTTGACATGGAATGACCTGTAAGGGAGGCTGTTATATGGTTAAACAGTACTGAGTGGGCCTTGCTTATATTTTCAATGGGACATAACAGATAATGTTGATAAAGATCAAGGCAGACCATAATCACACTACCCAGATAATGTTCAGAGTGGTCCAGATGCAAATTCAGGTGGAATAGGAGTTAACCAGTTATTGCCAGTATTCATAACTATCTGGTTAACTTAGGATAGCTTAAGACAGCAAAAAACTTAAGTTAACTGGGTAATACCCCTGCCAATGAATATTGGCAGTACTTGGGAACTCTACGCCTGGATATTCTGAAATTTTAAAATAACTATTTAAATATTTTATTTTGTGTACTGATTAAGAGGGGACTGATGTATTACATTTACATTCCAGTTTTATTGGATATACAATAAGAATTACTTAAAATTGTCAATTAAAATGTTATGGTATTTAATATAGATGGTACAGAGCTAGAGAAGTTGCATTGCTGTAAAACTGGAGCAGAACTTTAATTATATGCCCTAAATGTTGAAATGTAATTGAAGAGTTGCCTAATGGTTAGTACAGTGGACTGAGAATCAGGGGAACCAGATTTGAAACAGAGCTCCTTGTGACTATGGGAAAGCTACCTAACCATTTATTGCCCCAGATACAGAATATGTACAAGTATATAATATGTAAACCACTTTGATTGTATCCACAGAAAAGTAGTTTATCAAATTCCATCCCCTTAAAATCTGTTCTGTAGATTTTTCTCTCCTAAAAACTTTAAAATTAAAATATAAACATAAAATTTATATACCGCTATATACCTGGTAGTTTGATACAGTTGACAGAATTATCTAAAGGCTGAACATAACCAGTACCTAGTTCAAGTACAAGGATCCAAAGATCAATGCTTTATTAAAAACTTGTTGTAGAAATGGGTTTTCAAATCTGAATTGCTTGTATGAAGAGGACAATATAATGGGAAGCATCTCCCAGCTTAAATGGGCCGCCAGAAAAGTTAACAGGTTTGTCATACATGATTTTCACAGTTTTCCTTGTAAGGAGGGAAAGGAAAAGATAAAGGGCTAGATTCACTAAACCCACCGATCCTACCAGACCAGCTGATCCACAATGCGTCCTCATGCAAATGGAGGCAATTGGAGGCATGCCCCTCACCGATGACACGGATCGCTGGAGAGCTATCCCGACGCATACGCAGACCATCTACTCTGCCTGTAAATGGTCTGCGCATGAGTTTGCTGTCCATGCTTTTTTTTTTTTTTTTACTTTTTTACACGCGAGTCCATTGTTTTAACCCGCAGGTTTAAAGCGGGTTAAACCACGGGCTCGCACTGCAGGGAAGGGCGGAAAGCAGGAGAGTCAGGGCAGAGAGCGGGGTAGCCAGCAAGAGTCAGGGCAGAGAGAGTGTGGCGGCAAGCAGGAGAATTGGGGCAGGAGAATCATGGCAGAGAGAAGGAGATGCTTTACTGAAGTCAGCAGAGAGTCGGGGCAGAGACAGTGGGGCAGCAAGCAGGAGAATCGGGGCAGAGAGCAGTGCAGCCAGCATTGGACAGAGAGTGGGGTGGCCAGCATAAAAAAGTCAGGGTAGAGAGAGCGGGGCAGGGGGAGCAGGAGAGTCGGGGAAGAAAGCAGGGTTTTTTCTCAAGCGACTGGTCCTCACCAGTCGCTTGTTTTTGGATCGGCCAGCCCAGTCGGTGTGCCGCCTTTAGTTTAGTGAATCACGTCCTTCTTATTTTGCATGCCGTTTCCCCTCATTTGCATTTGCAGATCAGAGGATGATCAGCACAGAGGTTAATGAATCGGGTCGGTACACGATCACAAACACGATTGGTGGGCTTAGTGAATCTAGCCCAAAGAGTTTTTGTGCAAAGAGCAGGTGGGAGTAGCAAGTTCAAGCACTTCCATCATGTATTTTGTTAGAAGGCCATGAAGGGCCTTGTACATGAAGCAGCTGAATTTGAACAGTGGGCGGCCCTTGATGGAGAGCCAGTGAAGCTGTGAAGGGAAAGGGAGGCCAGATTGTCCCTCTTCACTGCACCGGAACACTTCCTTCTCCTCTTCAGTGGGAAACCCTGCCCCCTCCATCACCACCAGAGCCTCTTGGGGTATAGGATTCCAGACAGCTTAAGCTCATGAAATAAGTGTGTCCCCTGTGAAGTGCATCCACACATCTGCCTTTAAACCCCAGAAAAAAAACACGAGAGCACCTGCAAGGGCCCTCTGGGTGTCCTGGTCAGGATTTTGCTCCAGAATTTATTAGTATGATATATGAAGCGTACTTGAATTACAGTGGCTATATTGACTCTTCGTGGGCCATGGCATTGGTAGCACAAGGGGTGCCTACCCCTAAAAGTGCAGTTTCCCCACAGCAGAGCCATGTGAAAGAGATGGGGGTTCAGTCAGAATAGGACTAGGATGAAGTGGCTTCTGTTTCTATGCATTTATTTTCCCAGGCTGGGTCCTCAGTAGTAGGAGATTCTGCATCATACCTGGGAGGGCTAGGTCCCAACCAGGTGGTAGCCCTGGATATCAGAGAGGACCAAACTATGTGCAGGCTGTTGAAGCAGAAAGTGCTTTTGGAGATAATTACTGAGTCTCTCCAAGAGTTAAAGATAGAGCCTCCTCAGACCTCTACTGCTCAGTGCTCGCTTATGAGCAGCACTAAGGCTCAGACCATATGCTTTCCCTTCTATCCGGACATTATTAAGATATTGACAGATCATTGGGAGGTGCCCCTTTGGGTGGCTAAGTCCTTGATGAAACTTTACTCAATGGATGCTGATTTTCATCAGCTGTTTCTTCTGCCAAAGTTGGATTCCCTGGAGGCGCAGGTTACCAATCGTACCTCTCTCCACAGTGAAGGGTGTTGAAAAATACACTGGACCACAGGCTGGATTTTGTCCTTAAGAGACAATTTGAGGCCATTGTGATGAGATTGAAGGCAGCAGTAGTGGCATTGTACTTGGCATGTACTTGCTACTCAAGGTTATGTTGTGCTCTGGGAGCGGATGCCGATATGGATCCCCAGTTCCTTACATCAGGAGTGGATTATGTGGCATATAATCTGTTCAGGGACCTGAGCATGAGCTCGGCATATGCTATTTCTGCCCGTAGGTGGGAGATTATGTAGGGTTGACCATTTGCTTTGATATAAACTAAATAATTACAGGAGAACCCAGAGTGAGGGGAATTGGAGCAGAAAAATGTCAGTGAGTGTCTTTACACAGTATTTTGTGATCAGAGGTTCACAACTCACAGGTTCAAAGACTGATGTTCCAGAAGGATATCAAGGTAAGTACCTAATCTTTTCTTGTCCCCTTGTTCATTTTAAGTTATTCTGCTTATCTAGCAGACACTGAGAATATCTATCTTAACCCCAAGTTGAAGTTTTCCAAAGTTTAAATGCATTTTTCCAACAGGTTATCCAGGGGCTGCAATTTACCTGGCTACAAGTTCAGGAGAAATTCCACAGGATGAAAATTCCTCTCTTAAACAATAAGAGAAGAACTTCCCATCCTGATATGTAAAAATGGGACAGAAAACACTGTAGACTTTAAGAACAAAATCTTTGAGATTTATTATAATAAATGCAAAGTAAATATCAAATTATAAAGTTTATGTGTTCAGTTGGGAAGAATAAGAAACTCGCATTACATTCTCCTGTTCAAATTCCTTCAACAAAATCTTGTCAAAGCTATACATTTTATCCTTTCTCTGACATTAACATACAATAGTCTGATGTCTTAGCTTCCTAAACACGTATATCCTGCGGAGCCTTGTTCATTTACAAAAACGTATTTTCCTATATAATTTTCCCAGTTAACCCTTGATAGCCTGAACCAAAGATAAATTTCCAATGTAAAAGATAGGCCAGTATTTGCTCATCAAATCCAATAGATGTCAGTGTTATGCCTTTTCTTCATATAACAACTGGCATTTGTAACCTGTCAAGATATACATCATGTCAGTAAAAACCCTACATCATGGTATATATGTATGAACAGAAAAGGAAAGGGGGTAAATATATTGGAAATATATTGCTATGGAATTTTAAGGGATATATGTAATATGATGAGTTATATTTATTGTGCATTTAATTTATATAATACAATGAACAAAGAGTTTGAGGAAGAAAGGGTGGGGGGAGGGATAGGTTAATGTAAGATTAATTGTAATATAGAAGAGAGGTGTCTAGGTATGTATATGTTTGGGGAGGGATGGGAGGTGGGTGGGGGGAATTAAAATATGTATAATAACATTGTTTAAGAATGTCAAGTGAGTTATGTGAATCATTTGTAATAATATTGTACACTTGTTGAAAGAAATAAAATGAATAAAGATTTAAAAAAACAACAACAAAAAAACAGGCACTTCCACAGACACTTCCTAACATCTGTGTAACCTCTTAATTAGCTTGTGTTTGCTAATCTGTAAGAAATAGAGGCATTCACATAATTGTGTGTGTGTCTATATACAAAGAGAGTTTCCTCTGGAACCCTTATCTTTAAATTCCATGACTGCATTAAACAATAGTATATAGATTTATTACCTATATCGTAAAAGTCACAAGTCAAACTAAACTTTTGAACTTCCTTAGCATAGCTGAAATATAGAATCAGCAATTTAAACTTTTCAGTTTTTAATTACAATGCCTCAAACTTTGTCTCTATAGATCTCTCATCTGAGTTCCCAAATTTTTAATAACTACCTTGTTTTAATTCATTCACAAATTCAATTTTCTTTGACACCTTGTCGCACCTGTTAATTTCAGAAATTCCTCAACAAGGTAAAATACTCACTAGTGAAGTTGTCTTCCCCTCAAATTTCTCTCATGACACTTTCTCTTGTGCATCTTCTATAATAGAAACATAGAATATGACAGCAGAAAAGGGCTATCATCCCAACAAGTCTGCCCTCTCTAAGAACCATCCCTCCTAAACACTTCCTTGAAGTGAACCCACATGCTTATCCCATTTTTTCTTAAAATCGAGCACGTGGCTTGCCTCAATTATCTGAAGTGGAAGATTATTCTAACGATCAACCACCCTTTTGGTAAAGAAATACTTCCTAGTGTCACCATGAAATCTCCCACCCTTGATTTTTAACGGATGCCCTCTTGTTGCCGTAGGTCCTGTAAGGAAAAAGATGTCATCTTCTACCTCAATACGGCCAGTAACATATTTGAACGTCTCTATCATGTTCAAATATGTTACTGGCCGTTTTGAGGTAGAAGAAGATGTAATGTTATCTGTCTTCTGTAATAGAATTTAGGTTTATCCCAAAGTTTCTCTTGATTGAAAGTACCAGCTAAGGTAGTGAGAGAACGCTCTGAAAATTTTGAAAAACTTTTATGCTGAATTTTTTTTTTTTTTAATATATCTAGATTTGGTATACACATTTTCATGGATAGCTTCTGACAATTTACATTTAGGTACAGTAATGTATATCCCCATCTCTTACAATAGTAGTGTATCAGAGGCAGTAGAAAATAAAGAGACTTGCCAATGTTAACAAGGAGTTCCTCAGAATTTGAACCCTGGTTTCTCAGCTGCTCTACTCCACTCCAGATTTTCTCTTGAAATGCTAAGGGTCCCTTGACCTTGAAAGTACATACATTGTCAACTAAGTTGTAGATAAATAATATCCCTTCCTTACATTTTGTTGTCATTCTAAACTGCCTTTGCTTGTATAGCATTAAATTTGGTTCTGCAAATAACTGATTATTCTTTTAAAGGAATCGGGATCTCTTGGAACTTGGTCTGGACAATGAAGATTCAGAACATGAAAATGATGAAGACGCAAACCAAAGTTAGTATGCACAGACTTCATTTCACAAATACCAAGAAAAAGCACTCTCTTAATGTTTGCCTTTGTTTTCATTCCATACAGCAGTGCATCGCAAACTGTGTACCGCCTGAGATTTTGGGTGTGCCGCAAGACGCTTGGGAGGAGGAGAGGCACTGGCTGACTGCCTACAGGATGTGCTACTCGCGGCGAGAGGCGAATCCTGTAGGCAATCAGCCGGCGCCAGCTCCTCTCTTCTCTATAGAATACAGACATGTCCTAGTTTTAATAAACCTCAGCTACAACATCAGTCCCTAGTGGTGGAGTCTGTTCTGCAGCGAGTCAACAGCTCTCACTCATACACCAACACTCCACCAGGTAGAGAGGCCAGTACTCTGGATAGATTCAGCAAACGTGTATTCCAGGACTATAACTTCTACATGTCCATATATTTAAAGCAATATGCAGAATGGCTTATCTCCGAGTTTCTGATCTGGAGACTTTAGTGTAGAAGTGTTTCACTAATGGGAACCGCATCAAAGAGGCTGCAAACAAAATTAAAACACATGATGACTGTATAACTGCTCTATCAAAGGAACAATCGCATCTCAGCCTTACTCATCTTGCAGGTATTTCAATGCTTTTAGACATTCTTTTTACTATAACTCCAGACATCGTTACAACCAGACGCCTTCTGCACATTCAGAGAACCAGAGACGTCCTAGACAACAAAAGTCTCAGAATCAATCCAAATAACAGTCATTCTTTTGACTCCCTACTAGAGAGCATTGCCAACATAAGATTAGCCACTGCTGGGTCAGACCAGTGGTCCATCGTGCCCAGCAGTCTGCTCACCCAGCGGCCCTTAGGTCAAAGACCAGTGCTCTAATTGAGTCTAGCCTTACTTGCATATGTTCTGTTCCAGTAGGAAATTATCCAACCTTGTCTTGAATCCCTGAAAGGTGCTTTCGCCTATAATAGTCTCCGGAAGAGCGTTCCAGGTTTCTACCACTCTGAGTGAAGAACTTCCTTATGTTTGTACGGAATCTTTTCCCTTCGAACTTTAGCGAGTACCCTCTCGTTCTCTTCACCTTGGAGAGGATGAACAATCTTTCTTTCTCTACTAAGTCAATTCCCTTCAATATTGTGAATGTTTCGATCATGTCCTCTCTCAGTCTTCTCTTTTCAAGGGAGAAGAGGCCCAGTTTTTCTAGTTTCTCCCTCTAGATCTTCCAAATGGGGACAGGCTTCAATACTTACACCAATATTGGACTTTCATAACTTCAGACCAATGAGTGTCTCAGGGTTATACTCTCCTCCCACTATGAAAACCTCCTAACCACCCTCCAAGAGAGTTTCTTTTCAACTCCCTGCAGAACACTTCCTTTCACCAGGAGCTCTCAGCCCTTCTCCAGCTCAATGCAGTAGAACAAGTTCCTCTGCAAGAGATGGGCCTAGGGTTCCTGATACCATAGATAATCAGAGGTCTGTGCCCAATTCTAAACCTCTGTGCTCTCAACAAATACTTAGGGCCAGATTCTCTAATATTCACGGCAAAATTTGACAAGCCGCTGTTGCAGCCATTGTAACGATTTCAAAATACAAGTCATTCTGAAAAAAAAACATGCATGCAAATGAGGTTTGCAGAGATTTGTGAAGGGTTGCTAAATTTACATGTGCTATGTCATTGGTAATAGTGATCGGCACATGCGCAGAATACACCAATAAAAGAGGCATAATTGTGCACATGTACCAGGAAAAGAAACGCTGTAGGCACATATATAGGTATACCAGTGATATTGGACGAAGGGGAATGGAAAGGAGGTGCAAGTGTCGGCTTTCAACAAGCGTGTGATCAATAAGAATGCTTTGGATCCCTCCCTTCCCCCCAAAAAAAACAACAAACCTATTATAATTCATGTGAATCTTGTAATTTTTTTTAATGTCAAATTTTTTCATGAGCTACAGCCAGAAGCACATAAGGACAGGCGTATAATACACATGCTCAAGAAGCGTGCTTTTGATTTTTTCCCCTCAAAACTACTATAATTCATGTGAATCTTGTAATTTTTTTTTTAATTTCAAATTTTATTATGAGCCACAGCCAGAAACACACTCCTCATTTGCACTTTTCACAGTACCAGCACCCCTGGACCAGTCGGGGATTTTTGGTCACAAAAAGCCGGCACCACGCTTTGGGAATCACATGATGGAGAATTGCCCAGAGTGCTCCTTTGAATATTGAGCCCATTTTACTACCAGTTTGGTATTTATTACTTCATTGTAATACATTTGCATGGCATAGTCGGTCTGCCAGGGAACTCAGAAAAGACAACGGTGAGCCGTTTTAATAATCAGTCACTAAAATACATGCACGCTAAACCAACTAGAACTGGTTTAGTGACCATCGTTGAGGGCATGGTAAGTTTTAAGAATCTTCCTCTTAATGAAGAAGTAGTTTTGCATGGTGTGGCTGGGAACCCTTCTGCTATTGGACAAGAACCTTTGGTTCTGATCTCTAGGTCTCAAAGAAAAATACACTCACATTCCAATTTTACTTGCCCACAGAAAATATCTCTGCTTTCAAGTGGGTTCTTATCATTTTCAATATAGAGTTTTACCCTTTGGCCTAGCGTTAGCACTGAGAGCTGCAGCCCTTTGCTCATGGGGGTTTCACGTGTTTCCTTATCTAGATGACTGGTTGATCAAGATCTCTTCATAGCAAACTCAGCATGCCATTAATTCAACAGTTCATCTATTGGAACTGCTGGTATTTGCAATGAACTGCCAGAAGTCACACCTCCAACCAGTGCAGGCACTATTCAAAAGTCAAACCTTTCTACCTCAACAGAGGGTTGACAGTCTTATTCACCTGTGTAAGAAAGTCTTCTTCCTGTCAGCATTATAGCACAGCAAATGTTACTCCTGGGGTTGCATGGCATTGATGGTTCACACATCTACACTTAAGAGTTCCCCAGTAGACTCTCCTCCAAGTGGTTGCAAAATATCAGATCTCTCGTTGCAATAATACAAGTGACCTCAAATCTTCATCATTCCCTCCAGTGATGGATACTTCCATCCAATTTCTCCAGAGGCCTGCTCATCCAACCTCCTCCCCACAAAAAGCTACTCACCACAGACATGTCCATGCTGAGCTAGGAAGCCCATTCAACGGCCTCCACACTCAGGGAGTCTGCAATACTCAAGAGAAAGCCATATTAATCTCCTTGATCTCTGAGCAATTTTCAATGCTCTCTTCACCTTTCAAGACAGCTGACAATCAAGTCACTATGTTTTGCTTGAACAAACAAGGAGGTACAGTATCTCTCCCTCTCTGCCAGGAATCAATAGAAATATGGAAGTGGGCAATTACTCACAACATGCGGCTCAAAGCAGTTTATCGTTTAGGGAAGCAGAACGTCTTAACAGACAAACTGGCCAGGCCCCTACAACCTCACAAGTAGTCTCTAAACACATCAATCTTACAACAGATCTTATCAGATTGAGGGATCCCAAAATACGAGGGTCATTTCATAAATAATGCACACTATTTTTTAATGTACATGGGTTTGTGGTTTTTTTCTCAAGTATTTCTTTACAATCCTTCAATATAGTCTCCCTGCTTTGCAATGACCGAGTCCGAACATCCGGGAAGCTTCATTATTCCATGCAAGAAACCGTTTTGTTTAGTTGCCAAATGGCTCGGCTAATGGCGGAAGAAAGCTCTTCTAGAGATGCAAAACGATGTCCACGCCTAGGTTGTTTCAACTTTGGAAAAAGGTCGAAGTCTGGTGGACTCATGTCTGGACTGTAGGGAGCATGAGGTAACACCTCCCAGCCGTATTAGCATAGTTTTTAAATGACGAGCAGAGAGCTCCATTTTTCCCACGACCAAAAAAATTTCAATGTGCTCAATCAAAAGTCAAACAAATTATTTTTGCTTCTGATCATGAAAGCATCATCATCACAGGCAACGGAAGTTCCATGTGGAAGAAATGTCACAGCAGTGTATTATCGTGATTTTTTGCAAAAAATGCGCAGGAAAACACAGTTGTTCTTGGCAGGGCCACTCATACTTTATGACAACGCTCGCCCATACATAGGGAATGTCATTGAAAAACTACACCAGTCTTTGACCTTTTTCCAAAGTTGAAACAACCTATGCGTGGACATCGTTTTGCATCTCTGGAAGAGCTTTCTTCTGCCAGTACCCGAGCCATTTGGCAACTGAACAAAACAGTGTCTTGGATGGAATAATGAAGCTTCCCAGACGTTGGGACTCGGTCATTGCAAAGCAGGAAGACTATATTGAAGGATTGTAAAGAAATACTTGAAAAAAAAAATAAAACATGTAAATTTTAAAAAAATAGTGTGCATTATATATGAAATGACCCTCGTAGATCTCTTTGCTTTTCCCCACAACCAGAAGCTTCTGCTCTAACGCTCCAGACTCTAAAGTCAGACACCTTTCTTTTTGACTTGTGAGAGATGTTCCTCTATGCATTTTTTCCAGTAACTCTAGTCAGGAAAACTGTATTCAAACTTCGCCAAGATCGAGACATCATGATTTTCATTGTGCCTCGTTGTCTATGTCAACCATGGTTCCCTCTTCTACAGCTTTCTTTTCGGGAATACATCACACTTCAGTTGTTTCCATTGTTACTCAGACAGAATAAGGGCTCTCTCTTTCATCCCAATCTACACTCGTTAGCTCTCACAGCATGGCATCTATCTTCCATTGAGTAGACACTTTCACTCTGTCTTCACCAGTAGAAGCTATCATTGAATCTTCAAGGAAACCTTCCATACGACGATGTTATTATTATTATTATTTTTTTTTAATGGACTCTCTTCTCTGTCTGATGTGATCTCCATTCACTAGATCCAATCACTTGTCCTTTGTGGTGCAGTGATCAGCCTTAGCCTTCTGAGATTGTAGGTTCAAACCCTGTGCTGCTCCCTGTGACTCTTGGCAAGTCACTTAATCCTCCACTGCCCCAGGTACATTAGATAGATTGTGAGCCCACCAGGACAGTTAGGGAAAATGTTTGAAGTACCTGTATGTAAACCGCTTTGAGTGTGGTTGTATAACTACAAAAAGGCGGTATACAAGTCCCAATTCCTTCCCTTTCTCTTTGCCATTCATTCTGGATTATTTCCTTAAACTTTCCAATTCTGGGCTTAAAATTACTTCACTATGAGTTCATCTCAGTGCTATCTGTGCACTTCATTGCCCGTTGGACAAGAAACCATTGTCTGTGCATCCCTTGGTTTTCAGATTCATGAAAGATTTTTACCATACCAAGCCTCCTCTCAAACCTACTGCTATTTCCTGGGACCTCATTGTCATTCTGTTCATACTACATAAGAACGTAAGAATTGCCATACTGGGACAGACCGAAAGTCTATCAAGCCCAATATTCTGTTTCCAACAGTGGCCAACCCAGTTCCCAAATACCTAGCTAGATCCCAAGTACTAAAACAGATTTTATGCTGCTTATCCTAGGAATAAGCAGTGGTCTATTGCATACTTGGCATTAGCATTTAGTAGAACTTCAGCATGTCCCAAGCACACTCCAGGGGTCACTTTAACTCTTTTTACAAAGAGGGCTGCGTTTAGGATAAGGAGTTTATAATTTTGGTCGGCATCGCCTCTCATTAAACAGAAGGAGTTTTTGTTATGAGTCAATTTAATTTGAAGATCCACGCTGTAGATCAACAGCTTTTCTTGAAAAAATAAATCACTCTGTAAATGTCCCAACAGCTCCACCTTGTGACTGTAAAGTAAGCCCTTTTGGTAAAACCAATGTTGCAAGCTCCTATATTTTTCACCTCATATATGTCCAGCTATATCTTTATAAAACAGACTACTTGTAAACTGTGATTTGAAGGCTCCTTCGCTATAATTAAGGAGCAGCTCTATGAGGGCTCTGTTGGGGTAGCAGTTGTTGCTCTAGCTAATCAGTTAGTCTCCCAGGGGTGACACCAATTGGCTAAAAATAGATGCAATAAGGTAGTTTACCAGTGCTACTTTAGTTGTTGCATCAATGTCTGAACCACCATCTTCCACAATTTTACCGGTCAAGTACAAGCGAGTGCTATTTAAATCAATGTAGTCTTCACCATGACCGGCTATATTAGAAGTCCAAAGGTGCTGTTTTTGACAGTTGATAATGGTGAAATTTCCACATAAATGCTTTTTGCAATACTGGTTTGGGTCGGGGCTAATGCAAACAGGTCGTAGTTCCAATTTAACACATTCTTCAAAGGTGTGGTGTACAAAAGTCATGATGCTTTTTTTAGAATCTATCACGCTTCCTAGAACGGGCCCTTCTCTTCTTAGACTCATTGGTTAGCTTCTGAGACTTGTCACCTTTGAGTTTCTTTCTTTTAAAAGGTTTGGGAGGTCCTTGAGGATTGGGCTTCTTTCTTTTAACACAACCATTCCTGACCCATCCTGCTCTGCAGAATGGTTCATTTTATTTAGAGCAGCTGTTGCGACGTGACCCACGACATCATAGAAACATGATGGCAGATAAAGGTCAAATGGCTCATTCAGTCTGCTCATCCGCAGTAACTATTATCTCTTCCTTTCTCTAAGAAATCCCACATTTGGCGATCACCTTTCATATGTGGTTTAATAAACCCAAAACTACTTCTCAAAAATGAAATTGTTTTCCTAAAGAGACTATGAAATACATCATCCACTCCAGTACCATACATGACAGGGATCCCGTAATATCCTGAAAGTACATAGCTATCTTGTGTTGTGTAATAATTTTTGTATGTGTTGGGGTCTCCATAGTCTTTAGGAATCAACACTAAAGAACTGTTCAACCTGGTTAAAAATTTATTTGATACCACACGTCACAATCATTCCATGCACGACACAAAACTTCCATCAGCAGACGATCTAGCACAACACTTTGACTCAAAAATTGTGAACCTAAGGAACAAGTGCCCAACAAACAACAAACATGAACTTCAAATAGCCAACATAAATGATAATGAAATACCAGTGGATATGCTTTGGAACTCCTTTCAGGATCCAGAATGGAATAACTTCATAAAACTCTATAACAAATATACTAAATCAAACTGCATCCTAGATCCCTGTCCCCCCAACATTATGAAAGCAGCCCCATTAGACTTTAAAATAACACTGTGGAGTCATATGACCAATATGCTGAAAATCGGAAAATTCCTAACGAACAACGATCACATTATAATCACCCCAATTCCAAAAAATCGTAAACAATCCCCAACATCAGTAACTAACTATAGACCGGTAGCATCCATTCCACTTTTCGTAAAAATAATGGAAGGCTTAGTACATACCCAATTGATGGACTACCTTGATCAGTTCTCGCTACTACATGAAACCCAGTCTGGCTTCAGACCTCTGTTTAGCACTGAGACGGTGATTGCAGCTACCCTTGAATACTTACGCAACTTATTCAGCAAGGGCCATAACGCCTTAATCATGCAATTCGACATGAGCTCGGCCTTCGACTTGGTGGATCACGAAAAATTGCTACAATGTTTAGACGCAATCGGCATCGGAGGCGAGGTACTCGACTGGTTCCAAGGATTCCTCACAACCCGCACATATCAAGTACGCTTCAACTGCAACCTCTCTAAAACATGGAGAAACCCATCAGGCGTTCCACAGGGGTCCCCACTATCCCCACTACTCTTCAACGTCTATACATCTTCACTAGGCAAGCAGCTGGCCCGGCGGGGTATAAAAGTATTCAGTTATGCGGATGACTTTACAATCATTATCCCGTTCATCACGTCTCCCTCTGAAATCACCCCCACAGCAACAGAAGCGCTAAACCTGATGGAACAATGGACCACAGAATTCAGACTGAAGCTCAATTCAGATAAAACTAAATTCTTTATAGCCTCGCCACACCCACATATCACGACAAAATCAATACACATTAACAATCTTAACTACCCCATTCAACCAACAATGAAGGTTCTGGGGGTATTACTGGACCAAGGTCTAACTATGAAAGACCATGTGGACTCCCTAGTCAGAAAAGGGTTTTTTACTCTCTGGAAACTTAGGTCCATTAGAGCATACTTCGACGCCTCAGCATTCAGAATTCTAGTACAATCCCTAATACTAAGCCACCTTGACTATTGCAACATTACCCATCTGGCCATCCCCCGGAAGCAAATGCAGAGACTTCAACTGATACAAAATGCAGCAGTCAGGTTGATTTTCGGGCTGCAGAAGTCCGATCACATAACCCCTACCTACCGACTCCTGCACTGGCTGCCAATGGAAGCACGTACGAAGTTCAAGCTGGGATGTCTCTGCTTCAAGGTATTAATCTGGCCTAGCCCCTAAATACATAACAGACCTCTTCTCATTCTCAACCAACAGACATGAGAGAAGAACACACCTGAAATTCGTTTCCCCACCGGCTAGAGGATGCAAATATAAGAGATACCATCAACAACTTCTATCGTATCAAGCAGCCTTATGGGGCAAAGACTTAGAAAAACTAATTACACACACAAACAACTATGGTGAATTTAGAAAACACCTAAAAACATTCCTGTTCTCGAAATACCTAGGTAACGATTCAGGACAATAGCCCCCTTCGTAATCCCACCCAGATCTGATCTTGTAAACTGTTAACCTCTGATCTCTAACTATGATTGCTCCATTCAATTTATGGAATTTCTCTAATTCATTGTAAATCGCACGGAACTTCACGGTCCTGCAGTATATAAACTGTTGCTATTATTATCACTGTTGTTACTATCAGATGTTCTCAGCTATACTCTGTAAGTCGCTGTCTGTACAGTTTCTCTTCGTTGTGAACCACCTAGAAGTCGCAAGATTGTTGGCGGTATATAAGAATAAAGTTATTATTATTATTATTATTTAGTCACCAACATTTTAAAAAAACAAGTCTTCTGGGGGTGCAGATGAAGTTTAAGGATGTATTGCTTGTTCACAGGGACATACCGTATTTCCCTATATATAGGCCGTGGCCTATACATGGTTTTTACAAACCCGTGTATGGGGCGCAGCCTAGTTATATGGGGCAGCCTATATAAAACTTTAAAATCATCCCCCCACCCAGGTACCTTTTTAGGAAGCCCCCTCGCTGGTGCACGGCTCTAGTCTCCATTAGTGCAGGGCAGCCACTATCTCTTTGGCATCCGGCCTGCCCCCACACTCCTTGCTGAGTGGCTGAGGTCAGTTCTTGTGAGTCCTGTGAGAGCTGACGTCAGCCATTCAGTGGGCAGTGCGGGGGCAGGCTGGATGCCGAAGAGATCACGGCTGCCATGCACCACTGGAGACCGGAGCCGCACACCAGTGAAAAGGCTTCTTAAAAAAGGTACCAGGGCTGGGGAGGGGGGGGATTAATGTAAAAGGCAGGGGAGGTACTGCAAGATAAGCCGTGGCTAATATCATGAGGCGGCTTTTCTTCCGGTTTTTAAACATAGACCACCTATGCAGAGGGGCGGCCTATATGCGGGGAAATAGGGTAGTGCAATTTATTGTAAGTGAGGGTGATGAACTTATCTCTTGACCCCTTAGTCTTTCCTCATACGAGAGGAGTTCCATCCCCTTTATCATCTTGGTCGCTCTTTGAACCTTTTCTAGTGCTGCTATATCTTTTTTGAGATAAGGAGACCAGAACTGAATGCAGTACTCAAGGTGAGGTTGCACCATGGAGCGAGACAGAGGCATTATAACATTCTTAGTCTTGTTTACCATCCTTTTTCTAATAATTCCTAGGATCTTGTTTGCTTTTTTGGCATATATTGGGCAGAAGGTTTCAGTGTATTGTCTATGATTTCACCCATATCTTTTCCTTGAGCGCTTATCCCCAAGGTGGACCCTAGCATCCGGTAACTATGATATGGAGTATTCTTCCCAATGTGATCACTTTGCATTTGTCCACATTAAATTTCATCTGCCATTTGGATGACCAATCTTCCAATTTCCTAAGGTCTTCCTGTAGTTTTTCACAGTCCACATGCGTTTTAACAACTTTGACCAGTTTAGTGTCATCTGCAATTTTAGTCATCTCACTTGTAGTTCCAATTTCCAGATCATTTATAAATAAGTTAAATAGCAATGGTCCCAGTACAGATCACTGTGATAAACCACTATTTACCCTCCTCTGTTGAGAAAAATGGCCATATAACCCTACCCTTTGTTTTCTGTTCGATTAACCAATTTTTAATTCACAGTTGAACATTGCTTCCTATCTCATGACTCTTTAATTTTCTCAGGAGCATCTCATGATGAACTTTATTAAAAGCTTTCTAGAAATCTAGATACACTACATCAATTAGCTCGCCTTTATCCACATGTTTATTCACATCTTCAAAGACGTCATATTGATGAGGCAAGACCATCCTCAGCTGAACCCAAGTTGACTGTCTCATTAAATCATGTTTGTCTACATGTTCCACAATTTTATATTTTATAATTGTTTCCATTGTTTTGCCCTTCACTGAGGTCAGGCTTACCGGTCTGTAATTCTCCGGATCTCCTATGGAACCCTTTTTAAAAACTGGTGTAACATTAGCCACCCTCCAATCTTCAGGTACTCCTTGGACTAGATTGGAAGATTGTAGCCACCAGCACAGGCTGTGACAAACCAACCCCCGAAGAAGGACAGGAGAGTCTAGATTGTGAATCTGCGGCGACTACCGCCAAAGAAGCACATACTAAAGAGGGCACATGTGAGCCTGAGCCCACCTGACTTCTTCCAGGTAGGCCGCCATTGACATCAGGACCTGTAGAAAATCCTGCGCCCGAGAGGAATGACAATCCATGAGGGAGCGAATCTGTGATTTCAATTTCAACACCCGAGCCTAGGGAAGGAAGATTCTCCCTAAGCCGGTATGAAAGAGAACTCCGAGATACTCCAAGTGCTGAAACGGAGTGAACCAGCTCTTGGACAGGTTGACCACCCAATCCAGCAACTGCAGAAACTCCACTACTCAAATCAACCAGTCTGGATGAACCAAAATGCCCTCTTTACGCAAGGCCATGGCCACCACCACCTTAATTTTGATGAAGGTCTGCAGAGCAGTGGCCAATTCAAAACGAAATGCACAAAACTCATAGTGGTTTCCCAAAATTGCAAATTGAAGGAAGCACTGATGGGAGGCCCAAATGGGAACATGCAGGTAGACCTATGTCAGGTCTAGAGAAGTCAGAAATTCCCCAGGTTGGACCGCCAGAATTAATAATAATAATAACTTTATTTTTTGTATACCGCTACAATCTTGCGACTTCTAGGCGGTTTACAGTGAAGAGAGCTGGACAATCAGCGAATTACAGAGTAGAAATAGGGAAGATGTCACTGAACAGTCAGTGATTACAGAGTACAATTAGTGATAACATAATATCAACATGTTACAGTGAGGCGGGCTGAACAATTAGCGAATTCCAGAATACAGTTGGCGAAGATGTCACTGAACAGTCAGTGGAAACAGAGTACAATTAGTGAGAATACAAGGTATCGGCATATTGTTAATAAGTTTTAGAAGTGGTATCTGATTAGGAGATAAATCTATCTAGGAGATAAATCTATCTAGCTTGAAACTTAAAGATTCTATCCAGAAAGGACCTGTATTTGCAATCAGTGATCTTCGGATAGGTAAAAATATAGCGATTTCTAGTTGTCCTCGTGGGGATGTGCAGCTCGAAATGTGGTAGGAGATAGGTAGGGGCCATTCCCCACACCAATTTAAAGCAAAAGCATGAGAATTTGAATATTATTCATGCCTCCATTGGTAACCAGTGTAGCAGTTTGTAGTAAGGACTAATGTGTTCGCTTTTTTCAATCCGAATATTAAGCGTATGGCTGTGTTTTGCACTATTCTTAATTTTTTCACAGTTTTTTTAGGTACACCCATGTAAAAGATGTTGCAGTAGTCCAGAATGGATAGAATCAATGATTGTACCAGTAGTTTGAAAGATAGAGGGTCGAAATATTTTTTGATGGTTTTTAATTCCCATAGTGCAAAGAAGCACTTTTTTGCCACCGTGTTAGTGTGTTCGGTCATTGTCAAGTGAGTGTCTAAAATGACTCCTAATATTTTTATAGTTTTTGATATTGGGTGATCATGACTGTTTAGGTGTATTGATGTTATAGTGATTTTGTCCTTTGGGCTAGCCAAGAAAATTTTTGTATTTTCAGTGTTTAATTTCAATTTAAAGTTGATAGTCCATTGTTCAATTTCAGTCATGATATGGGAAATGTGTTTTAAAGTTTCGTTGGTCGCGTTATTCAGGGGAATTAAAATAGAGATATCATCAGCGTATATGTAGTATTTTAGGTTTAGCTTTTGTAATAGGTGTCCTAGAGAAGAAATGTAGATGTTAAATAAGGTGGGTGATAGTGGGGAGCCTTGTGGTACTCCCGAAGGGTTTTTCCAAGAGTTGGAGTAGTTCCCATCGCAGATCACTTGATATGATCTTTTGGTTAAAAAACCCTGAAACCAGTTCCAAACTCTTCCTGTGAGCTCCATTGCGTCTAAGCAATGTAGCATTATTTCATGATCCACTAGGTCAAATGCACTGCTAAAATCTAGTTGTAAGATTAGAGCACTGGTACCTTGTTCCGCCACTTATTTCTGCCCAATGGGATGATCAGTGATACTCAAAAAAGCACACAGACTATATAAAGCCTAAACAATAACACTTTATTACATGCATAGATAAATATAAAAATAGAATAACATCACCGTATTTCCGGACATCACTATCCCTCACAATCTGGAATCCACAGCGATTGATAGGAGAGGAAAACCGAACCGGGCTGTCCCTTTGTTGCAACGAAACTGGATTCATTTTCTATGGGCTGAGTTAGTCTCTTTTATAGGGAAAAACTGCTGCCCTCTTAGTAAGACAGCCGGTTCTGGTCTTTTGTTATCTGTTTTGACAACACCCTGGTCAAAAGAAGTCAAGATAGCAGATACTTGTTTGGTTCCCCTTTTCCTTTTGATGTAACCCAGGAGGTGTGGCAGAGCCCGGTTTCCCATTTGTCTTTACTGATGTTATTACGCATGCAAAGGAAGTCAAGCTGTTAAATAAGCAAGGTTATTGCAGAGACCATCTGGTCTTACTGTTCTGTGGAGATCAAAGAGGTCAGGATCTCAAATACGCAAGAAGGTGTTGCAGTTTTATTGTCTCTTTGATGCTATCCAGTTGACACTTAGACAAAGGAAGTCAGGATCTCAAATAAGCAAGGTTATTGCAGAGACCATCTGGTCTTACTGTTCTGTGAAGATCAAAGAGGTCAGAATCTCAAATACGCAAGGAGGTGTTGCAGTTTATTGTCTCTTTGATGCTATCCAGTTGACACTTAGACAAAGGAAGTCAGGATCTCAAATAAGCAAGGTTATTGCAGAGACCATTTGGTCTTACTGTTCTTTGGAGGTCAGGATGTCAGGTAAGCAGACTTGAGGATTCATATCAGTAATATGTTCTGAACATGTCAGTAATATGCTGACAAATGAAAGAACCTCCCTCACCCCAAGAAGTCTACAAAGATTAGGGAAAAGAGATGAAGTCCAACTCCAAACTAAGCAAAGAATGAAAATAATTCTATAATTTAGTTTAAGAGTATTAACCGGACAAGCCCTCAGTCACACAGCAACCTCTGGAAACTCCAGGGAAAAGCTGTCGCGGATTTACACCCAGAAAGGTGTTAACTGCGAAACATCCCCGGGCTTGCTCCGAATAATATTTGTGGTGCTTAACTAGTGCAAAATGTGCAATGTGTGAAAAAACTCAAATGAAAAAAACACACATTATCACATTTACTGCTTATGGATCACCATTTCCATTACACACGGAGAAGCTAAGTTCTTACAGTCTGTGTATTTTTGAGCTTGGTTGGATTTGGACACTAACTTTCCAGTTTGGCCCTCAGCTTAGGGGTAAGAGATGAATTCCTTCTTTATTTTGATAATGTGTATTTTTTTCATTTGAGTTTTTTCACACATTGCACATTTTGCACTAGTTAAGCACCACAAATATTATCCGGAGCAAGCCCGGGGATGTTTCGCAGTTAACACCTTTCTGGGTGTAAATCCGCGACAGCTTTTCCCTGGAGTTTCCAGAGGTTGCTGTGTGACTGAGGGCTTGTCCGGTTAATACTCTTAAACTAAATTATAGAATTATTTTCATTCTTTGCTTAGTTTGGAGTTGGACTTCATCTCTTTTCCCTAATCTTTGTAGACTTCTTGGGGTGAGGGAGGTTCTTTCATTTGTTAGCTTGTTGTTGTACCTCCTCCATTTAGGGTTCTATTTTTTGTCTTGTTCAAGTAATATGCTGAGGCATAACATACCTCTACTAAAGAGTCCATATAGATGGTTTAGGTTTGATGCTAAGACTGTCTCTGTGCTGAAACCTTTTCTGAAACCTGATTGGTGTTCGTTTAAGAGGTTAAATTTGTCTAGGTGATACTAGTTCCAGGTTGACCAATCCTTCCAATAGCTTGGTGAATAGGGGGATACTCGCTCTGGGTCTGTAATTGGACTTTAGTGTGATTGAGTTATTTTGGTCTTTAGGGATGGGTGTGATCAGGATGTGTCCTATTTCCTCATGGCATGTTCCACTGATGAGAGTGGTAGTTTTCCAGTTAAATAAGTCTTTTTTGAATTCGGATACTGCAACTTTCATGATCTTAGATGAGCATTCGTCTAGCAAGCAGTTTGATTTGGAGTATTTGTTAAATAAAGCGAGGAATTGATGCCAATTAGGGGGCTCAAAATGATCCCAGAGCATGTCCACTCTGGGTAACCTTTCCTGCGGCCTGAATTGGAATTCGAAATCAGGTGTGGGTGTAGGTATTGTTGCTCTTAAGTCTAAGAATTTTTTATTGAAGTAGCTGGCAAGGGTGTCGACCGATGGTATGCGTTCGTTATTCTTTTTCAGAATCTGTGTTGTGTCTGTTAGCCTGTTTACCAGTTTGAACAGTTCTCTGCTATTTATTTTAGAAGTTCCTATTTTTTGTGCGTAGTGTTTAGAACGTTTCTCTTTTATCCGGGTTTTGTATTTTTTCATTTTTTGTTTCCATTTACTTTTATCTTCCTCTTTGTCTGTTTTGAGCCATGTTATTACTGATTTCAGGGTTTCCATATAAAACACGGAACACAGAGTGCCCACACAGATGTCTAATAAACTGAGTGCCTTCAAGATAGGTCCCAAAATGACGGGCTGGGCAGGAACTGGTTGAGTGGAAGTCGACAGAGGGCAGAGAAGCAAATCTTACCTGACAGCCCTTCAGCAATATCGTTTATAAAAATGTTAAAAAGAACAGGCCCAAGAATAGAACCTTGATGTACACTACTGGTAACATCCCTTTTCTCAGAGCAATCTCTATTGATCACTACCCTTTTGTCGCCTTCCACTCAACCAGTTCCTGACCCAGCCCGTCACTTTGGGACCCATCCCGAGGGCACTCAGTTTATTTATTAGAAGTCTGTGTGGGCATTGAGTTCCGTGCTTTCATATGGAAATCCTGAAATCAATAATTCTGGCGGTCCAGCCTGGGGAATTTCTGACTTCAGTAGACCTGACTGCAGTCTACCTGCATGTTCCCTTTAAGGCATCCCATCAGCGCTTCCTTTGCTTTGCGATTTTGGGAAAGCACTATTAGTTTTGTGCGCTTCCTTTTTAATTGGCCAGTGCTCCACAGTCCTTCACCAAGAATTACGGTGGTGGTGGTAGCTGCCTTGAGTAAAGAGGGTTCATCCCTATCTGGACAACTGGTTGATTTGAGCAAAGTCTTTTCAGCAGAGCTCCCAGTTCATGACTCAAGTAGTGGAGTTTCTGCAGTCACTGGGTTGGGTGGTCAACCTGTCCAAGAGCCAGTTGACTCCGTCTCAGCGCTTGGAGTATCTTGGAGTTCTCTTTGACACCGGCTTGGGGAGATTCTTCCTTCCCGAGGCCCATATGTTGAAATTGCAGTCGCAGATTCACTCCCTCATTGATTGTCGCTGCTCTCGGGCGCAGAATTTTCTACAGGTCCTGGGGTCGATGGTGGCCTCCCTGGAAGTAGTCAGATGGGCTCGGGCTCACATGTGCTTCTTCGGCAGTGGTCGCCGCGGATTGACAATCTGGACACTTCTATCCCTCTTCGAGGGTTGGTTCGTCGTAGCCTGCACTGGTGGCTACGGTCTTCCAATCTAGTTCAAGGAGTGAATCTGGATCAGCCCCAGGTGACAGTGGTTCTAATGGTCACCAGTCTCCTCGGTTGGAGAGCTCAATGTCTCAGTCATTAAATGCAGGGAAGCTGGACGCCGGTGGAGGCTTTCTGTTAGATATTCTGGAGACCATAGCCATTCAAATGGCATTGCTGGCTTTCCAATTATTGCTGGAGGGCTAGTCAGTTCTGGTTCTTTCAGACAATACCACGGTGGTGGCTCTTGTCAATCATCAGGGGGGCCAAGAGTCATCTGGTGGCGCAGGAGGCAACTCTTCTCATGGGATGGGCAGAGGCTCATCTTTTGGACATCTCAGCTTCCCACATAGCGGGAGTGGACAATGTCCAGGGGGACTTCCTCAGTTGTCAGATGCTGAATCCTGGAGAGTGGTGTCTTGGGTTGGAAGCCTTTGAGTTGATTGTTCAGGCCTGGGGCCGGCTGGTCATGGATCTCATAGCCACGAGTGTCAACGCCAAAGTGCCGAGGTTCTTCAGCCAGTTCAGTGATTACCAGGCCGAGGGGCTGGATGCTCTCGTGCAGCATTGGCCAGTAGTTGGCCTGCTGTAGATATTTCCTCCGCGGCCTATGGTGGGCAAAGTGCTTTTTCTCATTGCTCGGCATGCAGGTCGCTTGATTGATGGCTCCAGATTGGCCCAGGCGCCTGTGGTGCACAGATCCGGTTCATCTTCTCATAGCAGATCCTCTGTACCTCTCACCAGACCATCTGACTCATGGTCCCATCTCCATGTTTGATCTGGGTCCCTTTTGTCTTACAGCTTGGCTCTTGACAGGGAACGCCTAAGTAAGAAAGGTTATTTAGATAAGGTGATCTCCATCCTCTTGGGCTCTCAGAGACTTTCCATCTCTTGGGCTTATGTGTGCATTTGGTGTCTTTTTGAGGACTGATGTTCTGCATGGGGCATGATTCCCCTTTGCACGTCTTTTCCTCACATATTGGAGTCTTTTCAGGATGGCTTGGAGCATGGCAGTACCTGGTCCTCCCTTAGGGTGCAGATTGCGGCTTTGTCTTCTTTTTGAGGCTTGTTGCATGGCCGGCATTTGGCCTCTTCTCTGGATATGATTTGTTTCTTGAGAGCGGCAAAATTGCTCTGGCTGCCAGTTTGTCCTTCGGTTCCAGCCTGGGATGTTTCATGTTTATTAAATTTGATGCAAACGCTTATAACATAATTTAAAAGTGAATTACAAATATAAAATTGTGGTGACAAAAACATTTAGTTAAATGTTCATTAACAAATTAGAGACTGACTTACTGACAACAGGAGGAGAGAGGGTGGAACTACAAAATTTTAGAAAAAGGCAATAATGAAGGATCACATAATGGGAAGGGGATGGAGGGCAGGAACAGAATGCTTAAAAGCAAGAAGTCTGCAGAAATGTTATTGGTTGGAAAAAAAATTAATTTTCGAAAGCATCTTTAAAAAAAGCTTTCAAAGAACTTTTAAACTTATCTAATACTGTTTCTCCTCTGATATATCTGGACTTTCAAACTGGTTCTCTCCATGCTTGTTCGTCCTCCTTTCGAGCCAATTGACTCCTGCATGTTGAAGGACCTTACTCTTAAGGCAATGTTCCCGGTGGCCATTATGTCCACGAGACGCATTTCCGAACTGCAGGCCTTTTTTTGTAGGTCTCCGTTCCTGGAGATTTCTAGAGAGCAGGTCGTGCTGTGGCTGGTCCCCTCCTTTCTGCCGAATGTGGTTTTGCCCATTTCTATCCCATGTACTGTCAAATGTGTCTTTATTGTAAACCGCTTCGAACTTCACGGTATAGCGGTATATAAGAAATAAATTATTATTATTATTTCCATGTTAACTAGTCCGTTGTCCTTTCGGTCTTGGGTAGCTGGAAGGGCTCTTTGGAGCAGATGCAGTTGCACGAATTGGATGTCCATAGAGTCCTTTGTTCAGCGGACCCAGGAGTTCCATCAGTTGGATCATCTTTTTGTCCTTTTAGCGGGTCCTCTTAAGGAGAACAGTGCTTCCAAGGCTAAGATTGTGTGCTGAATCAAGGAGGCTATTGCTTCAGTGTACCTTCTTGAGAAGAAATCTGTTCCGGATTTTATCAGAGCTCATTCTACTCAGGGGTCAGAGTTTGCTTGTGCCTCCAGTGGATATCTATAAAGCGGCAGTTTGGTCTTCTCTCCATTTCTTTTTTTTTTTTTTTTTTTTTTTAATTCTTTAGTCATTTTTACATATTACAACAAGTGTATCAGATGAAATCATACGAATTTGTATATATACACTTGATTAACTTTCATGTAACACTTTAAATATAACATTTCAGTCAATACCTATGTTTTATAATATCTTGAATATTATATACTACATCTAATATCTAAAGAATTAATATTAGGATAAAAAAAACCTCCCATCCAATCCCTTCCTCTACAGAAATTCCATCTACAATATATCAAAATTATTAACACATTCATATACATTATAGTATTAATAAATATTACCCACCCATAACCCCTCATGTCGAATATCTTACTTTAGGAAAATGCTATTACTCATTGCAAAAATCTATTAATCCCATATTTTCTGAAACTTATCAAAATATCCTCTCTGTGTTGCTACTGTACGCTCCATTTTATATATATGACATACAGAATTCCACCAAAAGTTGTAATTTAATCTGTCATAATTTTTCCAATTATATGTAATCTGTTGAATGGCTACTCCAGTCAATATAAATAAAAGTTTGTTATTATTTGACGAAATTTGACTCTTTGCTCTCATTGCCATGTCAAATAAAATAGTATCATATGTCAAGGCCACCGGATTATCTAACATCCTATTTATTTGAAGCCAAATTGATTTCCAAAATAATAATATAAATGGACATAAAAGGTGATCTAATGTCCCAGCCTCAAGATGACAGTGCCAACATCTATTAGACTTAGAGCTATCTAATTTTTGTAAACGAACAGGGGTCCAAAAAGCTCTATGCAAAAGAAAGAACCATGTTTGTCTCATAGATGCAGATACTGTACATCTCATCCTCCAAAACCAAAGTCGTGGCCATTGAGATGCATTAATTTGATGCTTAATCTCAATACTCCAAATATCCCGAAGGCCAGTTTTTGTTTTTTTATTCACAAATCCAGATATTAATTTATACAACTGTACGGCTTGGTGACCTATGAAAGCCACCTGAAAGCATAAGAATTCCATACTATATTGATTATTAAGAGTTTTCCATTCAGGGAACCCCGCCTGAATGGCCTGCTTCAGTTGTAACCATCTATAACTTTGTGATTTGTTGAGACCAAATTTATGTTGCAATTGTGAAAACTCAAGCATCTTACCATTAGATATTAAATCTTCCAATGTACGTATTCCTGCCATCATCCAATGCTTCCAGATGATTTTAAAACCACCAATTTTGATCTTGGGGTTTAGCCAAATCGTTTGAGTTGTTGATTTGTTTATCGAAATAGGAGTTAGATTATTTACATATCTTAAGGTTTTCCATGTATCAACAAATATTCTATGATCTTTATATAACCTTGGCATTTTGATACTAAGAACATGACCAAGTCGCAAAGGAAACATGAGTCTCCATTCTAACCAGAACCAGTCTGGGATATTATCAATGGGCTCTGGGAGGACCCAGTACATACCTTGACGCAATATATAAGCCTGATGATACCTATAGAAATTAGGAAAATTTACCCCACCCTCCATAATTGGCTTTTGTAAAGACACTAAAGCAATTCTAGAAATTTTACCCAGCCAAATAAATTTTGTTAGAATACTATTCAACTTTTTATAGAAAGACCCCTGGAAGAAAACTGGTAACATTCCCATTTGGTAACAAACCACAGGTAAAATCATCATTTTAACAGTTTGTTCTCTCCCTCACCAAGATAAATGCAAAGGATTCCATTGCTCATACATTTCTGTCACCTTCTGTAATAAACGTTTTTCATTTATTTTCATTGTATCGTCCACTGTATTTTTGATCCAAATTCCTAAATATTTTAGACCATCTTCCTTCCACACAAATGAAAATGCATCAAATAAACCCTTTGTACAATGTACATTAAGTGGAAGAACTTCTGATTTATTCCAATTTATCTTATAACCTGAAAACTTTCCAAATTTCGCAATCAATTCAAGCAAACATGGAATGGTTGTTTCTGGATTTCTCAAATAAAGCAAGATATCATCCGCAAACGCAGATACTTTATATTCTCGATCTGAACGCAGAATACCTTGTATCTCCTTTACCTGTTGGATAGCTAATAACAAGGGTTCCAAAACAATATCAAAAAGCAAAGGAGATAAGGGACAACCTTGCCTAACCCCCCTCTGCAAATTAAAGCGTTCTGAAAAATTATTATTAATATATAACCTAGCAGCAGGGGAGCTATACAATGTTTATATTATTTGTATAAATCCTGAACCTATAACAAACCATTCCATTGCTTGATACATGAAGGTCCATTCTACTCAATCAAAGGCCTTCTCTGCATCCAAGGACATAGAGAAAGCCGGATCTTTCATGGATTTTGTTAAGTACAGCATATGGAACGCCAATCTACTATTATTAGAAGAATGTATTTGAGCAACGAATCCTGTTTGATGCATACCTATAATGAAAGGGAGAGCTTTAGCCAAGCGTAAAGCCAATGTCTTAGCTAAAAGTTTACCATCTACCATTTCTTTGTTCGTCACTACCATGTGAACGTTCTGGCGCGTTGGGATGCGGTATTCGGGGAGCGTGTTCTTGTGGCGGCCCTTCGGTGGCCCCAACCTTGATGGGTACTGCTTTGGTACATCCATTCTGTACTGGTCTGGAGGGACACTAAAGAAGGAGAAATTAGGTTCTTACCTAGTAATTTTCTTTTTTCTTTTTGACCCTCCAGACCAGCACAGACCCCACCCTGTTGTGTTATTTGGTGTTTTTTCTCGAAGAATATTGTTTTTGTCTTGGTTGTTGGGGAGTATACTAAGAGCAGCTGCATTTGGTTGATCTGGTTTAGCTGGCGAACTGTGGAGGCATATTGGGAAGGTTCTTGTTCTGATCAATATCCAACAATGTTTTCCTGGTCCAATCCAGACACTTACTTTGTATTCTCCATGTGAGCGTGGAGTTGGTATGTTTGCGTGTTTTTCAGCCTAGTTTGTTTCTGCTTGGCTATTCTTCAGACTGATTGTAGATGGGACTGCACAGCCCAGTTGTACTATTTCCAAAAGTTATTATGTCTCAGTCTCCACCTGCTGGCAGAGGAGCGTAAACCTATCCGTTCTGTGCCGGTCTGGAGGGACTAAAAGAGAGGAAATTAAAAGGTAAAATCCTAATTTCTCCATATGGAATATTCTCTCAGTCCTTCAAACGATAAAACAAGAAGAGAATCCTTTTTTTTTCATATTCTTTATTCATTTTATCATCTTACAACAAGTACACAATATTACATCATAAAAAATAAACACATCACTTGAATTTGGAAACTAAATTAGTTGATAAATAGGAGCATAGTACTTACAGGCTTTATTAAAAGCAAAAGGTAAATATAATGAGATATCTTCGAAGAAGAGAATCCTTGAAACTAAAAGCCAGTAGATTGAAAACAAACTGGAGAAAATGGTTTCTTTTTGTATTTTTTTTCCAAACAGCACCTAATTAAACTGTAGAATCTGTTGCTGGAGGATATGGTCAAGGCACCTACCAAAGCAGAATTCAACAGATTTTAGGACAAGTTCTGGAGAAAAAAAATCAGAAAAAAATGTAGCCAAATTGATTTGGGAAAGCCATCTCATATCCCTTGAAATGAGCTAAGAGGTCATGGATTTACTTTCTAGAATCTTCTGAGTGGCCCCTGTTGGAGATAGAATCTTGGCTCAGTAGACTGTAGTATGTCAGCATGTTTTTCCTTTTTGTAAATTGATGAATAACTTGTGTGCATTTCATTTATTACAGTTTAGTGATGCATTGACAAAGCTTAGCCGTACTATTTTTCTTTCTGATCCTTAGACTCTACACTAAATGACAAGGATGATGAAACTCTTCCTGCAGAGACTGGACAGAATCATCCCTTTTTCCGTCGGTCAGATTCTATGACATTCCTTGGTTGTATTCCACCAAACCCATTTGAAGTTCCTTTAGCAGAAGCTATCCCACTAGCAGACCAGCCACATCTGTTGCAGGTACTACAAGGAATTCATAAAGGAGTTAATATGCGGGGCTGTACTGTTTCTCTTTCCAAATGTTACAGATTTTTAAGTTAAATTATGTTTTTATTTTTCAGCCAAATGCTAGAAAAGAAGACTTGTTTGGTCGCCCCAGTCAAGGACTTTATTCATCATCTGCCAATACTGGGAAGTGCTTAGTAGAGGTCACTGTGGATAGAAATTGTCTTGAGGTAATGTTTCCAAGGCCACCTGTGCCATTTTGTTTTTATGTTCAGCAAATATAATTATTTAAGTTTATATGGCACAGTTTATAAGTAAAGGATCTCAATATGATTTAATACTTTTACTAATGTGAATTAGAATTTCCACTTCCATAGCATCCCTCCAGACTGGCACTTATGGATTATGCACTCCGACTAGTAGATGGAGACTGAGAACCACAGATTTCTTAGAACACCTTTAACTATGTTAGGCGGTCCCCAGAGAATCAATAGTTTGCAGTCTTCAGCAAATGACAGATGGGGTAAGCCTGTGCAGTCCCAGTTTGAAGCTGAAGTAATGAGGGTCTGTAATTTGTTTAATGTTTCAGGTTTTAGATTTTAAAAAAAATGAGTGTAAGCTCTGTCTCAGAGCTGCCTGTGTACGTCTGTTAACTTCACTGGGCCTGACATCCATGGGGACCTCTTCTGCCCCAAGGGTGCCACATCTGAGTGGCCAGATCTATTCTCCACATCCCCTTTGGAGATCCCTATTGAATGTACTTCGGCTGTACTCCTTTGCTTTGTTGCAGACAGCTTAGAGAGCCATGTGGTCTACCATTTGAAACAGAATGGAATTCACCGGATGCCCCTTTCCTTTCAGGGTGTCTCGAATGATAGTGCATGTCTATCCTATCCTAGACCATGATGGTAGTGTGGCCTTGAGAGACCTGCAAGATCATAGGATGAAGGTGCTATTGAAGCAAATTTTTGATGTTGCAGCCCTGGCTGGTACAGGCAGCTATCTGCAGGGGCTTGTCTGAATGAAGTGTTGATCAGTCAGTAGATGATTTGGTCTTAGTGAACCAGGAGGTGGTTCAGCTTGATATGGGTTCCTCTTTCCTTTAGGATGCCCTGTATGATCATCTTCGTGCTTCCTTCAAGTCTGTGGTGCTCAGTGTCACTGCTATAGCACTTTTGTGACTGTTTGGTTTGTTGATTGATGCAGCCTCTAAATCGAAGCTCAGCAAGTTTCCTTTTTGGGGTTCCCTGTTGTTCGAAGAGGAGATTAAAGTGTTTAAGAGCTTAGGAGAATAAATTGCTCAGGGTGAGGTTTCTTGGCTAGAGGCCACTTTACAGATTCCTGCAGGTATCAGCCTGGCATGAGTGATTCAGGTCTGCGTAGTAGGTTTTTTCAAGGAATACATTCCTTTCCTGGCAACCACCATGGGGTTGGGGGGGGGGGTTAAGACACACGTTTCATTGCCCAGCAGCCCAGTCATAGCTCCCAATGAAGGTATCGGTGCCCAGTCTCTAGTACCAGTAGATGTGAAAATGAGAGAATTTTACCAGAGGTAGACCCAGTTTACAGAGGATCAGTGAGTCCTTGAGGTAGTTTGGAATGGTTTTGTCTTGATTCTCCCATTCTCTGCCAGATCTTTCTAGAGTCTTCCTGCCAGAATTTATAAGGGATGAATCATGCATTCTGAGTTCCCAGTTTATGCATGGAGACTCTTCGTTCATTCATTGTGATGGTAAGGCCCAAGGGGTTTCTGATCACCTTGGATCTGACAGAGGCTTATTTACACATTCCTTTTTGACAGAGTCATCAGAGATTTTTTTGCTTTTGTAGTTTTGAGGCAGCATTATCAGTTCTGTTCACTCCTTTTTGGGGGTTTTCTTTGATGGTGTGCACATTCTCCAAGGTGATAGTAGTTGTGGTGACATTTTTGAGATAGGACAAAATTTTAGTCCATTCATACCTGGATGACTAGTAGTTTCAGATGCAATACTTTCAGGAGAGCAGCACGGCCAAGGTAGCTCAGATGTTACAAGAGTTGGGCTGGGTGGCAAAAGCAGCAGAGAGACATTTGGTACCTTCCCAGTTGCTAGAGTTCTTACATGACTGTCTGGAAAAGAGTCTGGCCCTTGGCTTCCCTGAAGGTACAGGTGGGGGCTCTGGCTTGTTTCCGAGGCTTGGTCAAGGGGAAGCCTTTGGCATCTCATCCAGACATGGTTCATTTTTTCTAGGAACTGTGTTGTCTTCATCCTCCAGTTCAGCATTCTACCTCTCCTTGGAATCTCAATCTAGTTTTGGAGCTATTAGTATCTTTACCATTTGAGCCTTTGTCAGTGTGTTTGTTGAAGGATCATTCCTCGAAGACATTGTTCTTGGTGGCTATTTCTTCCATGAGGTGGAATTTGGAGTTGCAGGCACTTTCATGTAAAGAACATTTTCTGATCTCTTTTTTAAAGAGAAGGTGGTCATGCAGTCAGCAGCTGCCTTCTTCCACAAGGTGGTCTTGGACGTTCAGAGAACATTTCAATTTATTTGCGAAGAACTTGGAATTTTCATAGTTTGCACAGGTGCTTCAGGCATTGTCAAAGTTATGATTGCAAGATGGATTAAGTAAGTAGTTGCTTCTACCTATGTTCTCAAAGGGTAGTTGGCTCCACTTCAACCTAAGACTCACTCTAACGGGGGCATGCAGCTTCTTGAGCAGAGAACATCTGTAAAGCACCATGAGGTCCTCCTTGCAATCCTTTATGTGACATTTCTGGTTGGATGTACCATCTCATCAGGATGCAGTCTTTGGGGCCAGGGAGTTGGAAACAGGGCTACAGGGGGATACTCTCTTAATGGTCACTGCTTTGCTACTTCCTCTCTGTGCCAGTCTGGAGGAGCACTATGGAAGGGGAAATTAGATCTTACTTGCTAATTTACTTTAATTTGTCCCTCTAGAGTAGGGTTGCCAGATTATACATTCGTAAAATCCGGACCCCTAGACCAGCCCACAGGCCCGCCCATCTACCCCGTTACACCCCAGTCCTGCCCCTAATCCCGCCCTAGCCCCACCCCCTCTGCTTGCTCTGGTCGGGCAGGAGGGCATCTGCGCATGCGTAGGCCTCTTGCCCGTCATAATTTCAGGGGAAGTGCCAGATTTTGAAAAGCCGTCCGGACCCCTGGACATGTCCTCAAAAGGAGGACATGTCCAGGGAAATCCAGATGTCTGGTAACCCTGCTCTAGACCGGTACAGAGCCCTCCCATATTTCAGAGTCAAAAGTTTTTCCAGTGTCTGTTGCATTTGTTGTTACTGGTATTGGTTTTGGTTTTGTTAGTTTATAAGAAAAGGCAGCAGTGCAGTTTAGGATAGTGCTGCCCGATTCACGATTCAAATCGATTCACTGATTCACTTTGGGTGAATTGATTCGAATCAATTTAAAAACAAAAAAAATTGGCCTCGATTTGGTGACTGACCCTCCCCCCCTCACCTCCTAAAGCAGGAGCAGCAGTGCTGCCTCTTGCTGGCTGGCCGCTGCTGCTCCTGCTTTAGAGAGCGAGGGGGAAGGGTTATTCAGGAAGTGCTGCGGTGTCAAGCTTCCCCCCTGGCCTCATGCACATCCATTTACCTAATTCTAGCAGCGGAGCAGCCTGCAGAGAGGATCACTGGTGCTAGCAATCTTTGCAGGCTGCCATGGGCCTCCGGAGCTGTTATTTCCTCTGCCGCAGTCATACCTCTGATGTCAGAGAAGGGGCGGGACCACAGCAGAGGGAAGACAGCTCCGGAGGCCAGTGGCAGTCTGCAAAGATCGCTAACACCAGCGATGCTCTCTGCAGGCTGCTCCGCTGCTGGAATTAGGAAAATGGAAGAGCATGAGGCCAGGGGGGAACACGCAGGCCTTCGGGGTGTGTGTGTGTGCAGGCCTTCGGGGAGGGGTACAGTCTTTCAAGGGGGGAGACAGGCCTTAAGGGATGGTGGTGCTGGCCTTCAGGGGGGTGTAGGCCTTCATGGGGAACAGGCCTTCGGGAGAGGGAGTCCCCGGTGTAGAAGTACATAGAGGGAGGGAGGGAAGGGGCTTCAAAGAATCATATATATTCCGTACTGGGGGAAGAAATAATGGGTCTAAAAACAGAGGAGAGGGAGAGAGATGGTGGACAGTGGGATTTAGGAAGGGAAGGAACAGAAAGGGAAAGAAGTTGGACACAAGAGATGGTGTGGAAGGGGGCATAGAGATACTGGATAGGAGGGTAGTTGGGAAGAGAAAGAGAGAGATGGTGGACCCTGGGGTGGTGGGTAAGGAGGGAGAAATGCTGGATGAAAAGATAGTTGAGAAAAGGTGGATCTGGGGATGGAGACGAAAAAAAGGAAAGATGCCAGATCTCCGGGGAAGGGAAACGGAAGGGGAGGACAGAGATGGAAGATAGATGGTTAGCACCGAGAAAGAAGAAAACGACAAATGGGCAGGAGACCCTGGCAAGCGAGTTATCAGAAGATGACCAGAGCCTGGGACCAACATGATTTGCATAATGACCAGACAACAAAAGGTAGAAAAAATAATTTTATTTTCTATTTTGTGATGTCAGATTTGAAATGTGTATCCTGCCAAAGGTGGTGTTAGACCGCGAATGTGAGCTAGGATTTAACAGAGAGAGAAAAAGTCTTTTTTTGTTTATTTCATTTACACCACAGCGCCAGTGTGGTTAGGAGAGGGCAAAGGGGCTGAAGAGGCTATAAAATAAAATAAACACCCAATTGGACAGGAAAATCGAATTGAATAGAAAAATCGATTCAATAGGCTGAATCTAATTTTATTTTCCTGAATCGGGCAGCACTAGGTCAAGGGGCTACATTCTCATAGCCAAAGGCTTTAGCTCTGAGAGGGAACATGATAGTCTAGTGGTTATGTTCTGTTTTGCTATTTGATTACCGACTCTCTGGATACTGCATAGAATAGTTATAGGTGCCGTTTTCATAAGAATATAAGAATAGTCATCCTGGGTCAGAGCAATGGTCCATCTAGCCCAGTATCCTGTTTCTACAGTGGCCAATCCAGATCACAAATACCTGGCAGAAACCCAAATAGTAGTAACATTCTGGAGTCCCAAAGAGCATCAATCTCAAAGATATCAAGGTGTTCTAAGAAAGCACAGTTACTTACCGTAACAGTTGTTATTCAGGGTCAGCAGGCAGATATTCTCAACAGTGGGTGACATCACCGACGGAGCCCCGCAGCGGATAGCCTCGCAAGCAGACTTGCTTGAAGATCTTTGTAAGAGCTTACGAGTGCTGCACTGCGCATGCATGCGCTCCTTCCCGCCCGAGTGAGGGCGTGCGCCTCCTGTGAGGTACCTCAGTTCAGGTAGATAGCTAAGGAGCCAACCAGGGGAGGAGGGTGGGTTGTGAGAATATCTACCTGCTGTCCCTGGATAACAACTGTTACGGTAAGTAACTGTGCTTTATCCCAGGACAAGCAGGCAGCATATTCTCAACAGTGGGTGACCTCCAAGCTAAGCATAATGGGATGGAGGGAGAGTTGGCAAGTTATGAGAAAAGATTTTGTAAAACAGACTGGCCAAAATGGCCATCCCTTCTGGAGAAAGTATCCAGACAGTAATGAAAGGTGAATGTAGGAACTGAGGACCAAGTGGCAGCCTTGCAGATTTCCTCAATAGGAGTTGATCTGAGGAAAGCTACCGACACTGCCATTGCTCTAACTCTGTGGCCCATGACTCGACCCTGCAGAGGGAGACCAGCATGAGCATAGCAGAAAGAGATGCAAGCAGCCATCCAGTTGGATATGGTTCGCTTCGAGACAGGATGCCCCAACTTATTTGGATCGAAGGAGATGAAAAGTTGTGGGGCTGTTCTATGAGGTTGAGTGCGTTGCAAGTAGAAAGTCAAGGCACGTTTACAGTCCAAAGTATGGAGCGCCACTTCTCCAGGGTGAGAATGAGGCTTTGGAAAAAATACTGGAAGAACAATAGATTGATTGATGTGAAATTCTGAAACAACTTTAGGCAAGAATTTTGGATAAGTAAGGAGGACCACCTTGTCATGGTGGAAAACTGTGAAAGGTGGATCCACAACCAAAGCTTGTAACTCACTGACTCTTCGAGCAGACGTGAAGGCAATCAGGAAAACTACTTTCCAAGTAAGGAACTTGAGATGAGCCTTATCAATTGGTTCATATGGAGGCTTCATCATTTGAGCCAGGACAACATTGAGATTCCAGACCACTATAGGTGGTTTGAGCGGTGGATGAACATTAAAAAATCCTTTCATAAAGCGGGAAACCACAGGGTGTGCAGACAGAGGTTTCCCATCAAGAGGCTGATGAAAAGCAGCAATTGCACTGAGATGGAGTCAGATAGATGTAGACTGGAGCCCAGATTGTGTTAAGTGAAGTAAATAATCCAAAACAGAAGCCAAGTAGGTAGACATTGGCTCCATATGGCGAGTGGAACACCAAGCAGAAAATTTAGTCCATTTCTGGCCGTAACACTGCCTAGTGGACGGCTTTCTGGAAGCTACCAAAATATCCTGTACAGACTGAGAAAACTGTAGAGAGTCTGTTAGGTTGAAAGGTACCAAGCTGTTAAGTGTAGAGACTGCAGGTTGGGATGTAGCAAGGTCCCTTGACTCTGAGTAAGCAGAGAGGGAAAAACTGGTAGAAGTAGAGGCTCCCTGGTGCTGAGTTGAAGTAGAAGGGAGTAGCATGGTTGTCTGGGCCACCGAGGAGCTATCAGAATCATGGTGGCATGTTCTGTCTTGAGTTTGACAAGAGTCTTGAGAATCAGAGGGAATGAAGGGAAGGCGTAGAGAAACTGACCTGTCCAATCCAGTAAGAAAGCATCTGCCTTGAGACGCTGGGGAGAGTATATTCGGTAGCAGAATTGAGGCAGCTTGTTGTTGAGGGGAGAGGCAAAGAGATCTATTTGAGGAGTCCCCCATCAAGCAAACACCCGACGTAGAGGCGAGGAATTGAGTATCCATTCGTGTGGTTGCAGAAGACTCAATTTGTCCGCCAGACAGTTGTGCTGACCTTGAATGTAGACAGCTCTGAGAAAGATGTTGTGATGGATTGCCCAATCCTACAGCTTCAGAGCTTCTTGCCAAAGGGAGTGAGATTCCGTACCTCCCTGTTTGTTGACATAGTACATGGCGACTTGGTTGTCCGTCCAGACAAGGACTACCTTGTCGTGAAGAAGGTGTTGAAAAGCTTTGAGAGCATTGAAAATCGCTCTGAGTTCCAACAGATTGATGTGACAAAGACGGTCCGCAGGAGACCAATGACCTTGGGTACGCAGCCCGTTGAGATGGGCTTCCCATGCGTAGGTTGACGAGTCTGTTGTGAGAACCTTCTGATGAGGGAGAGTGTGGAACAGCAAACCTCTGGAAAGATTGGAAGAGAGCACCTACCAGTGGAGAGACTGCTTCAACAAAGGAGTTAACTGTAATGTGTTGAGAAAGTGGGTCGGTAGCTTGTTGCCACTGAGATGCCAGGGTCCACTGAGGTATGAGAAGGTGAAGTCTGGCAAAAGGTGTCGCGTGAACTGTAGAAGCCATGTGACCAAGCAGAACCATCATTTGTCTTACTGAAATTGATGTGAGATGAGACACTTGATGGCAAGGCGAATGAGGGTATCCCGACGTGGTGGAGGTAGAAACGCTCTGAGTTGGACAGTGTCCAGAGTGGCCCC
Source organism: Geotrypetes seraphini (assembly GCF_902459505.1). Classification (NCBI taxonomy): domain Eukaryota; kingdom Metazoa; phylum Chordata; class Amphibia; order Gymnophiona; family Dermophiidae; genus Geotrypetes; species Geotrypetes seraphini. Next base: position 64,769,254 of record NC_047085.1, read on the forward strand.
AGTGAACTGAAGAGACTGAGATGGGGTCAACTGGGATTTTGGAAAGTTGACTTCGAACCCCAGACATTGGAGGAACATAATAGTCTGTTGAGTCGCTGCAATAACCCCTTGTTGAGAGGGGGCTTTGAGCCAGTCGTCCAGGTACGGAAAAACTTGAAGACCCTGGGTACGGAGGGCTGCAGACACTGCCACCACCAGACACTTCGTGAAGACTCTAGGGGATGAGGTGAGTCCGAAAGAAAGAACTCTGTATTGGAGATGAAGATTCCTTACCCGGAATCGTAGATATTTGCGAGAGGCTGGATGAATCAGGATATGAGTGTAAGGCTCTTTGAGATCCAGAGAGCAGAGCCAATCTCCCTGAGTCATCAGGGAATATAAAGTTGGCAAAGAAAGCATTTGAAACTTCTCTTTGACTAGAAATTTGTTGAGGGCTCTGAGGTCCAGAATGGGTCGCAAATCCCCCGTCTTCTTTGGAACTAGAAAATAACTAGAATAAAAGCCCATGTCCCGTTGGTGCAGAGGAACCTCCTCGACAGCTCGAAGGCGAAGAAGAGCCTGAGCTTCCTGAAGAAGAAGGGGAAGTTGTGACGAATTGGAAGGACACTCTCTTGGAGGGCGATCTGGAGGCACCTGAAGAAAGTGAAATGAGTATCCCTCCCGAAGGAAGGTGAGAACCCAGAGATCTGAGGTGATCATCTCCCACTGGTGATAAAAATGGTGAAGACGACCTCCTTTGGGCAGAAGAGAAGTCTGATGAAGGGAAGTTGGCATGCTCAGACTGGGAATGTCAAAAAGACTGAGCAGGTTTAGCCGCAGCACGAGTCTGAGTTTTCTGCTGTCGTTGTTGCTGTGGAGGCCTTCTAGACGGAGGCCTGGAGAAAGCTGGTGTCATTTTTTGGTGGTTGCTTGTATGGGCGAGTAGGAGGAGTCTTAGGCTTCTGCCGAATCAAGGAAGCAAAAGAACGCTCATGTTCAGAGAGACGCTTTGTAGCAGTTTCAATAGCATCATCAAAGAGTTCATTCCCCTGGCAAGGCAAGTTCGCTAGACGGTCCTGCAAATTGGGATTCATATCAACAATGCAGAGCCAGGCGAGACGGCGCATGGCTACTGCAAAGGCAGAAACTCTAGAAGAAAGCTCAAAGGCATCGTATGTGGCTTGTAGCATGAAGAGTCGAAGTTGAGACAGAGTTCTGATGATCTTTTTAAATTCCGTAAGACTTTGTTCCTCAAGAGCCGGGTAGAACTTAGGCATAAATTTGAGGAAATAGTTAAAATAAGCAGTGAAAGCGTAGTTGTAATTGAGAATTCTGTTAGCCATCATGGAATTCTGATATAGCCTATGGCCAAACTTGTCCATGGTACGGCCCTCCCTGCCTGGAGGGACCGCAGCGTAGAGCTTAGATGGTTGCGCTTTCTTTAAAGAAGATTCCACAACCAAGGACTGGTGGGACAATTGAGATTTCTCAAAGCCTTTGCAAGGTACTGTGCGATACCTGGATTCCAGCTTGGATGGAATGGCTGTAATGGAATAAGGAGTTTCCATATTCCTGAAGAAAGTTTGCTTTAATACTGGAGTCATAGGAAGCCTCAAGGTCTCCTTGGGTGGATGAGGCAACTCCATGTCGGCCAAGTATTCAGGAGTGTACTTGGAATCAGAGTGGAGATCCAGCTGAAGAGCTTTCCCCATGTCAAAGACAAACTTGGCAAAAGAGGCAGACTTCGAGGTCGAGGCACTTTCAGGAGAAAGAGTGCGAGACTTAGGAATTACCGAATAGGAAGGAGAAGCCTCTCTGGAATGCTGAGAAGGAGGTTCAGAATCCAGTCGCATAGTGATTGAAGAAGCTCCACTACCCGCAACAGGAGGAGTTAGAGAGTGCTTGCGCTTGAAAAACCTCGATGGTGAAGTTCCCGGGGTTCGAGGAACAGAGTGGGTCGAGGCAGGAGGAGAAGGCCCCCTCGGAGACAGTCTCGATGGAGGAGTCTTTGACCTCGATGGACTGCGAGGAGAAGCAGCCGGTGTAATAGCCTTGCGAAACTTATGTTTAGATTTATTAGAAGTCTCGGTAGTCTTTGATAAACGAGGCATAGAAGACTCAATATCTGGAGGAGGAGAGGGTTTCTGCTGTAGAAAAGTCTCCTGACTGAGCTTGGAAGCGAGATGCTTCGATCGAGGTTGAGGAGATTGTGTCCAAGGAGTAGGCGAAGAGTCACTGGATGAGAAATGGCGAGACTTCCGAGGCTTGCCTCAAGGTGCTTCCACAGGGGTCTCAGACTGCTGCTCAGGCTGGCTCGTAGGAAGCAGGGTGGAGGACGGGAGGAGTTGAGCCATGACCGAGGAAATATGAGTGGTCAGAATGGCTTTCAAAATGTCTTCGAACCTAGGCACCGAGACAAAGGGATCAGGTCTCGAAGGTGCAGCAGTGCGTTCCAATGAGGCGACCTCAAGGATGAGTATTCCCTATGCTTGGAGGCACACTTGGCTGGAGGTCTGGAAGAGGCTGGTAGGACCGCAGATACGGGCTGGGATGCCTGGGGCTCTGGAGGCTTCTTAGGAATAGTACCTAAAGGAGAGACAGGAGACTTACCCACCGAGGAAGACTTCTGAGGAACTGCGGGCAAGGCCTTCAAGACCGGAGGTGTTGAGGTCGAGGCCTTGGTGGAGGCAGATGCGGGCGTAGAGGTCGAGGTCTTGGAAGTCGAGGCCATCCCCGAAGCCGAGGTTGAGACCCTCTCAGCAGATTGTTCCATAGTGCCAAATAGTTGAAGAAGCTTGGCACGTCGTCTGCGAAGGGCTTGAGGTTGAAGGGTAGCACAGCGCGAACAGGCATCGGGGCAATGTTCAGGACCCCAGGCAAGCAATATACCTACTATGAAGGTTGGTTATTGAAATGGCCTAGCCGCCCTGGCTATACTTTTTGAACCCGGTAAGAGGCTGGGACATAGAAAAAATAAAGGCCGCGTAACGAACGAGGCATGCGGCCAGTCCTAGGCCAAAAGGCCGCTGGCCGGAAGAAAGTCAAAAAATAAAAGTTTAAAAAAAAAAAAAAAACGAAAAAGAGACAATAAGAAAACGCGAGCACAGCGACTAACAAAAATAAGAAAGCCGTGGTGAGAGAAGGCAACGAAGGCTGCAGAGCTGAAGTGAAGAGGACTTCTCGGCTCCGTGGAAAACTTTGAACTGAGGTACCGCACAGGAGACACCCGCCCTCACTTGGGTGGGAAGGCACTCGCACATGCGCAGTGCAGCACTCGTAAGCTCTTACAAAAATCTTCAAGCAAGTCTGCTTGCGAGGCTGTCCGTTGCGGGGCTACGTCGGTGACATCACCCACTGTTGAGAATATGCTGCCTGCTTGTCCTGGAATAAGTCTGTGATTCTCAGTCTCCAACTGCTAATCAGAGTGGATAAACCATCTGTGCTTGTCTGGGGGGGGGGATCTAAAGAAAAGCAAATTAACTGGTGAGACTTAATTTTCCCTTAATGCACTATAACACAAGATATTATTGCTTGATAAGTGCAAAACTAATGTAGCTACGACTGGGAGCCGTTCCCCGCTTGCTAGTTGCAGGTGCAGCATTAAAATGTCCATTACCATGTACTAATCTTGTTGCAGTTGGTGCACAGGCATTTAGTGCCTCCACATTAATATCTCATTTGTCAGCATGTGGTATGTGCAATGCGTTAACTGCAGGGTGCTGGCAGTGCCCTTCCCGCCCAAGCCCCACCTTATTATGCTCCCTAACAGAAAATACCAGTCATATGCAACTTCATGCTAATACTGCAAACTGTTAGTGCAATCAAGCATTAGATGTTACTACACTAACTCACTTAAGTGAGCTGGCTAACCCAATCATTTTAGTTAATGTATTCATATAATGTAATTGACTACCCAATCCTATTTAATATCTTCATACGAGATCTGTCTCAGGGACTTTGAGGTAAAATTGCATTATTTGCCGCTGATGCTAAATTATGCAACATAGTGGGCGGAGGTACCGTACCTGACACTATGACACAAGACATACTTTTACTGGAGCACTGGTCTACTATTTGGCAGCTGAATTTTAATCAAATCAAAAATAAGCCCCTCACATTCAATAACGTCAAAATAATATAATATTAAATATGAAAAAGCAAAAAAGTATAAATGTCAGAAATAGATTTATAAACAATTTACAAAAACTTTATTCATTTCAGAAATATTATAATATGAAAAGTATCATTAACTTAATAAGACTATTATAAAATCAGTATAAAGATATATAAAAGACTCAAGCCCCACTAGCAAAAATTGTAAGCTTCATGATCATGAATGAAAAAGGGATCCCAATAGCAATTTTAATGCCAAGAAGTGTAAAGTTATGCACCTTGGTAGCAGAAACCCATGCAGGACCTACACTCTGAATTGTGAGACCTTAGCTAGAACTGTCGCAGAACAGGACCTGGGAGTAATCATTAGTGAAGATATGAAGACAGCCAATTAAGTGGAGAAAGCCTCATCCAAGGCTAGACAAATGCTGGGTTGCATCCGGTGAAGTTTTGTCAGCCGTAAGCCCGAAGTGGTAATGCCGCTGTACAGATCGATGGTGAGACATCTGGAATACTGTGTTTAATTTTTGAGGCCACATTATCAGAAGGATGTGCTGAGAATAGAATCGGTTCAACGGTTGGCCACCAAGATGGTCTCAGGACTCAAGGATGTCCCATATAAAGAACGGTTAGGTAAGTTGCAGCTATACTCTCTCAAGGAACGCAGAGAGAAGGGTGACATGATAGAGACGTTCAAATATGTTACTGGCTGTATTGAGGTGGAAGAAGACATCTTTTTCCTTATAGAACCTATGGCGACAAGAGGGCATCCGCTAAAAATCAGGGGCGGGAGATTTCATGGTGACACTAGGAAGTACTTCTTCACCGAAAGGGTAGTTGACTGTTGGAATGATCTTCCACTTCAGGTAGTTGAGGCCAATAACGTGACTGACTTTAAGAACAAATGGGATCAACATGTGGGTTCACTTCAAAGAAGAACTTAGGGGGGAGGGTTATTTGAGTGGGCAGACTTGTTGGGCCGAAGGCCCTTTTATGCCGTCATATTCTATGTTTCTATAGAAACTTTCAATAAACAATTCATGCAGTAAGATGGTGAGACTTCTCTGTTTTAACATTTGTGGTATCTTTGCATTATGTATTATATTGTATGTGTTCTTTTGTTAACCACTTGGAATAGTAGATTGTACAGTCTAGAAATTTTTAAATACAATTTGGAAAATTCATTATTCAATAAATACCCTTAGTGGACAGATCTATCAGTATGGTCTTAGTTTCAGTCTATATGAAAGCTTCCAAAATGTGTGGAGAAAAGAGAGCATGTGATACTTAGTAAATTGTAGAGACATCATATAAATTTCCTGGCAAAGTAACATAGAAACATAGAAAAGACGGCAGAAAAGGGCTATAGCCCACCAAGTCTGCCCATTCCAAATTCCCGCCCCTCTGTTTTTACTCCCTTAGAGATCCCATGTGAACATCCCATTGTCTCTTAAAATCTGACATGCTCTTGGCCTCAATCACCTGCAGTGGGAGTTTGTTCCAATGATCCACTACTCTTTCAGTGAAGAAGTATTTTCTGTAGTCGCTATGGAACTTCCCTCCCCTGATTTTTAACGGATGCCCCCTGGTGGTCGAGGATCCCTTGAGGTAGAAGATATCTTCTTCCGACTCGATACGGCCCGTGATATACTTAAATGTTTCAATCATGTCTCCCCTCTCTCTTCGTTCCTCAAGTGAGTACAGCCGTAGTTTATTCAGTCTTTCTTCATACGTGAGATCCCTGAGCCCCAAGACCATCTTAGTGGCCATACGTTGAACCGACTCGATTCTCAGCACATCTTTCCGGTAGTGTGGTCTCCAGAATTGAACACAGTATTCCAGATGAGGCCTCACCATGGACCTGTACAGCGGCATCACTACTTCAGGTCTCCTGCTGACAAAACCTCTACGGATACAACCCATCACTTGCCTTGCCTTGGAGGAAGCCTTCTCCACTTGATTAGCAACCTTCATGTCATTACTAATGATCACCCCTAGATCACGTTCCGTCGTGGTCTTGGCCAAGGTCTCACCATTTAGTATGTAAGTTCTGTGCGGGTTTCTCTTTCCCAGGTGCATTACCTTGCACTTTTTAGCATTGAAGCCTAGCTGCCATGTTGCTGACCACCGTTCTAGCAGCAGTAGATCGTGCGTCATATTATCAGGCAAGGTGTTTTTACCTACTATGTTGCAAAGTTTGGCGTCGTCGGTGAACAGTGATACCCTTCCTCTAAGTCCTTGGGTCATATCTCTTATGAATAAGTTGAATAGAATCGGGCCCAAGACCGACTCCTGCGGCACTCCACTGATCACGCCTGACGTTTTGGATGGGGTACCATTTACCACCACCCTCTGAAGTCTACCACTCAGCCAATCCTCAACCCATGTAGTTAGAGTGTCCCCTAATCCTATCGACTTCAGCTTGTTCAATAACCTTCGGTGTGGGACGCTATCAAAAGCTTTACTGAAGTCTAAATATACTACATCCAGTGACTCTCCGGCATCAAGTTGTCTAGTAACCCAGTCAAAAAAGCTGATTAGGTTAGATTGGCAGGATCTGCCCTGGGTGAATCCGTGCTGGTGGGGATCACGTAGGTTTTCCTCGTCTAGGATTGTGTCAATATTTTGTTTGATCAGTGTTTCCATGAGCTTGCATACTATAGACGTGAGACTCACCGGTCTGTAGTTTGCCGTCTCTGTCCTTTTTGTGGAGTGGGATAACGTTGGCGGTTTTCCAGTCCAAGGGGACTCTTCCTGTGCGTAGGGAAAGATTGAAAAGAACAGATAGTGGTTCTGCCAGGACTTCTCTCAATTCCCTGAGCACTCTGGGATGTAGGTTGTCCGGTCCCATGGCTTTGTTTACTTTGAGTCTTGATAGTTCGTAATAGACGCTACTGGGCGTAAACTCGAAGTCATGAAACGGGTCCTTATGGCTATCTCCCATCTGAATCTGTAGACCAGCTCCCGGCGCTTCACGGGTGAAGACTGAGCAGAAGTATTCGTTTAGTAATTCTGCCTTGGCAGAATCTGATTCTACAAGATTACCGTCCAATTTCTTCAGGCGTTCTATCCCATCTTTGTTCCTTTTCCTGTGACTAATATAGCTGAAGAAGGATTTATCCCCTTTCTTAATGTTCCGTGCTAGATCTTCTTCCATTCTGAGTTTGGCCTCCCTGACTGCTATTTTGACAGCTTTTGACCTGTCCAGATAGTCTTTTTCCGCCTCTTGTTTTCCTAAATGTTTGTAGGTGATAAATGCTTCTTTTTTCTTTTTAACGAGGTCCGAAATTTCTGCACTGAACCATTGGGGTCTTTTGTTCCTCCTGCGCTTACTTACTGTTCTTATGTGGCGGTTTGTTGCTTCATGTAGGGTGGACTTCAGAGTCAACCACATATCCTCCACATTGTTAGGTTGTGCTTGTTTTTGTAACTCCTGATGGACAAAACTTCCCATGCGGTCGAAGTCTGTGCCTCTAAAGTTGAGAACCCTCGTTGCTGTGTTTGACCTTGAGAAACCTTTCTTGAGGTTAAGCCATACCATATTATAGTCACTGGAGGCCAGTGTATCTCCAACTGAGACATCCGTGACGCTGTCTCCGTTGGTGAGTACCAAGTCTAGTATCGTCTGGTCCCTAGTGGGCTCCAGTACCATTTGCTTGAGTCGTGCACCCTTTATGGAGATCAAAATTATTTTGCTGCCACACGTAGTCGCGGAGAGTGTGTTCCAATCTGCATCGGGCATATTGAAGTCTCCTAACAGCACTGTGTCTCCCCGTAGAGTGATGTTCTCTATGTCTTCGATTAGTTCTATGTCTTTGTCTTCCTGTTTTCTTGGAGGTCTGTATAATACCCCAAGGTATAGGCATTTTTCATTTCCTCTGGCCAGATTCACCCAGAGGGATTCCCCAGTGTATCTAATATCTGTAATTCTGGTAGTTTTGATGTTATCCTTAGTGTATAGTGCTACCCCTCCCCCTAACTTGCCCTCTCTGTCACGACGTAGTAGGTTGTAGCCTGGTATAACCATATCCCACCCATGCGAGTCCGTGAACCAGGTTTCTGATATTGCTACCACGTCTAGGTCAGCGTTTATTATCTCAGTCTCTAATTCTAGAATTTTATTGCCCAAGCTGTGTGCATTGACGTACATAGCCCTCCATATCTGTGAAGAGATTCCCTTTTGGGTTAGAGTGATTCCTAAATTTTTATTGCTAATTCCCTTTAAATTATCGTGGATAGCGTGGGTACTTACCTTTGACTTAGAAGTGTGGGTGTGACTCGCTTCCTCAGGGTGGTTTCTTACTGCTCTGGGATATAAGTATGTACCCTCCCCCAACATACCTAGTTTAAAGCCCTGCGGAGTAGGTGGGCCAGGCGATATCCGAATACATTCTTACCTCTCCTGGTTAGGTGGAGTCCGTCTGGTCCCTGTAGTCCCTGGAGTGTCTCACCGTGGTCTAGGAATCCAAAGTTCATTTCTTTGCACCATTTGCGGAGCCAGTCGTTAGTCCGTTGGATTAGCTCTTCTCTAGCTCTGCCTTTGTTTCTTACTGGGAGGATCGATGAGAACACTACTTGTGCTCCTATCTGCTTCAGCTTCTTACCCAGTGCTCCAAAGTCGTTGGGAATGGTCTCCGTGGTACTCCTGGCAGTGTCGTTTGTGCCTACATGGATGAGAAACATTGGAAAATGATCAGTGGGCTTTATAAGCTTGTCTAGGCTGGTGGTGACATCCCGGATCCTGGCTCCGGGGAGACTGCAAATTGGGCCTGCAGATTGGTCCCTCGGTGCCCCTTAGCATGGAGTCTCCAATGACCACCACTCTTCGTTCCTTCCGGGGGGATGATCCGTGAGCCCTGGATGTGAGGTTTTGTGCTGGGTATTCTCCTGAGCCCCTTCCGTTATTTCCTCGGTGTTTCCATCTTGTAAAATCTGAAATCTGTTTCTGAGAGTGAGTTGTGGGGTTGTTGAAGAGTTATCCTGTTGGAGGGAAAAAGAAGAGGAAGAGAGTGAGAATGAGGTGGATTTTCTTTGCTTGCCCGTAGAGGAGGTTACCAGTTGCCAGGGGCCGGCATCTCTAATCATCTCTTGTACTCCAATCATTGATTTTAGGGCTGGAGGTTTGGGTGTGTCAAGGATGGACCTGTCGTGGGTTCGCTCCGTGATGTGTGACAGTTCCAGGATGGCATCATCGATGAAGGCCTCGTCATCCCTGATACTCCTCAGTCGCTTAACCTCCTCCCTGAGGTTCAGCAGTTCCTGCAAGATGTCCTCGTCTATGTTTCCCTGTCCCAGCTCCTCTGTCTGTGTAGAGACTGTAGCGAACACTGGGAGGGGGAGGGGGATAGTCTCGGTCTGCACAGAGACCTCTGCCCTCTGATCCGTGTCACTCTCTTCTTTCTGAGTACAGACCTTGGCCATCCCCTGGGTCCCTCCGGACGCTGGGGTGTTGATCTTGATAGTAGCCTTGGTGCTCCGTGTCCTCCCTGCCATTTCCGAGAGATTTATTTCTGTAGAGAGAAGGATAGAGATATTAGAGGGTTTGTAAGGATTTAAAGATTAGAGAGTCTGAGGGGTTCAAGGGAAGGGAAGATTAACTGACTCTGATTGAGAGTGAGTAAGAAAGTGTATGGGTGTAAGAAGAAATTTAAAGGAGAGAGTGTGTCTGATAGAGTATGATAGAGTATGGGAATGTAGAGTGTATATTATGTCTTGTATAAGGCCCTTCTCAAGGCCCTTCGCAAAGGCGCTCTCGCTAAGGCGAGTGCCGAACGGCTGCGCGCCGTTGGCCCGCCTCCTTTTATGGAGGGGCCCGGCGCCTGCTGCTGATGCGGTGGGGGTGGGCGGAGTTACTCTCGCCGATACCCCGAAGCTGTTTGCCGCTCGCCTCGCCTGCCTCGCTCTGTCCCTGCTTTCTTTGCCTTGCTGGGACTTTTCTCTGGCTTCTCAGCCCTCTCCCGACTCTCCCAGCAGTGTGGAACCGTCGGCTCACCTCCTTTTATGGAGGGGCCCGGCGCCTGCTGCTGATGCGGTGGGGGTGGGCGGAGTTACTCTCGCCACTACCACGAAGCTGTTTGCCGCTCACCTCGCCTGCCTCGCTCTGCCCCTGCTTTCTCTGCCTTGCTGGGACTTTTCTCTGGCTTCTCAGCCCTCAGTAGTACTTATGCTCCCTCTCCAGGACCTCCCCTGATCTATATGCGAGTGCTATCTCCACAAAACCATAACCTTTCTTGCATTCTGTTAGTAAATGTACTAAAATAAGAACATAAGAAGTTACCTCCGCTGAGGCAGACCAGAGGTCCATCTTGCCCAGCGGTCCGCTCCCGCGGCAGCCCATCAGGCTTATTGCCTGAACAGTGGTCCTGACTAATTTTATAACTTACCTCTACTCCTATCCCTATAACCTACCTCTACTCCTATCTGTACCCCTCAATCCCTTTGTCCTCCAGATACCTATCAAACCTTCTTTGAAGCCCTGTAGCGTACTCCTGCTTATCACATCCTCCGGTAGCGCGTTCCATGTATCCACCACCCTCTGGGTGAAAAAGAACTTTCTGGCGTTTGTTCTAAACCTTTCCCCTTTCAATTTCTCTGAGTGCCCCCTTGTACTTGTAGTTCCCCATAATTTGAAAAATCTGTCCCTGTCTACTTTTTCTATGCCCTTCATGATCTTGAAGGTTTCTATCATGTCTCCTCTAAGTCTCCGCTTTTCCAGGGAGAAAAGCCCCAGCTTTTTCAGTCTTTCAGTATATGAGAGGTCCTCCATACCCTTTATTAGCCTAGTTGCTCTTCTCTGGACTCTCTCAAGTACCGCCATGTCCTTCTTGAGGTACGGCGACCAGTACTGGACACAGTACTCCAGGTGCGGGCGCACCATTGCACAATACAATGGCAGGATGACTTCCTTCGTCCTGGTCGTGATACTCTTCTTAATGATACCCAACATTTTGTTTGCTTTCCTTGAGGCTGTGGCGCACTGCGCCGACGCCTTCAATGTTGTGTCTACAATCACTCCCAGGTCTCTTTCAAGGTTGCTCACCCCTAGTGGTGATCCCCCCCCCCCCCATTTTGTAAGTGAACATCGGGTTCTTTTTCCCTACATGCATGACCTTGCATTTCCCTATATTGAAGCTCATTTGCCACTTTTTGGCCCACTCTTCCAGCGTTGTCAGATCTTTTTGGAGATCTTCGCAGTCCTCCATGTTTTTGACCCTGCTGTATAGTTTGGTGTCATCCGCAAATTTAATGACCTCACATTTTGTTCCCGCCTTCAGGTTGTTAATGAATATATTGAACAGGAGCGGTCCCAGCACCGACCCCTGTGGAACTCCGCTCGTGACCCATTGCCAGTCTGAGTAATGGCCCTTTACTCCAACCCTCTGTTTCCTGTCCGTCAGCCAGTTTTTGATCCATCGGTGGACCTCCCCTTGCACCCCGTGGTTCTATAGCTTCCTTAGCAGTCTTTCGTGTGGCACCTTGTCGAAGGCTTTTTGGAAGTCAAGGTAAATGATGTCTATGGATTCCCCTTTATCCACCTGGCTGTTTACCCCTTCAAAGAAGTATAATAAGTTCGTGAGGCATGACCTGCCCTTGCAGAAACCATGCTGGCTCGACTTTAGCTGCCCATTGTTTTCGATGTGTTCCCAGATGCTGTCTTTAATCAGCGCTTCCATCATCTTTTTCGGGACCGAGGTCAAGCTCACCGGCCTGTAGTTTCCTGGGTCTCCCCTTTAGCCTTTCTTGAAGATGGGCGTGACATTTGCTATTTTCCAGTCCTCCGGAATCTCTCCAGTTTTTAAGGATAGGTTGCATATTTGTCGAAGTGGCTCAGCTATTTCGTTCCTTAGTTCCTTGAGTACCCTTGGGTGAATGCCGTCCGGACCTGGCGATTTGTCAAATGATATCTGATTTTCAATTTCACAAAATTTCATATTTGGTTTTCCAAATATATTTGTAGGATAGAACTAATAACCTTTTCAGTTAACATTTTTAAAACATAAGCTTTTGAATCTAAGGTGGTTCTTTCTGCTAACCTTTGTGTCCTGATTGGATTCCTGAAAAGTGAGTCTCATCTAGAAAGATTTGCTTTTCAAGCGTAGAAGAATTAATTGTGAGTAGAGAGGTTTCCGGTTGAATTGAGAAATTTCCAGTAGAGTTTGCAGTGATGCAATTGGCAATGATGAGAGAAATGACAGTTTTGGGCATTTGTTTGGATTCATCACTTTCAATGGGAAAACAAATCCTCAGAGTTGTTCAGGGAGGGTACATACAGTTGCACATCCTAAATCCCCCAGAAGCAGCCTGGAACCCTCCTGAACTGCGGCAGTTGAGCCGTTCGCCTGCTCCTGCCTTTTGCCTGCTCGCACCGCAACTGACACCTCCAGGGCTCCCAGGCTACCTCTCTTCCTCCGGGGCTTGGCGTGTGAGTGAGCTCTGCCCTCCCAGTAACAGCCGGGAACACTCCTGAACTGCGGCAGTTGAGCTGTTCACCTGCTCCTGCCTTTTGCCTACTCCCACCGATACCGGCGAATCGCACCACAACCGACTCATCCGGTACCAGCAGAGTAACTTTTAACTTTTACAGTTACTACTCCAGCCGATACAAGCTGAACAAACCCTTCGGGCAACCTGATTAGTACTCGCATGGTTATTCATTGCATGGTTAATTCATTGCATGGTTACTCTTTACATGGTCATTCTATTACCTACTGTATCCAAGTCTAACCTTCCTACTCTCTGAAAATCTCCATCATTGCAGGATGGCTTCCCTTCACAATCACTTAACCCCATTCCTCATGTTCTACTGGAACTATAGCAAATACTGGTTAACTGAGGCCCTTCACGCCTCACAGATTCCAATCCTCACAATACCTCACATCTTAAACCTAGACCCCCTTTAGGCCAACCCAACGATTCTTTCTTAACTACTCTGATCATGGCCCGTTCCAAATCCCAGTCATCCCCCCCCCTCAAACAAAACAAAGAAACCTCGCAGCATAAAACACCAATTGTTAAAGAAAATCTCCCTCCCCTCCCCTATTAACACCACTCCGCATAAAAAAGTACAAGGTTTCTACTTAAACATCCGATCTATCAGGAACAAAACCGAGCTGGTTAAAGATTGGCTATCAGAGACTAAACCCAACTTTGTCCTCTTAACTGAAACATGGTTGACCTCTGACACCGATATCTTAATTTGTGAATGTCTCCCACCCGGATTTAAAATCACATCACTACCCAGATCCTGGGGAAGAGGAGGAGGATTAGCCATCATAGTAAGAGATCCTTTCAAGACCACTATCCTAGCCTCGAAAACCTCCTCAGACCTCGAAATTCTCTCTTGCAAACTCCAATCTGATCAACTAGAAGATATCCTAATTCTCACCCTATTCTACATTCCCCCAAGAAATGGCCCACTGCTAAAGACAACTTCTCAGAATTCCTCCTCACCAATTCAATTACAGGTCCCTACAATCTTCTGATCGGGGATCTCAACATCCACCTAGATCAGATTGAACAGAATGACACAAAAGACCTACTATCCCTCATCTCCTCTCTAGACTTTTTCACTCCGACTCCGGTAAAAACCCACCACAAAGATCATCATCTAGATCTAGTAACCTTTTCCTCCAAAGAACAATATCATCCCAAGATTCTTTGGGAACAACTGGCAAACAAGACGCCAACAACCCTATCCTAAGACAGCAAAAAGGCCTAAAAAGGTGATATCCTCAAGAGGCTTTATCAACCCAGTGGAATTCTGGTCCCTCTATGACATTACTTCCAACCCTGACCCTGACTCCTTTACTGTAGATGATTGGACAAACGATAGCACACAGATCCTAAATGCAATGACCCCCTTGAAAACAAAGAAAATGAGAAACAAAACTCTGGATGGCTGGTTTGATGCCGAACTTGGAGCAGTAAAACGGGAACTTCGAAAATTGGAAAGACTTTGGCTTAAATCCAATGACAACAAAGACAGATCCAACTGGAGAACAAAACTAAAAGACTACAAACATCTGATAACCACCAAACGCACTAACTTCTACGCCCAAAAAATCAGATCCCCTAACCCCGATATCAAAAACCTATTCAAAATAGTCAACCACCTCTACGATACTCAATCCCTTACCCGTCCTTCCTCAGACACACCCCCACCGGCCAATGACCTGGCCTCGTTCTTCAACAACAAAATCTGCAATCTCAGAGCCACCCTACCTATTTCCTCCAACAACCATCTGAACTATCTGGACATTCAGTCCCATGACGACGAAATCAGGGCTGATTTTTACTGGAACAACTTCACCACCCCCACCTGGCAACAAATCTGCAAATTCTACTCAAAATACACCAAATCCCACTGCAAACTAGATAGCTGTCCACCAAATGTAATGCAAGCTGCCCCAATCTATTTCAAAATCAAATTATATACTTGGCTCTCCTCCCAACTACAATTAGGCTCATTCCCTGTGGACCTAGGCCAGATTCTGATTACGCCTATCGTCAAAAATCCCAAAGATCCCATCTCCCTCATATCCAATTACAGACCCATTGCGAACATACCCTTCTTTACAAAGTTGATGGAAGGTCTGGTCAACCAAGATTTAACAACCTACTTGGACAAATTCAACATCCTAAACGACAACCAGTCAGGTTTTTGCCCTGGACACAACACTGAAACCATCATCGCTTCTCTGGTAGATTACCTTCACAACCTGTTCAGCCAAGGCTCAAGTGCTCTAGTCCTACAATTAGATCTTAGTAGCGCCTTTGACTTGGTTGATCATGCCATTCTTCTGAATTGTTTGGAGTCTATCGGCCTCTCAGGCAACGTGTTAAAATGGTTCCATGGTTTCCTAGGTCAACGCTCCTACCAAGTCTACAGCAACAACTCCCATTCCGCCATCTGGGCCAACACCTGCGGAGTCCCACAGGGCTCCCCCTGTCCCCCATGCTGTTCAATATCTACCTGGTCGCCCTAGGGAATCTACTGCTAAACTTGAAGATCAAATTCTACATCTATGCTGATGACATCACCTTAGTCTTCCCCATCTCCAACATAACCCCCGAGATAAACAACCTCCTAGCTTCAATCCTAACGCAAATCGAACTATGGATGTCCGTCTTCAAACTGAGACGCAACTCAGATAAAACCAGCAAGCCCAAACGACAAAATCAAAGATACCTCAATCTCCCTGAATGGCCAAGTCTTTCCCTTAACAAACTCCTTAAAAATACTCGGAGTGACTCTCGACCGCAACCTTACCTTCGAAACTCACACCGACCTTCTGGTCAAAAAAGGCTTCGCCACCTTATGGAAGCTAAGATCCATCAGAAAATACTTTGACGCCCCCTCATTCCGCCTACTTGTGCAATCCTCCATCTTAAGTCTAGTCGACTACTGCAACATCATCTACCTGGGATCTTTCAAAAAAACTACACAAAGATTGCGAATTATTCAAAACACGGCAATCCGACTGATCTTCGGACTAAAAAAATGGGAACACATAACTCCCTACTACCACAAACTTCACTGGCTACCCCTAGAAGCAAGAGTGCTATTCAAGTTTGCCTGTTTCTGCTACAAATCCATTCTTGGCTCGGCCCCCCTTTACTTAGTACCCCATTTTATCCTAGACTGCCCATCCAAACTCACACGTAGAACCCACCTGTTTAGCTACCCTACCCTAAGGACCTGCCGTTGCAAAAGATATCTAAATAGAACTCTTGCCTTCCAAGCAGGTCATCACAATAACTGGCTGGCCCACATCATCTCACGCACTTCATCCTACTTAAACTTCAGGAAGCTACTAAAAACTAATCTTTTCACCCGATTCATACCCTAAGACCCTATGCTCACCCTGGCCCTTCTATCTCTCTATGTTCTTTACGCAGATTGTCTTGACCTTCTTCCCTGTACCATTTCATTGCCATAATTATACCCTTCTTTCTTTCTGTTTGTACCATTTTTTCTCTCTGTTGTACCATTTTTTTCTCTGCCACCTAATTTTCTCTGATTGTAACATTGTACCATTTTCGCTGATTGTCCAGCCCTTCTTCGTTGTAAACCGCCTCGAACTACTATGGCTTTGGCGGTATATAAGAAATAAAATTATTATTATTAAATCGATTAAGATCAATGCTTGAACCATATGACTTTTGTTCTTTGGTTCAAGCATTGATATTGACTAGACTAGATTATTGCAATATGCTCTACCTAGGTTTGACAAAGATGAAATGTAAGGCAATTGATGAACTCTGCGGTAAAATTAATTGCTAGTATACCACAGATTGCGCACATCACTCCGGTGTTGAAGCAACTACACTGGCTTCCAGTACACCAGCGAGTATGCTACAAAGTATTTTCTACTGTGCACCAGACTCTAAATTGCTCAATTCCCCTGTGCTTTTGAAATTTATGGAAAATCTATAAGCCAAGTAGAAAGTTGAATTATCCCAGGACAAGCAGGCAGCATATCCTCACATGTGGGTGACATCATCCTCGGAGCCCCAGTATTGACAGGTTTAAAAGTGCATCGCCACTTTAAGAACTTTAAAAAGTTTGCGAACTGCCTGCACTGCGCATGTGTGGGTGCCTTCCTGCCCCATGTAGGCTCGTGCCTCCTCAGTTCTTAGTTTTCCACGGAGCTAAGTCGTGTCTCTGAACGTTGTTCAGTTTTTTGCCATTTGCCTTCAAGCTCACGCATTTTTTCTTTCCAGTATTTTTTCTTCATTAGTTAAAAAAAAAAAAAAAAAAGAGAAGTCTTTTTTTTCTTTTCTGTCTTTTCCTCTGTGGCTTTTTTTAAAATTATTATTATTTATTTATAATTTTCACAAATACATATCAAGCATTAAACACTTGTACAGAAAGGTAGATTGAGCCGGTATTATTAAATAATATCGAACAATGATTTAACAAAGGAAACAAAAATATGCTTAATCTATCTCAAGTCCTTAATTTGGATATCCAAGATTAATTCAGAGTGATGATAAAGAAAAACAAAGGTTAATAAACCTGTCAAGAATTGCAATCTAACTGTTGAGTGGGAATCTTACTCATTCAGATATGATGTTATATTATTTCACTTCTCTCCCAAGGCGTTTAAGAGACATAAAACTGGATAACTGTGAGGGTTCTAAGAAAACATACCTTAGGGACTGATATCTAATCACATGCTTGCAAGGAAGCCTTAAGTGGAAAACACCTCCTATCAAAATCAAAAACTGTTGTCTCCTTTTTTGGGTCTCCCTTGAGACATCAGGAAACATCTGGATTTTATATCCCAAAAGTTCTATTCTTAAAGAACATCCTTAAAATCCATTCTTTATCCGGTAAAAGAGCTACCGTCAACAAAAGTGTAGCTGGAGAAGCGAGAGAAGCATCAGATGTCTCCAATAAATTGGTGGTCTCTTGTTGATTTTCATTTCTAAGTTGTTGCTGGTGTATTTTCTGTGGCAAATAATAAACTCGAACAAAGAGGTATAAATTGCTCTGGTACATTTAGAATTTCTTTAAAGTACCTCTTTAACATTTCTATTGGAGTAACATAGGTATCTTTGGGAAATTTAATATGCGCAAATTATTAACTCTACTTTGATTTTCCAAAACTTTAAATTTTTTCCTTAGGAGAATATTATCTGTTATCAATGCTTCCTGAATTTTTTTTTACTGAAGTCACCTCCGTAGAAACTTTTAATAAATCAGTTTTAGTTGTTGAAGTATCTTGTTTTAAAGTGGGAAGTTCTTTTGCCTGTTTATTCAGTCTCTCCCCCCAAGTTCATTTACTTGCGATTCAATTGAGTTTCCCAAATTTACTACAAGATCCCACAAAGCAAAGAGAGTTTCTCAGCTCCCAGGCATACCTCTTGTCTGCCTCGGTCCATCTCCACTGTAGTTCCTTCCTCAGGCAGTCTCTCCAGGGAAACCAAAATCCCCTTGGGATCCTCCAACAAGCCCTCACTGGCCTCCCATGGCTCAAATACCACCTCCTCAGACATGTTGAGCTCACGCGAAGAGCTTGCTCTCTGAGGCTGCGAGGACGATACTCTGATGTCGGGACTCAAGGTGGCATCAAGCCCAGGGAGACCAACCACGGCATCACTCCCCGCCAGTGTATCCAGCGGGCAAATTCCTGACAACACAGGTTCCCACTGCAGGCACCGAAAAAGAGCCGATTGGAGGTGCTGCTGGGCATCAGGAGGCACTACCGACATTTCGGCTTGATTGTAGGAAATTCTCTCTAAGAGAAAAGAAGATTAGCAGCGTCTTCTCAGCAGCAGTCAGTCATGGCCATCATGGATCTTCTTCCTCATGGCTTTTTGCCATTGAGGGCTTCATTTTTTCTCTCAACCTTTGAGTTTAACTTGGCTGATGTGGTCTTTTCGTCCATGTCCAGGCCGTTAACAGGCTTCAGAAACTGCTGCAGGTGCCAAAGGCCAATTTCTATCACCGACCCATGCAGTTGGTGCTTAAAACATGACGGCAGATAAAGGCCAAATGGCCCATCTAGTCTGCCTATCCGCAGTAACCATTATCTCTTTCTCTCTCTGAGAGATTCCATGTGCCTATCCCTGGCCCTCTTGAATTCAGACACAATCTCTGTTTCCACCACCTCTTCCGGGAGACTGTTCCACGCATCTACCACCCTTTCTGTAAAAAAACAATTTCCTCAGATTACTCTGGAGCCTATCACCTCTTAACTAGAGAGCTGCACGGGAACGGGGACGACGGGAATCCCGCGGGTTCCCCCTTCGGGTCACGGGGATCCCGTGGGGACGCCCCTAGGGTCGCGGGGATCCCGTGGGGACGCCCCCTAGGGTCGCGGGGATCCCATGGGGACGCCTCCGAGAGTCGCGGGGCTCCTGCGGGGCTGGATGTACTCAGTCGCGCGGCTCTTCTTCTCCCTACCTTCTCTGCTTGCAGCACAGAGCCGAACGGAAGTCTTCCCGACGTCAGCGCTGACGTCGGGAAGACTTCCGTTCGGCTCTGTGCTGCAGGCAGGGCAGGTAAGGAGAAGGAAAGTAGCCTCGCAGTTCGAGTGGCTACCAAGGGAGGGGGGCGGTCTGCCCCGCCCCGGTTGCAGCACAGCCGGCCAGGTCCCCTTACTTTTGTGGCACTTCCCCGACCGACCGATAACAGCCCGGGTCCGACAATCCTCCCTGCCCTGTAGCCGCGAATCTAAATTACCTTCTTACAGCTGCTGTAAGAAGGTAATTTAGATTCGCGGTTAAGGGCAGGGAGGTTTGTCTGACCCGGGCTGTTGTCGGTCGGTCGGGGAAGTGCCACAAAAGTAAGGGGACCTGGCTGGCTGTGCTGCACCCGGGGCGGTAGAGAAGGAGGGGGGGGAGAAGGATGCTGAAAGGCCATGGTGAAGACAGGAGGGGGGGGGAAGGACTCTGAAAGCACTTGAAGACAGAGGAGGGAGAAGGACTCTGAAAGCACATGGGGGAATACAAAGGGGTGGAGAAGGACGCTGAAAGGCCATGGGAAGGGCGGGGGGGGGGAAGGACTCTGAAAGCACTTGTGGAAGACAGAGGGGGGAGAAGGATGCTGAAAGCACATGGGGAAGACAAAGGGGTGGAGAAGGACGCTGAAAGGCCATGGGGAAGACAGAGAGGGAGAAGGACGCTGAAAGGACATGGGGAAGATGGGGGGGAGAAGGACATTGAAAGGAAATGAGGAAGAGAGAGTAGGGAGAAGACGCTGGCAGGGAAGAAGACAGATGCCAGACTATGGGGGGAGCGGAGAGAAGAAGATGGGTGCCAGACCAATTTGGAAGGGGGAAGAAAGGGAGAGGCACAGTAACAGAGCAAATGGAAGATGCAGAAGGAAGAGAGACAGTGGATGGAAGGAATTGAATGAGAACATGAGGAAAGCAGAAACCAGGCAACAAAGGTAGGAAAAGAATTCTATTTCTTTTTTTTTTTTTTTTTTTGCTTCAGGATAAAGTAGTATATTAGTTGTGTTGATAAAAATTTATAAACATTAGAGGCTCTGGTAGAAACCCGTTTACAAAGCATGTATTCTTCCCAATTAATATTTTCAAATTAATAAAGTCTTTTTGCTTATTTGTAAATGGGTTTCTACCAGAGCCTTTAATTCAGTAGCATAATTAAATGAAATAACTATTTCTGAAGTTTATAGGGACGGGCGGGGACGGAGGGGATTCCTCGCGGGGACGGGTGGGGACGGAGGGGATTCCTCACGGGGACGGGTGGGGACGGAGGGATTCCTCACGGGGACGGGTAGGATTCCTCGCGGGGACGGGTGGGACTTTGGCGGGGACGGGTGGGATTTCTGTCCCCGCGCAACTCTCTACTCTTAACTTCATCCTGTGCCCTCATTGCTTGCAGTGCCTTGAGCCTGAATACTGGGTAGAATCCTGTGCTCAGTGTTCTACCCTGCAGAAACGTTCCATCAAGAGCCGCAAACTTTAACAGGAGAAGTTGTTCGAGACAAGCTTGGACATTGAGGAGACAGCCTTCAACGTCGAAGACTTTGACATTGACACCAGCGTCGGGAGACCTCACTCCATCCAGTAAGCCAACTAAGAAGCCATCAGCTTCCCAATTGGCATCTCAGGTCATCCTTACATCGAGTCCCTTGATACCATCCAAGCAGTGATGACCACTTTTACGGCTTGTCTCAACATCGAGGTGTGTATCATCATCGAGGTCACCCTCTCCAAGGCAAGCCGCAGCACCGATGGTACCAGCAGATAAGCCAGAGGTACCGGTGCTTTCCTTTCGTGAAAAGCTCAATGCTCTTTTCTAAGCAGAGTTGGGTGATGCTTTCAAATTGCTTACCCCAGTATCGACTCCCTCGGTACCAGCTCAGCCTCGGCATAAGCCTATTAGATCTAGTGATACCACATCTGGTTCTCTGGAATGGCATCGACGTCCCACGCCTAGACATCGCAAGTCCAGTTCTCCATCAAAGCATCGATCCAGTTTATTGAGACATTGTCGTTCCTCCTCCTCTCGATGCTCGAAGACAAGTATGCATCGTTCCTCCTCACGTGGTTGCAAAAGAAAACATCGCTCTCCCTCACGTTCTTCGAAGAGAAAAAGAGCTTCGCATTATACCTCATCATCGTGATCAGATTGGCACCAGACTCCACGTAAGCATCGATCTTCTTGATACACTCCTTCACCAAAGCCCTTTTACAGTCTGATTCAGTTGAGGATTTGTCTGAGTCTACAACGGAGGCTTATGACACTCCCTTGGAAAAGGCTCCACAGAAATCTCCACCAAGGGCTAAATCTCCTACTGAAAACCTTTCTTTCACTAAATTTATTAGGCAGTTATGAAAAGAGCTACCAGTCAAGTTAGATGCGGATTCTGCCTATAGTGCTGAATAAGTGCTGCCTTAAATTATGATGAACCTCCTAAAGAACTTCTCAGATTACCGTTAAATGGCATTCTCAAAGAGACTCTTCACAAGAATTGGGATATACCCCTCACCATTACAGTGGCTCCTAGAAAATTGGACTCTGTATAAGATAATTACTTCACCAGATTTTGACAAACCACAGCTTCAGCACCAGTCATTAGTTGTGGACTTGACTTTGAAAAAAATCTACTCCATCAAAAGTCTGTCTCAGTGCCACCAGGGCTTGAAGGGTGCACTATTGACAAATTTGGACATTGCCTGTACCAAAATTCCATGTTAACAAATATAGTACTAAATTACAATTTCTTTATCTCCTGCTATATCAAGCATCTGGTTCAAAAATTGCCTTCTTTTGATAGATACATTCATTCTCAACATCTGCAAGAATTTCATCATATCTTTCGCACCCTTACCTTAGCTAGAAGGTATATGGCAAGATCAGCTTATGATGCGTTTGAATTATCTTGGATAGTCTCAGTTATGTCAGTAGCCATGAGACATCTCGCATGGCTAACAGTCTCAAATATAGATATCAATCTTCAAGACAGATTAGCTAACATTTCCTGCTTAGGAGATGAGCTTTTTCATGACTCTATTGAAAACGCTACACAAAAGCTCACTGGCCATAAGAAACATTCGGATGCTTTGGTTAAATCCAAGCCTAAGCCGTCAACTTCTAAATTTTTTAACCCGCCTTCTTCATATCAAAGGCGTTTTTCTTTAAAACCAGCTGCTCCTCCTAGGCCAGAGCAGAAAAAGCAACAGCGCCCTCAGAAAGCTCAATCAGCAGCTCTTTCAAAGCCTTATCAGTCGTTTTGACAAGCTTCTAGAGAGTATTGCTGCTGTTCCTCTTTCCCGGCCTCTTCCCCAACCAATCAGAGGTTGGCTACAATTGTATTATCACCGTTGGAAATTAATAACCACAGACTTCTGGGTTCTAAAAGTCATTCAAGAGGGATATGCTCTTCATCACTATGCCTACAGATCATCCTGTAAGAGAGTCCTTTTTCAACCCTCAGTAGATCTCAGTGCAATAGAAGAGGTTCCATCTCTCCAGAGGAATCGGGAATTTTACTCCCTGTATTTCCTCATTCCAAAGAAGACGGGAGGTCTACGTACAATTTTGGACCTCAAGGGCCTGAACAAGTTTCTAGTGAAGGAAAAGTTTTGTATATTGTCCTTGGCAACTTTATATCCCCTCTTAGATCACAATGACTGGCTAGGCTCTCTAGATCTGAAAGAAGCTTATACTCACATTCTAGTGCATTATGTCCTCCAGGAAATTCCTCAAATTTCAGGTGGTGCAGCACCATTACCAATACAGGTTCCTACTCTTTAGCCTTGCATCCTCTACCAGAGTATTCACCAAGTGCCTGATTGTAGCGGCAGCAAGGTTGCTGACTCGGGTCTCCAGGTGTTTCGCTATCTGGACAATTGGCTGATCAAAAATCCAATCTCACAATGGGTGATGGCAGCGACTTGGTTG
Organism: Geotrypetes seraphini; assembly: GCF_902459505.1. Taxonomy (NCBI): domain Eukaryota; kingdom Metazoa; phylum Chordata; class Amphibia; order Gymnophiona; family Dermophiidae; genus Geotrypetes; species Geotrypetes seraphini. The sequence goes on from NC_047085.1 coordinate 64,792,228, forward strand.
ACAATTCTCTTCCTTCAGCAGTTGGGGTTTGAAATCAATTTTTCCAAATCCCAACTTAAGCCCTCTGAGAATCTGCAATTTATCGGAGCTCTGCTAAACACCATTCATCTCAGAATGTTTCTCCCTCAGCAAAGACAAGACAATTTGATTTAGCTTTGCAATCAGACTTTTCATCTTCCATCAATCTCAGGCTGACAAATGATGGTGCTACCAGGTCACATGGCTTCCACGGTGCATGATACTCTGTTGGCAAGACTTCATCGCAGGACTCCTCAATGGACTCTCACATCTCAGTGGTCTCAACACATTACAGTCACATCTTCCACTTTGACAATCTGCAGTGGTGGATGAGGGAAGTGGGTCTAAGAAGGGAAGAAACACAAGTTCTTCTTCACCCAACAGGTGATGGACACCTAGAACGCGCTTCCAGAGGGAGTGATAGGACAGGGTACAGTATTGAAGTTCAAGAAGGGATTGGACACTTTTCTGAAGGAAAAGGGGATAGAATGGTATAGATGGAGGGCTACTATACAGGTCCTGGACCTGATGGGCCGCCGCATGAGAAGACTGCTGGGCATGATAGACCTCAGGTCTGATCCAGCAGAGCACGGCTTATGTTCTTAACACTTCCAATCTTTCCAGAAGATTCTGACTACAAATTGGTCCACCTACACTTGAGGCGCTCATCTAAACGGTCTTTGCACTTAAGGTCACAGGTCTACCCAGGACCAGCTTTGCCATATCAGACTCTTAGAACTCAAAGTGATCTTCAAGGCCCTCAAAGCTTTTCAGCACATTGTGACCAACCACATCCTCCTAATCTGGACAGACAATCAGGTTGCAATGTATTACATAAACAAGCAAGGAGGCACAGGTTCTCTCCTCCTTGTTAAGAGGTCCAAAATATTTGGAACTGGGCGATTGCTCACAGCATATTTTTGAAAGCAGTATACATTCAAGGGGAACAGAATTCTCTCGCAGACAGACTTAGCAGGTTTCTTCAGCCATATGAGTGGATGTTCAACTCTGAAGTTCTGTATTGTGTATTCTCTCTTTGGGGGACTCCTCAGATAGACCTGTTTCCATCCCCCCACAATCATAAGCTGCCCCAATTTTGCTCCAAGCAGTGCTCTCCCCAACATCTGGAACTGGATGCGTTTATTCTGGATTGGACACACAGGTTCTACTTGACTACTGTAACATCGCCTATTTAACAATTTCCCAAAAGAACATGCAGCGTTTACAATTGATGCAAAATGCAGCGGTCAAACTGATCTTTGGGCTGAGGAAGTTTGACCACGTGACACCCTACTACCGGCAACTGCATTGGCTGCCAATGGAGGCGCGCGTAAAGTTTAAATTTGCCTGCTTCTGCTTCAAAGCACTACACGGACTTGCCCCTAAATATATAACTGACCTTTTCGTCTTCTCAGCCAACAGACACAAGAGAAGCTCACATTCCAACTTCGTTTCCCCCCCAGTGAGAGGTTGTAAACTGAAAAAACACCATGAACATCTTCTCTCGCACCAAGCAGCATCATGGGGTAAAGACCTAGAACAATTGCTTTCGCCCACTACTTATGAGGAATTTAGGAAACGTCTGAAAACACACCTGTTCCTAAAGTATCTAGACAACTGATCCTCTCTTCTCTCTCCCCTCTATAGCGATTAACTTGTTCTATTGATCACTCTCTCCTCAAAAATGGATTTCCTGTCCTATTAACCCTCTTTCTTCCTCCCCTCTTAAAGTCAATCAATTTGTACCTTTGCTTAATCTTTGTAAACCGCATAGAACTTCACGGTATTGCGGTATATAAGCTGTTATTATTATTATTACTCTTTATCATCATGATGCTAAATCCACCTCTATATCTGCAGTATTGGATCATCTTCTACATTTATCCAATTTAGGCCTCAAGACCTCTTCCATTTGAGTTCATTTCAGTGCTATCGATGCTTTTCACAGCCCAGTTGATGGTAAACCTCTAACTGCTCATCCTCTTGTGTCCAGATACATGAAAGGACTTTTCAATGTCAAACCACCTCCAGTAGTTTAGAATCTCAATGTTGTTCTCTTTAGACTTATGAAGCCTCCTTTTGAACCAATGTCTTCAGCTCATCTAATATACAACACTTAGAAAGTGGTTTTTCTCATCTCCCTTACCTCTGCTCAAAGATTAAGTGAACTTCAAGCACTGGTGGTGGATCCACCATTTACAGTGTTACATCATGACAAAGTTGTGCTTCACACCCATCTGAAGTTCCTCCCAAAAGTAGTCACTGAATTTCATCTCAATCATGAGAACATAAGAATTGCCGCTGCTGGGTTAGACTAGTGGTCCATCGTGCCCAGCAGTCTGCTCACACGGCGGCCCCCAGGTCAAAAAACAGTCTCTAAATGAGTCCAGCCTCACCTGTGTACGTTCCAGTTTAGCAGAAACTTGTCCAACTTTGTCTTGAATCCCTGGAGGGTGTTTTCCCCTATAACAGACTCCGGAATAGCGTTCTAGTTTTCTACCACTCTCTGGGTGAAGAAGAACTTCCTTAAGTTTGGACGGAATCTATCCCCTTTCAACTTTAGAGAGTGCCCTTTCGTTCTCCCTACCTTGGAGAGGGTGTACAATCTGTCTTTATCTGCTAAGTCTATTCCCTTCAGTATTCTCCTCTTTTCAAGGGAGAAGAGGCCCAGTTTCTCCAATCTTTCACTTTACGGCAACTCCTCCAGCCCCTTAACCATTTTAGTTGCTCTTCTCTGGACACTTTCGAGTAGTACCGTGTCCTTCCTCATGTATGGCGACCAGTGCTGGATGCAGTACTCCAGATGAGGGCACACCATGGCCCGGTACAATGGCATGATGACCTTCTCTGATCTGTCCGTGATCCCATTCCTAGCATTCTGTTCACCTTTTTCACCACCACTGTGCTTTGCGCGGACGGCTTCATCGACTTGTCGATCAGAACTCCCAAGTCTCTTTCCTGGAAGGTCTCTCCAAGTACCACCCCGGACATCCTGTATTCGTGCATGAGTTTTTTGTTACCAACATGCATCACTTTACACTTATCCATGTTAAATCTCATTTGCCATGTCGATGTCCCTTTCTCGAGCTTGATTATGTCATGTTGCAGATTTTCGCAATCCTTCTGTGTCTTCACTACTCTGAATAACTTCGTATCATCCGCAAATTTAATCACATCACTCATCGTACCAATGTCCAGATCATTTATAAAGATGTTGAAGAGCGCGGGTCCAAGCGCCGAGCCCTGCAGCACCCCACTGGTGACGCTCTTCCAGTCTGAGTATTGTCCATTTACCCCCACTTTCTGTTTCCTATGATCCAGCCAGTTTTTAATCCACGTGAGTATTTCACCCTCGATTCCATGGCTCGCAATTTTCCGAAGTAGTCATTCATATGGAACCTTGTCAGATGCCTTCTGAAAATCCAGATATACAATGTCAACCTGGTCACCCTTGTCTATCTGCCTGTTTACTCCCTCGAAGAAGTGCAGCAAGTTTGTCAAACAAGATCTGCCTTTGCAGAAACTGTGCTGGCTGGTCCTCATCAGACCATGTCTATCAAGGTGATCAATGATTCTTTATCATGCCTCTACCATTTTTCCCGGTACCGAGGTCAAACTCACTGGTCTGTAGTTTCCCGGATCTCCTCTTGAACCTTTTTTGAAGATCGGTGTAACATTCGCCACCTTCCAGTCTTCCGGAATCTTTCCCGATTTGATCGATAGATTGACTATTAGTTGAAGCAGTTTAGCTATAGTCCCTTTTAGTTCCTTGATGACCCTCGGATGGATGCCATCCAGTCCTGAGGATTTATCGCTCTTAAGCCTATCGATCTTCCTGCATACCTCTTCTAGACTATTGTACTTCCAGTATTCTTTCCTAAGCCTCATTCTCATCCTGAAGAAGCAGCTCTTCATAATCTGTAAAGCTGCTACTTGGTCCTCAGTTCATACATTCACATCTCACTACTATCTGGAATCTTATTCCAGATGGGATGGTCACTTTTGCCAAACAGTATTACAAAATTTATTTTCTTAATGGCCAACACTTCCTCTATCCCATTCTAGTAAGCTAGGGAGTCCCACAAATGAGAATATGCTGCCTGCTTGTCCTAGGATAAAGTACAGTTACTTACCGTAAGAGGTGTTATCCAGAGACAGCAGGCAGATATTCTCACAATCCACCCACCTCCCCTGGTTGGCTTCTTAACTTGCTTATGAAACTGAAGAGCCGTGAGCCTACGTCGGGCGGGAAGACACTTGCACATGCGTGGTGCGTGCAATTCGCAAACTTTCTCAAGTTCTTAAAGTGGCGATGCACTTTTAAATCTATCCGTACTAGGACTCCGTGGATAACACCTGTTACAGTAAGTAACTGTGCTATCTGAGGGAGGGATGAAACTGGTTTCTGAGAAGGAAGATAAGAGTACATTTTCCAAGATATAGAGCAGGGATAGGGAACTCCGGTCCTCGAGAGCCGTATTCCAGTCGAGTTTTCAGGATTTCCCCAATGAATATGCATTGAAAGCAGTGCATGCAAATAGATCTCATGCATATTCATTGGGAAATCCTGAAAACCCAATGGCTCTCGAGGACCGGAGTTCCCTACCCCTGATATAGAGTGTCAGTGTTTTCTATAATTGAGATAAAGCTTTGGAATTTTCTCCCTGGAACCTTGAGGCTTTGTAATGATGGTTTGAGCTTTAAGAAAATGTGGGGTCAAATAAATTGTTTATTGGAAAATCCAGTGGCATTATCGTATGATACTGTATTATTTGGCATGTCAATGAGGGCTAAGAGTCAAATATCTTCTAGCAATAATAAGCTTTTACTTATTATGACAGGGGTTGCCATACAACAGATTATGAAGAATTGAAATAGATTGAATTATAGTTTCTGGTGGAATTCTTTGTGTCATATATATAAAATGGAAAGGGTAATAGCCACACAGCAGGGGTATTTAAGAAAATTTCAGGATTTTTGGGAGCCTATAACAAATTATTGTAATGAATGAATACTATTTTTCCCCTTAAATATGCATATCTAAGGTGGGGGAGGGTAGGTAGATTTTGGTCTTTGTAGAAATGTAAGGAATGTAATGATGGGGAATATAATATGTTTTTATGTGTTCAAATATTATTATTGATTAAGGGGGAGGGGGGAGATAAAATTCTAAATTGAGTTTTTGCAGATTATTAAGTGTTGTGTTTAAGTTAAAAATGTTTTTATTTGCTTATAAAACACTTAATGTAAGTTCTAAAAATGAATAAAGAATCAAAAAATAAAATAAAATGTTAAAAACACAATTATTTGTGGATGCATTTATGTGACAATTAGTGGGAGGACTTTGGTTTTTTGTTTGTTTTACAGCTATCATGGGAGTGTGCGAGATCTAAAGAAAGATGAATTATGAGTCTGATATAGTGATCTTAATAATAATATTGTACTAAGTTACGGCTATAGTTTGGTTATGTGGGAGATATAGAAATTGAAGGGCCTGATGTTGGTAAATGCTTTGTTTTAATAGTCATAACTTGTTGCAATATTATGTATAGTTTTTATGTAAATTGCTTAGATTTAAGCAGTCAATAAATTTTAAAAACAAATAAATAAATATATGCATTCCATTATTCAGGTTCTGCCTACCAAAATGTCTTATGCTGCCAATCTGAAAAATGTCATGAATATGCAGACTCGGCAGAAGAAGGAAGGAGAAGAACAAAATGTGCCCATGGAAGAATCAGAAAACTCAAAACCAGGACCCTCAGCCCATGATCTGGCAGCACAATTGAAAAGCAGTTTGCTAGCAGAAATAGGATTGACTGAAAGTGAGGGGCCTCCTCTTACATCATTCAGGTACTTGTAATGTTACCAGAACAGATAGTTTGCTTTGAACTCCCTAATAGCTTGGCTTAGATCAGACATGTCAAACTCTGGCCCGCAATGTAGTTAAATTTGGCCCGCCAGACAATTAAGAAATATAACTTAAGTTGGCCCACTGGCAGACATAATGCAATTCGAGAAGTGCTGCAGTGCCTCCCGCTCTTACCTTCCGCTAATTTTGGCAGCCAGCAGAGAGGATTGCTGGTGTTGTAGCAATCCTTGCAGGCTGGCGTCATCCTGAGCACCACATTCCCTCTGCCGCGATCTTGCCCCTGACGTCAGAGGAGTTTTTCACTATTCATATGCATTGTGTTTGGAAATCAAGTTGTTAGTGTGGCTAAAACAGAGGAGAGGGATAGAGATGGTGGACAATGGGATTTAGGGAGGGAAGGAACAGAAAGGGAGAGTGGGGGGGATAGAGATACTGGATAGGAGGGTAGTTGGGAAAAGAGAGTAAAAGGCTTTTTTATTTATTTTGTTTACATCACAGAGCCGGGGTGGGGTTGGAGAGGTTGTAAACCTATACTTGTATTATGACTAAGGGGTCCTTTTATTGAGGTGTGCATTTAGCGCGTTCTAAATCAGTTAGCGTACCTTAATAAAAAGACCCCTAAGTATCTTAATAAAAAATTTGGCCCGCGACTTTCGCTATGTTTTAGATTTCGGACCCTTATGTGATTGAGTTTGACACCCCTGGCTTAGATCAAATATAAGGTCTGAGCTATGACCAGAGGACACTTAACCTTATTTGGAACATGATTACTTTATCACCACAGCCAAGGCCAAAGATGAAAAGTTTGTCTAAAAATAAACATTTTCTTTGCAGCGTCTTACAGATCTACTTACTTTGTCTAGACCTACAAGACTCTCTCAAAAAACTATAGCTGCTGTTATTTGATCAAAAATTTTAATCACTATTCATCTACTAACCTATTTGCTGTTTTTATTTTGCTCTTTAAGTTTCTCAGTTTGCTATTTTGGTTTGTTAGTGTGAATGGTATAGTATAGTACGGAATACTATACCATTCACGGTATAGTATGAATTGTATACTATACCATTCACGGTATAGTACGGTTTGTTAGTGTGAATGGTATAGTATAGTATAGTACGCCTTAGACAACCGGACGGAAACTACACGGTGGCGGATTCAGAAAAAGCAGAACTACTAAATGAATATTTCTGCTCAGTCTTCACCTACGAAGCACCGGGACACGGACCACAGTTGATGATAAAACAAGACGTGGATGACCCGTTTCAGAATTTTGAGTTCACACCTGGGGACGTTTACAATGAACTGGCAAGGCTAAAGGTAAACAAGGCCATGGGACCGGACAATTTACACCCAAGAGTGCTCAGAGAATTGAGAGACGTTCTGGCAGAACCGTTGGCAGTGCTCTTCAATCTCTCACTAAGTATGGGGAAAGTTCCGTTAGACTGGAAAACAGCCAACGTCGTTCCTCTACATAAAAAGGGTTGCAAGGCTGAGGCTGCAAACTATAGACCGGTAAGCCTCACCTCAATAGTGTGTAAACTCATGGAAACACTAATTAAGTATAAATTAGATACGATCCTGAACGAGGGAAATCTCCGGGATCCCAGCCAACATGGATTCACCAAGGGTAGGTCATGCCAGTCAAATCTAATCAACTTCTTTGACTGGGTAACAAGAAGACTGGACTCAGGAGAGTCCTTGGACGTCGTGTACCTGGACTTCAGCAAAGCGTTCGACAGCGTCCCACACTGCAGGCTGCTGAACAAGATGAAATCGATGGGATTAGGAGAGACTCTAACTGCATGGGTTAAAGATTGGCTTAATGGCAGACTTCAGAGGGTGGTAGTTAACGGTACCCTCTCTAAAATGTCGGAGGTGACTAGCGGAGTGCCACAGGGTTCGGTCCTGGGCCCACTCCTCTTCAACATATTCATTGGGGATCTGACTCAAGGGCTTCAAGGCAAAGTAACCTTATTCGCTGATGACGCCAAACTATGCAATATAGTAAACGGCTATAATCTACAGGATGCTATGGAGCAAGACCTGCGTACTTTAGAAAGTTGGTCCTTGATATGGCAGCTGGGCTTTAACGCCAAGAAATGTAAGGTCATGCATCTCGGTAACGGAAATCCTTGCAGAACTTGCATCCTGAATGGAGAAACTTTAACCAGGACTACAGCAGAACGAGACTTAGGAGTAATCATCAGTGCTGACATGAAAGCAGCCACTCAAGTGGAGAAGGCTTCATCTAAAGCACGGCAGATGATAGGTTGTATCAAGAGAAGCTTCGTCAACAGGAAACCTGAAGTCATGATGCCATTGTACAGAGCCATGGTGAGACCTCATCTGGAGTACTGTGTGCAATTCTGGAGGCCACATTACCGTAAGGATGTGCTCAGAATTGAGTCGGTTCAGCGGATGGCCACCAGGATGGTCTCGGGGCTAAAGGGTCTCCCGTACGAGGAAAGACTGAGCAAATTGCAGCTCTACACTCTTGAAGAGCGTAGGGAGAGGGGAGACATGATTGAGACATTTAAGTACATCACGGGACGGGTCGAGGTGGAAGATGATATCTTTCTTCTCAGGGGACCCTCGACCACAAGAGGATATCCGCTCAAACTCAGGGGAGGGAAGTTTCGTGGAGACGCCAGGAAGTACTTCTTCACGGAGAGAGTGATCGAGCATTGGAACAAGCTTCCAGTGCAGGTGGTCGAGGCACGCAGCATCCCAGACTTCAAGAACAAATGGGATACCCATGTGGGATCCCTACGAGGTCATGCCAAGGGATAGGGTCACTAGGACTTGAATGAGCGGGTCAGTAGAGTGACAGTATAATTACAATTATACTTAAGGGGTCAGAAGACTTAAGAGGGTGGGTAAATAGTGTGGGCAGACTTGATGGGCTATATGGCCCTTATCTGCCGTCATCTTTCTATGTTTCAATGTTTCTAATGGCTGCTTTCTTTATGAATTTTGTATTTCCTTTCCTTATGAATTTTGTTTTAGAATTGAACACTGCTTTGTTCTGCTTTGACAGGTAAAAGCGGTATGGTAAGTCTTCAGTAAATAAAGCACAGTTACTTACCGTAACAGGTGTTATCCAGGGACAGCAGGCATATATTCTCACATGTGGGTGACGTCGTCTACGGAGCCCCGATGCCTCGGGGCTCCGTAGACGACGTCACCCACATGTGAGAATATCATGCCTGCTTGTCCTGGGATAAAGCACAGTTACTTACTGTAACAGGTGTTATCCAGGGACAGCAGGCATATATTCTCACATGTGGGTGACGTCGTCTACGGAGCCCCGAGGCATCGGGGCTCCGTAGACGACGTCATCCACATGTGAGAATATCATGCCTGCTTGTCCTGGGATAAATAATTTTTTAATTCAGGTTCTGAAGTTCCTTCCCAGGATTATGAACCCCCTGATGAATACTGTTCCCCAGAGCAACCCTCCCCTTATACATTCCACCCCACTCCTGAAGTCCACCCTTCTAAAGAGCCCTCCCCCCATGAATCCCTCCCCCTGCACATTTGGACCCTCAAATCCCCCCCTTCCCATAGGCTCCGCTAGGCCTACCTTAAGTATGGCCTGGTGTTTTAATGTAGGTGAGCAGATGCTCCTATGCATTTCTGGGTTCAAAATAAGAGCCACTAGAGGTTACAGCTGGCATTTTGAAGCTAGAGCCGGCATGAGCAAAGGCAACCAGAGATCACTCCTGCCCATCCTAAACTGATCACCAGGGCATCCTTAAGGTTTAGAGGAGGGGCCCTACAGGAGTGAGGGAGAGGTTCTCAAAAGGGGGCAAATGCTCTTGGGGAGAGGTTTTTGGTAGAGGGATGAGTTCTGGTTGGTGGATGCTCAATCCAGTCTAGGGCAACATTTGAATAAAATGTTGTCTGCTGCAAGCTGTATAGCAATAAAAAAACAATAATATATAGTATAACAATTTTTTTAGGACTTATAGGCCATCTTACCAAACAAGCTCCATATATAGCTTAAATGAGCTCTAGTATTTTTTTGTAATCATCAGTCCATTAATCTTAGAAATTTTCCAATAATATATGACCATCTCTAGGAACTGGGACCAGTGCTATTTAACTTATTTATAAGTGATTAAATTTACAGATGACACTAAACTGTTCAAAGTTTTTAAAATGCATGCGGATTGTGAAAAATTGCAGGTGGACCTTAGGAAATTGGAAGACTGGGTGTCCAAATGGCAGGTGAAATTTAATGTGGACAAATGCACATTGAGAAGAGTAACCTGAATCACAGTTACAGGATGCCAGGGTCCACCTTGGGGATTAGCGCCCAAGAAAAGGATCTGGGTATCATCATCAGACAATATGATGAAACCTTCCACCCCAGCGGCCAAAAAAGCAAACAGGATGCTAGGAATTATTTAAAAAGAGATGGTTGACTAAGAATGTTATAATGCCCCTGTATCGCTCCATGGTACAACCTCACCTGGAATATTGTGTTCAGTTCTAGTTTTCTTATCTCAAGAAAGATATAGTAGCGCTAGAAAAGGTTCAAAGAAGAGTGATCAAGATGATAAAGGGGATGGAGCTCCTCTCGTATGAGGAAGGACTAAAAAGATTAGGGATCTTCAGCTTGGGGAGATATGATTGAAGTCTACAAAATCCTGAGTAGAGTAGAATGGGTACAAGTGGATTGATTTTTATTATTATTATTTTTTTTCCAATCGTCAAAAATTACAAAGACTAAGTGCTCTTTTTATCAAGCCGCACTAGCGGGGTTAATGCACACAACGTTTTATCACATGCTAACCCCCGCGCAGCTGAAATACTACCGCCTGCTCAAGAGGAGGCGGTAGCAGCTAGCGTGGCCGGCGGTTTAACACGCACTATTACGCGGGTTAAACCTCTAGCGCAGCTTGATAAAAGGAGCCCTAAGGGACACTCAATAAAGTTACAAGGAAATACTTTTAAAACCAATAGTAGGAAATCTTTTTTCACTCAGAGAATAGTTAAGTTCTGGAATGCATTGCCAGAGGTTGTGGTAAGAGCGGAGAGTGTAGCTGGTTTTAAGAAAGGTTTTGACAATTTCCTGGAGGAAAAGTCCCCATAGTCTGTTATTGAGAAAGACATGGGGGATGCCACTGCTTGCCCTGGATTGGTAGCATGGAATGTTGCTACTACTTCTTGAGTTTGGGCCAGGTACGAGTGACATGGATTGGCAACCGTGAGAATGGGCTAGTGGGCTTGATGGACCATTGGTCTGACCCAGTAAGGCTGTTCTTATGTTGTTATGCTCACATGTGAAATGAGGTGCCCAAGATTTGTCTTGATCCTCAACAGGCATACCAATACAGTGGTACAGTGGTGCCTCGCATAACGGCCGCCTCGCACAGCGGACGCTGCGCACAACGAACTTTATGTCGTGATCCGTATAACGTACTTCGTTTCACACAACGAAGTCGCCCGAGCTGCATCCTTCCGGGGTTCCTGCGGGGTTGGATCGCAGCGGGGTTGGTCGAGGGTAGTCTCCTTCTCCTTACCTGCCCTGTCGCAGCACACAGCCGAACGGAAATCTTCCCGATGTCAGCGCTGACGTCGGAGGGAGGGCTTAAGCAAAGCCCTCCCTTCCTCCGACGTCAGCGCTGACATCAGGAAGACTTCCGGTCGGCTGTGTGCGGCTGCGGCAGGGCAGGTAGGAAGAAGGCAATGGCGAACGAAAGAGGGGGGAGGGGGCGGTCCGCCCCGAAGAATGTGCACAGCTGGTCAGGTCCCCCGATCGACCGACAACAGGCCCGGCCGACAAACCTCCCTGCCCTGTAGCCGCGAATCTAAATTACCTCTTACAGCAGCTTCAATAATCCAGCTGCTGTAAGAAGGTAATTTAGATTCGCGGCTACAGGACAGGGAGATTTGTCCGACCGGGCCTGTTCTGTTGTCGGTCGGGTGCAAAAGCGCCACAAAGGTGGAGGCAGGGAGGGAGGAAAGGTGGAGTGGAGAAGAAAAGACGCTTAAGGGGGGAGAAGGCCGCTGAAAGCACATGTTGGAGCAGGGGATGAGAGGGAGGGAGAGAAGGGGAAATATTGGACAAGGGCAGAAGGGATGCTAAATCATAGGGTGACAGGCAGAGAGAACAACAGGAAAAAGAGTGGAAGCAATCTTGAACCCTGAGGGTGAGGGCAGAGAGAGGTGGTGAGATGATTGATCATGGGGAGAGGGACAAAAGGGAATAGAGATGGGATAGGAAGATAGTGGAAGTAAAAGGACAGGGAGATGTATGTTTTTAGATGTATCTAAATAAAAATAATAACAAAAAATTTATCTTTTTTATGTCATCTTAGCATATTTTATGCTGCAGAACGAATTATTTTTTTTTACATGTATTCCTATGGGAAAACGCGTTTCACATAACGAACGTTTCACATAACAAACTTGCTCCTGGAACCAATTAAGTTCGTTGTGTGAGGCACCACTGTACTTCGGTTTACGAGTGCACCGGTTTGCGAGTGTTTTGCAAGACGAGCAAAACATTCGCAAAATCTGCGCCTCAGAAACCCTCGTAGGGATCCCACATGTGTATCCCATTTATTCTTAAAGTCTGGCACGCTGTCTGCCTCGATCACCTGCACTGGAAGCTTGTTCCAATGATCAACCACTCTCTCTGTGAAAAAATACTTTCTGGTGTCACCATGAAATTTTCCGCCCCTGAGTTTGAGCGGGTGCCCTCTTGAGACCGAGGGTCCCTTGAGAAAGAAAATATGGAAGATGATATTTTCTTTCTCAATGGACCCTCGGCCACAAGAGGGCACCCGCTCAAACTCAGGGGCGGAAAATTTCATGGCGACACCAGAAAGTATTTCTTCACAGAGAGAGTGGTTGATCATTGGAACAAGCTTCCAGTGCAGGTGATCGAGGCAGACAGCGTGCCAGACTTTAAGAATAAATGGGATACACATGTGGGACCCCTACGAGGGTCAAGATAAGGAAATTGGGTCATTAGGGCATAGACAGGGGGTGAGTAAGCAGAGTGGGCAGACTTGATGGGCTGTAGCCCTTTTCTTCCGTCATCTTCTATGTTTCTATGATTTACGAGCGCCCCCCCCCCCCCCCGCGATCCGGCACCCTCCCCCCCCCAGCGATCTGCCCCCCCCCCCCCCCGACACAATCCGGTACACCCACCGCGATTGGGCACTCCCCCCCCCCCCGCCGCTTCTTACCGTCATCTGGGCACCGGCATGTCCTGTGCGTTGGTGCTGGTGCCCGAAGATCGGCCTCCTCTTCTGCTGGGCCTTGAGCATCTGCACATGCTTAAGGCCTGCGAGTTCACGTTCTATCTTGGAGAGAACGTGAACTCGCAGGCCTTGAGCATGCGCAGATGCTCAAGGCCCAGCAGAAGAGGAGGCTGATCTTCGGGCACCAGCACCAACGCACAGGACATGCCGGTGCCGGTGCCCAGATGACGGTAAGTGGCAGGGGGGTGCCCAATCGTGGCCGGGGGGTGTGCCGGATCGCGGGGGAAGGGTGCCGGATTGTGGTGGGGCGCTCGTAAATCGAGACACGCTCGGTTTCCGAGGCGGCGATTTTGCAAATGTTTTGCTCGTCTTGCAAAAACACTCGCAAACCGGTGCACTCGTAAACCGAGGTACCACTGTATCAATGTCCTGGTCACAAAAGCAAAGTTTGAGGGGAGTGCTAGCCCTTTTCTGTAGTTTTGTGGCATTGGCAATTAAGAAACAAAAGGAATAAAAAAAATAAATAAAATGTTGTTACATAGTGTAATTAATAAGTAAGTTACCTGACACTACTATTTGGGGTTTTGCCAGGTACTGTGACTAGGATTAGCTGCTATTAGAAACAGGAGACTGGGCTACATGAATCATTGGTCCTACCCAGTATGGCTGTTCTTATTATGAATGAATTGCAATGGTCTGTATACTGAAAGAATAGTAACATTTGAAAGTTTTATAATATCTGCATTTATTTTCCTTTTCTGACAGGCCTCAATGCAGTTTTATGGGAATGGTCATCTCTCATGACATGCTGCTAGGCCGCTGGCGACTTTCCTTAGAGCTGTTTGGTAGAGTGTTCATGGAAGATGTTGGAGCTGAACCAGGATCAGTAAGTATTTATCACTAATAGCAATTACTGCATATGTGGCCACTGTTATATGGAAAACTAATCTCTTTTCTTATTTTCAACTCAAAAGATTCTTACTGAATTGGGTGGTTTTGAAGTAAAAGAATCAAAGTTCCGTAGAGAAATGGAAAAACTTAGAAATCAGCAATCAAGGGATTTAACTTTAGAGGTAAGAATTATTAGCTTAAGTTAGCCATATCCAGTAATTATATAGTTATTTCAGATCAAGTTTCAAGTTTTATTGTTTTTATTATACCGACCATCAACATGTATCTGGCCGGTTTACAATGCTAAAATTTAAAATAAAAAGTAAAATAATAAGTATATATATATAGGGGAGGAGTGAACATTAAAAAGACTATTGACAAGTACTTACATGAATTTGAGGATAATAAAGGGAAGGAATGGTCAATAAGTATATTATTAAAAACAAAATTTAAAAGAAAAGGGATGAGGGGGGATATGACATCAGGAATGGGGGTCACTTCGTAGAAGCGGTTGAGATGATTTTGCTGGCATTTGGAAAGGAGGTATTTAGAGATTATGGTATGCTTCTTGAAATAAGAATGTTTTTAGTTTAGTCTTGAATTTGTCGAGAAGATTTTCATGACGGAGTTGAGGTGGCATGGCGTTCCATATGGAGCAACTAAGGAGAAATTAGTTTTCCTAGTATAGTAGAATTCTTAGATGGAAGGAACGGCCATTAAGTTCTGATCTGCTGATCTCAGGGTCCGAGAAGGACAGAGAGGGATGATAAGTTTGTCGAGAAAGGATGGAAGATGTGAGAGTTTGATTTTAAAAACCAGCATTAAGGTTTTATAAGTGATACGGTGCGTGATGGGTAGCCAGTGGGCTTCTTTCAGGAGGGGAGTAACGTGATCATATTTCCCTACTTTATGTATAAGTTTAATTGCTGTATTTTGTATGAGCTGCAAATGACATAAGTTCTTTTTGTGGAAGTTCATTATATAGGGAGTTACAGTAGTCTGGATGGGAGATGACCAGTGAGTGGACAAGGGTTATGATTGCTTTTGTTTCGAGGATTGAAGTTAAGGAACATATAAGCCGAAGTTTGTAAAAACAAGTTTTTACAACGGAGCTTATCTATTCGTGGAATGTTAAATCTTTGTCTATAGTTACTCCAAGAAGTTTTATTTTTGGTTTGATTTTTACTGAGCAGGATTTAATGAAGATTTTTCCGGTTATTGTTTCATTGTTCCTGATCGGGAAAAGTATACCACAGGATTTATTGATGTTAAGGGAAAGTTTATTTATTTGGAGCCAATCACTGATTTTGTCAAGTTTATTATTAATTTCTTGTATTTCGTTTATTTTTGTAGAATCAACAGGGTGGAATAGTGTATGTCGTCTGCATATGCAAAAATTGTAAAGCCGATGGACTGCGCTAGAGTGAGAAGAGAAGAAATAAAGATATGAAATAGTAATGGAGATAGGATAGAACCTTGGGGGACGCCATACATTTGAAAAATAGGGGGTGAGGTTTTCTCTTTTGAGTGAACTTTAAAGTTTTGCTCATTAAAATAAGAGATGAACCATAAGAGAGCTGAACCTGTGATGCCGCAGTTCCTGAGACGATCAATTAGAAGATAGTGATCGATAGTGTCGAAGGCAGCGGACAAGTCGAGAGACAAGAAGAACAGATTTTCGGTGATCAAGAAAGTAGTGTATAGTAGTGATAAGACCAAGTAAGGATAATTCAGTGGAATAATTGGAACGGAAACCTGTTTGGTGGGGGTGGAGCACGTTGGATTTATCAATAAATTCTATGAGCTGGTTATGTACTATTTTTTTCCGTTAGTTTGGAAATGAGTGGAAGGTTGACAATGGGACGGAAGTTAGCTGGTGATGTATTATCTAGATCAGTGTTCTTCAACCACCGGTCTGTGGACCGGTGCCTCTCCACAGAAATTTCCTGCCGGTCCACAGGGCCAGTATGTGCATCAGGCCCAAAACAGTGTTCTTCAACCGCTGGTCCACGGTGCGATCGATGCGGCATTATCTTCGAGCTAGCTCCCTCTT
Organism: Geotrypetes seraphini; assembly: GCF_902459505.1. Classification (NCBI taxonomy): domain Eukaryota; kingdom Metazoa; phylum Chordata; class Amphibia; order Gymnophiona; family Dermophiidae; genus Geotrypetes; species Geotrypetes seraphini. The sequence continues at coordinate 64,808,280 of NC_047085.1, forward strand.
CCTTACTGATTCAGTGCACAAAGCTATGGGCAGTGGCTCCTTCGCGCATCCTGCGCCTGAACTGGAAGCCTTCTCTCTGACGTTGCAACGTCAGACGGAAGGCTTCCAGATGAGGCGTGGGACATGCTAGGAGCCACTGCCCACAGCTTTGTGCACTGCATCAGTGAGGAAGAGGGAGCCGGCCTGAAGATAACACCGGGGGCAGCATAAAATGACCAGGCGGGAGCAGGCCAGAAAGTAAGGCATAGCATGGAGAGATGTAGACAACAAAGGTAGGGGGGAATGATTTTATTTTTGAACTTAGTGATTGGATTATGTCAATTTTGAGAATTTACATCTGCTGTCAGTGTGAGTGGTTGCTTGTACGGGCGAAGATTTTAAAGAGGTAAGTGGGGAGGGGGCAGGGAAGGGAGGGTGCAAGCATGGTTTTGGGGGAGTGCGGAGAGGTGCCTGTGCCCCCACCAAGACGATGCTTGGGGTGGTTCGCCCCCCCCCCCCTCCTTACTATGCCACTGACTGTACCCCTATTTTTTTCTGGGGCTTCCTCTAGCAGTAGAAAAATACCTTGTGTATGTAAAATATCTACAAAAATCTCATGCACGAATACAGGTTGTCTGGGGCGGTACTTGGAGAGACCCACCAGGAAAGGGACTTGGGAGTTCTGATCGACAAGTCAATGAAGCCATCCATGCAATGCGCGTCGGCAGCGAAAAGGGCAAACAGAATGCTAGGAATGATAAAGAAGGGGATCACGAACAGGTTATCATGCTGCTGTACCGGACCATGGTACGCACTCAGCTGGAATACTGCTTCCAGCACTGGTCGCCGTACATGAAGAAGGACACGGTACTACTCAAAAGGGTCCAGAGAAGAGCGACTAAAATGGTTAAACATAGAAACATAGAATATGACGGCAGAAAAGGGCTGTAGCCCATCAAGTCTGCCCACGCTAATGACCCACCCCCAGACTTCACCCGGCTAGAGATCCCACATACATATCCCATTTCTTTTTGAAATCGAGCACGCTGCTGGCGTTAATCACCTGCAATGGAAGTTCATTCCAATGATCGACTACCCTTTCGGTGAAGAAATACTTCCTGGTGTCGCCATGAAATTGCCCACCTTTGATTTTCAGCGGATGACCTCTTGTGGTTGAAGGTCCTTTAAGAAAGAAGATATCATCTTCCACCTCGATGCGGCCCGTGATATATTTAAAAGTCTCAATCATGTCCCCCTTCTCTCTACGTTCCTCGAGCGAGTATAGTTGCAGTTTATTCAGTCTTTCCTCATATGGGAGGTTCTTGAGTCCCGAGACCATCCTGGTGGTAATTCGCTGAACCGACTCGATTCTCCGCACATCTTTTTGATAATGTGGTCTCCAGAATTGAACACAATATTCAAGATGAGGTCTCACCATGGATCTGTACAGGGGCATTATGACTTCGGGCTTCCGGCTGACGAAACCTCTACGGATGCATCCCACATTTGTCTAGCCTTGGATGCAGCTTTCTCCACCTGCTTGGCAGTTTTCATGTCTGCACTAATGATTACTCCCAATCATTAGTGCAGACATGAAAACTGCCAAGCAGGTTAAGGGGCTGGAGGAGTTGCCGTACAGCGAAAGATTAGGAAAACTCGGCCTCTTCTCCCTCGAACAGAGGAGATTGAGAGGGGGACATGATCAAAACATTCAAAATATGGACAGGTTGTTCACCCTTTCCAAGGTAGGGAAAACGAGAGGGCACTATTGAAAGGGGATAGTTTCCGTACAAACGTAAGGAAGTTCTTCTTTACCCAGAGAGTGGTGGAACGCTCTTCCGGAGGCTGTCGTAGGGGAAAACACCATCCAGGGATTCAAGACAAACTTAGACAAGTTCCTGATGAACCAGAACATACGCAGGTAGGGCTAGTCTCAGTCAGGGCACTGGTCTTTGACCAGAGGGCTGCCGCGTGAGCGGACTGCTGGGCATGATGGACCACTGGTCTGACCCAGCAGCGGCAATTCTTATGTTCTTATGTGTTGTTAAAAAGATTATATTGTGTATCTTTGAAAAATGAATGGAAAAAATAGTGTTACAATTAGTACTATTAGGGGGGCAGGGTCTGGGGTAGAGATGGGTGGGGTCGGCCCACGACTTAGCCCAGTGTTCTTCAACCGCCGGTCCACAGACTGATGCCAGTCCACAGAATAATTCTTTTATTTCTGCCAGTCCATAGGTGTAAAAAGGTTGAAAAACACTGATCTAGATTTTGGCAATACAAGAGCAGATTTCCAAGCTTTTGGGATGAGGTTGGAAGTTAAGCTTTTAGTTACCATTTCCAGTATAAATGGGCCGAAAATAGAAAATAATTTTTTGAGGATTAAGGGAGGAATGCTTTCTGTTGGGTTATTAGGGGCATTTATATATGGGAAAATTTTGAGAAGGTCAGCTAGAGATGGAAGTTTGAAGTTAGAAAATGAGCTGAAGGATAAAAGATTGGTCTGGTCAGAAGAATCTGGAAATTGAATAGGTGTGGATTGTCCTAGGTTCTCTTGGAATGTGATGTAGATGTTGATCAGTATCAGTTAAATAGTTTATTTAAGCAGCTTCCTTAATCTCCAAAGAACTAATTGAAGCTACATTTATTAGAACCCAAATTAGTTTAGGCAATGTACTTAAATAATTCTGTTTGTAGTGCTGGACAGTATAGGAGCTCATTTAGTCAGTCCATTACAGAATAGGTGGCTAGGTAGTGCCCTAATAGTGAAGAACCCGGAGTTAAGGAAAAACACAAATTACATTGTGAGTCAGCTACAACCTTTTCAAACCAAGTAACCCCCTAAGCCTAACAAAAAACAACCGAGTACGCCCACCCAAGCTCTGCCCCAGACCTGCTCAAACTCCGCCCCTGACTCCATCCCCATAATAATAATAGTACTAATTGTAATGGGAGGGAATGCTAATTAAACTTTTCATACAAAATTAGATATATAAAAAGTACTTGTACTGATTAATCACTATGGGCAAGTTCTCTCACACACATCCCCTCCCCCTTCCAGTGGTCTGGCATCTCCCCTCCCTTCCGGATCCCCTCCCAGTCCAATATTTCTCCCTCTCTCATCCCCCAGATCATGTATTATTATTATTATTATTCTTTATTCTTATATACCGCCATACCCAGTGAGTTCTAGGCGGTTTACATCAATTAGCAAATGATCTGCATTGAATAGCAGATTTACAACAAAATTAGAGGTAGGTTTACAAAATTAGAATCAGATTTACAGCATTGAATAGCAGATTTACAACAAAATTAGAAGTAGGTTTACAAAATTAGAAGCAGATTTACAGCATAATTAGAAGAATTTTTGACAGAAAATTGCAGGCCGAATTACGATAAATTACAGTGATTTGCCGCAGTCAGCCATGAAGTTACAGCGATTCTTAACTGTCTGCACAGAGGGCAGGTTTACATCAATATTACAGAAATTGCAGGTTTGACCGAGCTAGGTAGGGGAGGTAGAGGGTGGGGGAGGGAGGGGGGGACTGGTGAAGGAGGAAGGGGGCAGCGGTGGGGTAAGTGTCCTGTGAGGTGAATGGGTTATTAAGGGTCGTGTTTGCTGAAAAGGTACGTTTTTAGTAGTTTTCTGAATGATAGGTAAGTGGGGGCCTCGAGTATCATCTGTGCTAGCCATGGATTCGACTTGGCTGCTTGGAAGGCAAAAGTTCTATCCAGGAATCTTTTGAGAGGGCAGTGTTTAGGCGAGGGGAAGGCATTTTTCACCACTTCCCACCGGCCACATGCCCATTCCTATCCCCCCTCTCCAGCAACTTTCCACATCTCTCCCTCCATCACTATGTCCAATATTCCCCCACCTTGCATCCCCCTTCAATCTGTCCCTCTGTTCCCTCTCCACCACCATATCCAACTCAATAAACAATCTGTGGAATTTCTTGTCAAATTATCCACCCATGCCATGCCCCCTATCACAAAAGGCACTTAAACCACAGCAGAACCAGGTTTGATTTCCACTGTAGCTCCTTGTGACTTTGGGCAAGACACTTAACCCTCCATTGTCCCAGATATAAAACTTGAATAGAAAGTCCACTATTGACAGAGGAAGTATCTGTATGTAATATAAATATGCAAACCACTTCAGCTGCAATGTAACACAAAGCTCTATTTATAGTAGCACTAAATAAATTATTATTGAACCCCAAATGGTCGCAAAACATCATGTCCCCCTTACTTGTCTGAACTGCACTCGCTCCTCCTTTGGTCCCCAGCCCCCAGCAACACTCTCACAATGGATGGTGCAAGCAGAAACCCACATGCTGCACGTGGTTGACCCAGAAGCCTTCTGTTCAACGTCAACACTTGAATTGCTGCGTGCCCCGTCCACTGCTGAAAACTGAAGGAGCGAGTGCGGCTCCAAGAAGGATATCGCGAGGGGAGGGAGGGCGGGTAGGAACGTGAGATCTCATGCGGCGGCAGCAGGAGTAGCGGCAGATGGATGGGCTGGAATTGGCGGCCAGGCCACATTCCCCTTAGGGTTTGCGTACTGCGGGTTGAGAAACACTGGCCTAAACCATAATAGTTTGGTTTTTTCAGTGTTCAGTTTGAGATAGTATTTCCTTGCCCATTCTTGCACTTAAGTTAGCATTCTGGATAATATTGTAGTCATGCTTGTTTCATTCAGACTTGCAAGAATTAGTAAAAAGACATCATCTGCATATGAGAAGAACAATTCTTGTTCAGCCCCACTCTATTCCTGAACCTTCGATGTAGTCAGTCCCTTCTCATGAGAACTCTTGTAAGAAGCTTCATTTGCATACTTTTACCTCCTCCTCTTACCTCTGAACTGCCCTCCAACTCCTCAGTTGTCTTCCTACAAGTGAGACGGTAGGAGCTTGTCGATTCTGCGTGTGTTTATTTTTCTTTAAATTCAGTCTTTTTTTTCTGCTAATTTGGATGGCTTATTTTTCATGCTGCAGAGGATCCCCTTGGGGGACAGCTCTGGCTGCGGGAGACCGTAGACTCTGAGGCAGAAAGTCTGCTTCCAAGTGGTTGGCTGCTTTGCAATACACCCACTCGGACAGCCTGCATTCACAGTTCAGGTGCTCAGGGACCATTCCCTTGGGAGCATAGCGCACCCCAGGTTTGTCTGCTAGTGGGTTTGAGTGCAGGCTGTGTGGCTCTGTGGTGATTTGTCCAGGATCGGGGCTGACTGCATTCCTCGACTCCTATTTGCACACGTGGGCTCTAGAGGGGGTCAAGGTCTCCAGCTGGGATGTTGGGCCCGAGATATAGTCAGAAGATCCAGTTTCCAGGCTTGTTGAGGCAGAGGATCTCTCTGTAAGCTGTTTCAGCTTCCATCTTGCAGCTCCCAGCACACAGCATTGCACAGTAAGTTAACAGCATGAAAGATCAATTTGGTGGGGGTCTCCAAAATTATGTTTTGTGGGGTTTTAAGGGTAGTGCTAGGTCCCCCCACCTCAAATATCCTACAATCACCATTTTTTATCTTTCAGTGTGGCTTTCTCAGGCCGTTTTGGGCACTAAAATTGCTGCCACAGCAGCTATCTTGGATTTCACAATTTGAAATAAAAAGCTTTTATCTACCTCAAAGCACCTAATTTTTTATCAAAACAGGTAGGATGGACTCCTCAGGACAGGATACTTTGGATTCATGTCCTATTTGTGGCGAATGGCAATCTAAGGAGCTTCCATGTTCCACGAGCCGTGCGGCACATTGGAGAGGGGAGGGACAGCAGCTACTACTTTAGCCCCTTTGTTCCCTCAGGGGAGGTTCTGGGTCTCAGTTCACCTAAGGAAAATCAAAAAAGTCTGAGCGTCCCTTGCGAAGTGCAGCTGTGATTCGGCGGCAAAATCACACAAAAGCTCAAAATTAGGACAGTGGGGCCATGAATTTATTAATGTGATGTTGCAGGCCTATCTGATTAACAAGGGGTCCCATCAATCCCTCTGGGATGGCGGCCCTGATAGCACTGGGGTCCCCCCCCCCCCCCCAAAGAGCGCAAATACCCAGCAGAAATGTCATACGCAATCTGGGGACAGTCCACCTGTGGATGATTCAGATGATCAGGATTCTATTTTAAGGCCTTTACTTTTCCTGACAATAACATCTACAGTGGCCTATAGGATGCAGATCTGGGGGACACTCCAGATCTTGGGGAGGATCCCAGTGTACACAGACTGTTCAAGCTGTCAGCACTGATAGGGATGATCTCAGAATCTTTCCAGGAGTTAAAGTTAGAGACTCTTCAAACCTTGGAAGTGCAGTGCAGTGCTCCCTTATGAATAGCACTAAGTCGCAATCTTCCTGTTTTCCAGGCATCACGAAGATGCTTACAGATCACTGGGAAGTGCCAGAAGGGATCTTGTGGATAGCCAAGGTTATCTCTTAAGCCAGTGTATCTCAACACGTGGTACACGAGCCGCTTGTTGGGGGGTACGTGGCAATATGTGGGTCTCGGGTCTCCCACCCCCCCTTCCTCAATGACCGCTGCCTCTGAGGATCCCATGCCCTCTTTATTGCCTGCATGGGAACCAGGGATCCCATGCCCATGGCAACCTTATTGCCTGATGCAACCGGGGATCCCATGCCCTCCTTCCTGCCCGCCCTCCTTCACTGAAGCCGACCCAGAAGGCTTCCCTCTGATGAGTTCCTATGAGCGTCAGGAGCAGCGCGGGCCATTCAGCGCAGCTCTCTGCACTAAAAACTGCTAGCGCAGTTTAATAGAAGTGTGCTTTGTGGTTTTTGGGGTTTTTTAATCTTTATTAAATTTTCAGTTCTTACAAAAGTGCAATATAACATACTTGTCATAAATCTGAGAATTAAGCACTTATAAACTATCAGAAATGATTCATCAACCCTTAACAAATATAAATCCCCCTCCCTTCCCTTCCCTCTAGAAAACATCATAAATCAGAAGATCATTTAAGCATATACCTCCCCCCACTGGATGTGCCATTATTACAACAAACAAAGTTAAACTATAATAATTTTACAAAAGACATCAATGGGCCCTAAATTAATTTAAAATTTATAGGCCTGATGGTACCTATAGAAATTTGGAAAATTTACCCCTTCCTCCACAATCGGTTTTTGTAAAGATACTAAAGCAATTCTAGCAGTTTTGCCCATCCAAATAAACTTGATAAGAATACTATTCAATTTCTTATAAAATGAACCCTGAAAATAAATTGGCAACATACCCATTAGGTAAACCACAGGCAAGATAATCATTTTAACTGTTTGGACTCTCCCCCACCAAGACAGATGTAGTGGGTTCCATTGCTCACACATTTCTGTGACCTTTAGTAGTAAAGATTTTTCATTTACTTTCATTGTCTCTTCCAGCGTCTTATAAATCCAAATTCCTAGATATTTTATACCATCTTCTTTCCAAAGAAAAGGGACCAGATCAAACTGTCCTTTTTGACAATGAACATTGAGCGGAATAATTTCTGATTTACTCCAATTTATTTTATATCCTGAAAATTTTCCAACCTTTCAATCAAGTCCAGCAAATGTGGGATGGTAGATTCAGGATTTCTCAGATGAAGCAAGATATCATCTGCATATGCAGAAACTTTGTATTCCCGACCTGCGTAAAGAATACCTTGAATCTCCTCTGCTTGTTGAATAGCCAATAGCAAAGGTTCCAGTACAATATCAAATAACTGAGGAGATAAAGGACAACCTTGCCTAACTCCTCTCTCCAGATGAAAATCATCTGAGAAAGTATTATTTATATATAATCTAGTGGGGAGCTATATAAAGCTTTAATCATTTGAATAAATCTAGAACCCACCCCAAACCAATGCATTGCTTGGTACATAAAGATCCATTCCACACGATCAAATGCCTTCTCTACATCTAAAGATACAGAGAAGGACGGATCTTCCATGGATTTTGTTAAAGTCAACATGTGTAGAGCCAACCTGGTATTATTTGAAGAATATCTATGAGCAACAAACCCTCTTTGGTGCATACCTATAATATAAGGGAGAGCCTTAGCCAAGCGTAAAGCCAATAACTTAGCCAAAAATTTTCCATCAACATTAATCAAAGAAATTGGCCTGTAATTTGAAACCAACAAAGGATCTTTATTTGGCTTCGGCAAAACTATAGTCAAAGCCTCTGCCATAGTACCTGAAATGCCGCCTTTATTCAGTTGAACCTGATATAAATTCAATAAACAAGGCAGTAATGTTTTTTTGAAATGATTTATAAAACTCCATAGTATAACCATCACCTCCTGGAGCGGATCCAACTCTAAAGGACTTTAATGCTGTCTGAATCTCCTTCAGTGTAATAGGGGCATTAAGAGATCCCTTTATATGCCTAGGAATTTTAGGTCCCTTAATTGAATTCAAAAATTCTAAACCATCAAGTTCTTTGTTTGAATAACGCTCAGAAGAATACAAAGCCGTATAATATTTCAGAATCTGTTTTAATATATTGTCAATTTGAGAATGAGTAACCCCATTTTCATCTGTAATAGCCACAATCTTTACTTTCCTTTTTTTTTTTTTTTTTTGCTTTTAAATAATTAGCCAGTAATCTTCCCGCTTTATTCAAGTTTCCATAATACAAAGCCTGTTGAGTGAACAATTCCTTCCTAGCCAATTTAGAAGAAATCTCATTGTATTTATATTTAGCTTTTAAGAGGGCCTGGAATATATCTTGTTCCCATTGTACAGTTAATTTTGACTAATTCTTTTTTTTTTTCAATTGAAAAGCTTTTATTGAAAAAAAACACTTCAAACAGTACAGAACAATTGCACATGAAATGCAAGAACAAAAATACATAGAGCTGAATACCACACTCCACAATAGCACACAGAATTAAAATCAACAGCATAAACATGTGCAAGTCCTACAAGCTAATACGAACAGTCTAGAATGCCCACTAAGCACAGCCAATATCCCCCCTCCCTCCCCCCAGGGACAAAACACTATACCTACAGCTCTCAATGTGGTTGAGAGATAGTCAATTCCAAACAGATACCAAAAATTGAAAAGGAATATGGTTATGAGATCCCCCCAAGCATCACCCATCTATTCCAAGGCCAACTCAAAGCCCCTGACCACCCCTACCACAGACCCCCACAGAAGCCCGAAACTTGCGCCACACATGAGCATAGCCATGTAGTTTACCATGCCGTAAGGCCGTTAAGTGATATAGGTTCTGCCAAGTCAGCAAACGTTGCTCCACCAGGGCCCACGTGGAAGAGAGCGCCTGATTCCACAAAGAGGCAATGGCCAATCGAGCAGCAGTGAATGCCAACCTACAAAACAAAGAGTCACCCCCAGCCAGTTCCAATTGATGCCAAAACAGCAAGGCGTGTCGCCAATCGGCCGGTATCTGGACATCTAAGATCCGAGACACCCTATCAAAGACCTCAGTCCAGAATCCACACACCTGTCCGCACTGCCACCACATATGAAAATAGGTACCCACTTCCCCACAGCCCCTCCAACACAGAACACTCGCACCTCCCCGCCAACGGGCCACAACCTGAGAGGGTATAGTACCACCTAAAGAGAACCTTGTAGCCATTCTCGATCAGCAAAGCAGAAATCCCCGCCGAGGAGATCTCCGACCATATGTCACCCCAAGTATCCCAGGTAATAGCCGAACCACAATCATCTTCCCAGGCCTTCATGTAGAGGAGGGGAGCCCCCCTACCGTTAAGACACCTATATATTGCAGAGAGAACTCCCCTCCGAAGCACCGGGCCCAATAGCAGCTCAAAGGGCATCTTACCACCCCTCAAGTCTCCCAGAAGACCCGAGGTCCTAATATAATGTAAGACCTGTAGGTAGGGGAACAGATCCCTTATCCCGAACCCAAACTTACCCCTGAGTTCTACAAAGGGTCTAACACCTCCCCGTACCGGGTCCCACAACTGTCCCACACATACCAAACCCCGTGACTCCCAATCAGCAAACACTCCCCCATCCCTTCCCGGTGGAAAGTCAGGGTTGTATCTCAACGGAGTATACCATGAATTTCGCCTACTCCCCAGTAAACAAGCTCGGGTCTGATTCCATACCCTCAAGGAAGTCACTACTGAGGATACCCCCCCTGCCAGTCGCGCCCTACCAGGCACCCACGGCCTATGTAACAAAGGCACCCCCTCACTTAAATTTTGCTCAATTTCCACCCACGGTTTCGGCGTCTGTGTCTGCCATTCTAAGAGGGCGCGCAACTGAGCAGCCTGATAATATTTCACCACATCTGGGACCCCCAGCCCTCCATCCCCTCTCCCCATACATAGAACCTTCCTACTCACCCTTGGCCGCCTACCAGCCCAAATAAAATTAAAGATATGCCTTTGGACCCCCTCTAGCGTTTTTCTACCCACCCAAAGAGGCAATACTTGGAATAAGAACAACAAACGGGGCAAAATCATCATCTTCACGATGGCCACCCGGCCCAACCAAGAGAAATACAGATCTTTCCAATTAAGCAAATCTTGGCGAATACGATGAAAAAGCGGGGGAAAGTTAAGGTCATATAAATCCACTCCCGGCGGTCCAAAATAAACACCAAGATATCGTAAAGAGCGCTGAACCCACCGAAACGGATATCGGTTTCGGAGATAGGACACCCGGTCCGCCGGCAAGTTAATGTTGAGGATCTCTGATTTAATTTTGACTAATTATTTAATCTTTTCCTCCAATTCAGAGAATTCCCTTTTAGATTGATTATTGAGATAAGCCGAATATGAATTATATGCCATCTCATGGTAACTTTAAAAGCATCCGACAATATTTTCAATGAGATCTCCTCTGAGGAATTAAATTGAAAATATTCATCCATTTTTATCTGAAATTCTTCAATAAATGTCATGTCTCCAAGCAGTGTATTATTGAACCTCCAGACAGGTCTATTACAATCTGGTTCCACCATTTCAAGTTCTATCCATACTCCCCCATGATCTGATAAAATAATTGGATCCATGGTAGCTTTCTTGGCCTGTTGTACCAGATTATCTGAAACAAAAATATAATCAATCCTAGAAAATGACTTATGAAAGTGTGAACAAAAGGAAAATTCCCGAGCATCAAAATGTAGAATTCTCCAGATGTCTTTCAGTCCACATACGTGAAATTCAGACCTAAGGATTTCATCATTCTGCAAGGTTTTTTATCCAACAGAGGATCCATAACAGCATTAAAATCCCCCGCCACTATTAAATTAGTCGTAGCCAGAGGTAAAAGAAGATGTTGGAGTGTTTTGAAGAATTCTATTTGATTCAAATTAGGACCATCAATGTTAAACAGTGTCAAAGTATCGTTACCTAAGCTCATATTTGCATGTACCCATCTACCCATAGGATCAGCTGAAATCAAATTAAATGTTGCCATACATTTTTTGATTCACTAATATAGCCACCCCTGCTTTCTTCCCCACAGCAGGAGCATAAAAACAGTGTTTGACCCAACCTCCTTCTAACTTTATAGATTCTATAGCGGACAAATGGGGTCTTTTGAATATAATATATATCCGCATTTTATTTTTTAAGAAAATTAAGTGTTTTCCTTTTTATGGGGTGATTAAGCCCATTGATGTTTAATGTGAATAATTTCATATACATTCTTAAATTAGTTAAAAAAATTACCTAATAAATAAAAAAAACATATAAATCATATTACATCTTATATTATACCCTATGCACATCCAGAGCCCTCCCCTCCCAAATCCCCCCTTTCCCTTCCCCCTCCCATTTAGATAAAATGAATACTTGAAAGCACTCATTAAGACCAGTAATTAACAGCTTCCCCAGGCCCATTCTTGAACTTCCATAAAAACAAGATTAGAAAATTGTGGATTAGTAAAGTTAAAACTAAGCCCTAATAATTCATTGATTCAATTGAAGATTAATTAAATTTAGCTACTTCAATAAAATAAATAAGCCATTAAGTATCTGATGAAATCAAGATTACTCTACAAAATCATAAGTAAAATAAACTTAATTATATGCAATTTGAACAAACATTCCATTTGAAGTAAAAACAATCCCAAATTTATATTTAACATTCTACTGTATCTGACTCATAAAATCTACAATTCTCCTTTATCCTGTCCCAACCTATCCATCCTTCAATTTATATTTATCTACCCCCAGCTCCTCAATTCTTCTCATACCTTTATCCAACACATCTTTCCAAATAAATTTGAAATAACATAACATAACAGTATAAGTCATTGAATTTAAAATGAAGAGGATCTTAACCTATTACATATATATATATATATATCTCATCAGACTGAATAGTAAGAAGAATATAATTCGCCTAACTTAAATAAATAAATAACACCCTCAGATATTAATTAATTAGTTATCCATTTCTAATTAAGTGTTAATAATTAATATAATTTTAATAATATAATAATTAATATTAAATTAATCTATTAAAGTTATTTATAACTATCTGTGTGCCCTCTATTGTATAACTTAACATTTGATCATACTAAGGGAACAACTAACATGACATTCCAAAATACATTGAAAATTTTTTTTTAAAACGTGTTATCTGGTCAAAAAAGAAAATTCTTATAACATTAACATTACATAACTGGCACCATTTGATAAGTCCATTGTAAGTAAAAAAAAAAAAAAAAGAAAAAAAACTTTTAAACCAACATCTAAAGAACCAATTTCTCTACTTTCCTTTTCCTCCAGCCACAGCAAGGGATCATCCTATGAGGAATTTGGTGAGAGTGTTTTTCCTTATATATTAGCATGAGTAAAAGAAAGGTTAAATCCAAGAGCTCAACTCCTACTACAGCTGGCCCCATGGATAGACATTTGGTGACAAATGTAATAATGACATCAAGTAAGGAGCCGGACTCATTGTCAGGGGCATTTTTAAGTCCCCTTGATAGAACAACTCCACTCCCACCCGTATCCAGTGATTTGGGTACCAATTCAGTTCGCAAGGGTATAATTGGGCAATCCAACGACCCGCAATTAACTTCTATGATATCCTTTAAATCATTGCCTAAAATTACGGTATTTCCATTCAAGAGGATAGCATTGTCTCTTGGGATTCAAGGTCTATAACCTTGAATCCGAAGAGACTCCATAGGATATTTCATTAAAGGACATGTAAATGGGTTGAATTATAATATTGAACAATTTCTAAAAATACTAGGAGTAACCTTGGACAAACACCTTACATTAGAAAAGCATTCTGATTTTGTGTTTAAGAAAAGTATTTCAGTGCTCTGGAAACTCTATACTATTAAAAATATTTTGACGAAGTTTCCTTTTGTCTACTAGTCCAATCTTCTATCCTGAGTATTCTTGACTATTGCAATATTATTTATGTAGGCGCTCCCAAGAAAATTATTAGAAAATTAAGGATGGTCCAGAACACGGCTGTCCGCCTTATTTACGGCCTAAAGAAATAGGAACATATCACCCCTTCCTAGCAAAAGCTTCATTGGCTGCCATTTGAATCCAGAGTTCTGTTTAAGTTTTCTTGCTTTTTTTATAAAATAACATTTGGTATGCTTCCGAGTTACCTAAACTCTCTCATTTTAATTTGAATTATACAAATAAGAGCTCTCGAAGATTACATTTGTTCACCTATCCCTCAGTTGTTATTATTATTAAATTTTGCCAGTACAAAAGGTTTTGTGAAAGAATCTTTGCCTTTCAGGCAGCTAAATTAAACATTTGGCTTGCCCGGTGTGTGTTAGAAGCCTCTTCCTACCTGGATTTTAGAAAACAGATAAAAACTCAATTATTAAATAAGCTAGGGCCTTAATACTTTTTTTTTTTTTTAATTTGTTTATTCATTGAAAAAACAGAAACATACAAAATATATAGCACACCAAAAAGTCCAGTACAAAGCAAACAGTTGTAACATGACTCTTAGTAACAAGGCCAACATATGTCGACAAGGAGAACATTACCAGACGCTCACCCACCCCCATAACCCTTCCACTCCCCCCCCCCAAGGACCTGGAAACAAATCAAGAATAGTGTTATAGGAAGCAAAAGAAAAGTAATACTGTTTTCTAAGAAATAGAGATATTCAACCATCCCTCCTAGCCTTCCAATCAATATATGGTTTCCACCGATGCAGGAACACCCCCAACTTATGATGTTTCATAGCAGTCAATTGGGACATACGAAATACATAATCCAATTTATTAACCAATTGTCGTTTGAATAGAATTGTGTCCTGACGCCAAACAGCAGCCAATGCTAAACGCGCCGCTGTAACCATAGTTGCAATAATACAGGAAAATTTAGAAGGTACTCCCTGTGGCGTTAAATTTAAAAGGGCACACCCCAAATATTTAACCATAAGCACCCCACATATATATGAACAGAAAACACCATATCCCAAAAGGGACCCACCTTTGGACAAGCCCACCAAATATGTACAAAGGAGCCAGAAGCCCCACAGCGACGCCAACAATCATCTGGGATAGCAGGGTTAATCCTATGTAGTCTTTCAGGAGTATAATACCAGCGATACAAAATTTTGTATCCATTTTCCACCATATTACTAACTATAGAAGGCTTAAGGAGATAACGTAAGATAAACTTCCACTGTTCCGCTGTAAAAGTTTGACCTAGAAGTGGCTCCCAATAAGCAAAATATTGCACAGGGGGTATATCATGCAAAAGAAGCAACCCATATAATTGAGAAATACAACCCCTCCCACTAGAGGCCTCCCACACCTTATCCCAAGTAGTGGAATCTAAAATAAGATCTGGGAGAGCCTTCCGTCGAAGAAAATCCACCACTTGATTATATTATAATAAATCTGCCCCCTGTAATCCATATTCCTCTTGCATTTGAGAGGTCGGGATCAAAGCCCCGTCCTCCACAAACTGACCCAAAGTAACCAACCCCCCTGCTTCCCAGATCTTAAAATGAGAATCAGAATGTCCCGGCAGAAACCCCTCAGCCACCCGCACTGGGGTTTGAGAAAAATACATCCGACCCGAAAACAATTTCTCCCGAAACAACATCCACACACGCAAAATAACCCCCACCACCGGGTTGGCCTTTCCAACAAGGATTCTAAGTTTATCCAAAGCATACCACGGAACATAACGCAACTCTATATCACCCAAAAACCAAGCATCCATTTGTACCCAAGTCATATGAGACTCCTGCTGCCAGGCTAATAAATAACGCAACTGAGCTGCCAGAAAATAGTAATAAAAATTGGGAACCGCCGTAGCTCCCCTATGCCTTGATTAAAACAGCATTTTACGGCTAACTCGCGGAGGCCTCCAGTCTCCAAATATAGGAAAATATCAGACGATGCAAGCGATTAAAAAATGCCCTAGGCAAAAAAAATTGGCAAGGCAGCAAAAAAATAAAGAAGACGAGGTAACACCATCATTTTAATCACATGAACCCTACCTAACTAGGAAACAGACATTATCCCAGGACAAGCAGGCATGATATTCTCACATGTGGGTGACGTCGTCTACGGAGCCCCGATGCAGAAGCATTTTCAAGCAAACTTGATTGAAGATTTAAGTTTGCTCTGCTGCTCCACGCATGCGTGCCTTCCTGCTCCACTAGGGGGTGCATCCCCTCGTGGTCTCCAGTTCAAAATTTTCCGCGAGCCTAGAAGCCGTGTTTTTCAGGCTCTGCCCCAACTGCCTTCTAGCACCGCGATTTTTTTCTTGTTTTTTCACGATTAAGTCGCTGTGCGCGAATTCTTTACCTTTCTTACTTGACTCCTGCTTCGTTTTCAACGACCCGGAGGCTTCCGGGTCCCCGTGGCCGCGTGGCTAATCGAGCCGCGGCTACTTTCGATTTAATGTCCTGGCCTCTGACCGGCTTTAAAAAGTGCACCCGGTGCGAGCGGCTTCTTTCTCTCACAGATCCGCATCGCCGGTGCATCCTCTGTCTGGGGGCGGCTCATCCAACCGACTCCTGCCCCCAGTGCGCTATTTTCCAAAACAGGGCCCTCCGCCGAAGAAAAGCCCGCATGGCGGACCTCTTCACCCCGGACCAACCCTCCACCTCGGCCTCGAGGTCGGCCCCGGCCTCAGCCCCGGCCTTGACCTCGGCCCCGGATACCTCGGCATCGCCTCGAGACTCGACCCCGAAGTCCTCGGGACAACAGAAAGCCTCGGCTCCGGGTAAGTCCCCTCTTCCCTCTTCAGGTTCTGTAACAGCGAAGAAGCCAGCCTCGGGGACAATGGCGACGCATGGCGGAAACCCCATGCTTACAGCCCCGTCTAAGCCCTCCAAGCCTTCGGGCCGTGCCTCCACCACACGGGAATACTCTGATACGAGGTCGCCCCCGGTGGAGCGCACCGAGGCAGTGGACATGCCTTCGATGCTGTCCGTGCCCGTCTTCCAGGACCTACTCTGAGCGATGATCACGTCGGAGCTGTCCGCTGCAATGGCCCAGTTTCAATCGGCCTCGACCTCGAATGTGCCAGACCAGCCTGAGCCTCGCACCGAACAACCTCGAGGAAGGGTGCGCAATCCTCGCCGCATCCCATCCTCCTCGGACTCCTCGCCGAGGCACCCGAGACGTTCCCCCTCCGCAGACCGCCGAGGGGCAAAACGTCGGGCTAGAACGACAGAAACCTCGAACCGCCGTACCTCCAAGAAGGCCCGAGGTTCACCAACTCTACGAGGCCGTTCCCCCACACCTCGTACGGGACCACTAAGGGTGGCTGAGTTATCACTCTCCAACCCGCGCATCCTCCGAACTCCCCCTCGGACGTATTCTCAGAGGGAGTCCGGATCGAGGTCACCGATCCGACATCGATCGGTACCCCTAACCCCGGCATCGTCTCCGAGGGGCTCCTCGAGACGCCGAAGATCGACAACCCCGGAACACTCTCACAGTGCTTCCCCAGTCTCGGAGCATGGATCAGAGCATGAACCTCGATACTCGAGGGAAGCCTCCCTATCCTTCTCCACCCGACGAAGGTCTCGTTCCCCGACCCCGCACGGGGCCCCGGGGACATCTCGCCCATCCTTCACTCGCTTTGTCCAAGACATGGGCCACGCATTGGACTTAGACCTCCAGTCCGACTCCAGATACTCTAAGGAGTACCTGGCGGAGCTGGATATGCCATCACTGCCCAGAGAGTCCCTTCGCTTACCACCCAACCCGGTACTCCAACAGGCCTTCTTCAGGAACCTGGAGACCCCCTACATGGTCACGGCCGTACCCTCCAAAATGGAGGCCAAGTACCGCACAGTACCTTACCCGGGATTCGAACAACCGCAGCTCTCCCACCAATCGCTGCTAGTAGAATCCTCCTTGAAAAAGGCTCACCCGTCCCGGGTCTCAGCAGCGGTCCCCCCAGGCCGAGGAGGCCGAACCCTGGATAAGTTCGGCAGGAGACTATACCAAAACGCAATGATGGCCTCTAGGGTGCAAAGCTACACTTTCACCTTCACATCATACCTCAAACACCTCATTGGACTATTGAGAGCCTTTGAGACTGACCTACCGGCCTCCCGGCAAGGAACATTCGGCCTGCTTTTAGAGTCCCTCTCCAACCTGCGCCTTCATCTATTCCACGCGGCCTACGATGGCTTCGAACTCTCCTCCAGAGAAGCAGCCTTCGCTATCGACATGCGCCGACTAGCCTGGCTGCGCCTGGTCGACATGGACCCCAACTTACAGGACCGGTTGGCTAACCTCCCCTGCGTGGGAAAGGAATTGTTCGATGACACTATCGAGGCGGCGACAAAACGCCTCTCCGAACATGAACGCTCGTTTGCCTCCCTTGTCCGGCAAAAGCCCAAACCGCCAGCGTCCAGGCCATACAGGGCCCCTCCGCGCCGCTACCCACAAAAGTCCACCCCTGCTTTCTCGCGGCCCCCACCTCAGACGTCCGCAAACCCACCACAGGGCCATGCCCGCGACCACCAAACCATCCCCGTCCTTTTGACGGGACACGCGGAAGGGGGCGGGCCCCCTCCGCCATAGTCCCAGGCCACCTTCCCATCGGGGGTCGACTCAAAGCTTTTTACCCCCACTGGGAACAAATCACGTCGGACGCATGGGTCCTTGGCGTGATCTCATCAGGGTACTCTCTTAACTTTCGGGCCATTCCTCCGGACAACCCCCCAAGGAATTGCCCTCCCAACCGGACTCAGCTACCCCTACTCCTCTCCGAAGCTCGAGACCTGCTTCGCCTGAGAGCAGTGGAGAAGGTTCCCCCCGACCAACGGGGGAAGGGCTTCTACTCCCGCTACTTCCTGGTACCGAAAAAAACGGGAGACCTACGCCCAATACTAGACTTGAGACGCCTCAACAAATTCCTGGTACGGGAAAAGTTTCGGATGCTCTCACTACCAACACTTTACCCCCTGATCGACGAGGGCGACTGGCTCTGCTCCCTCGATCTCAAGGAGGCGTACACACATGTCCCAGTGCACCCCGCTCACCGCAAGTTCTTGCGCTTCCAAGTAGGGGACTGGCACCTACAATACCGAGTCCTCCCCTTCGGACTAGCATCATCACCTCGGGTCTTTACCAAGTGCCTCGTGGTGGTAGCAGCAACCTTACGCTCCCAGGGCCTCCAGGTATTCCCCTACCTGGACGACTGGCTAATCAAAGCCCCGTCCAGGGAAGGGGTTATCTCAGCGACCCAACAGACTATTACCTACCTACAAAGTCTGGGGTTCGAAATAAACTTCCCAAAATCTCAACTACACCCCTCGCAGACCCTACAGTTCATCGGGGCCACGCTGGACACGGTTCGCCTCCGTTCCTTCCTCCCCCCTCCGCGCCTGGAGGCGTTAGTAAGTCTGAGCCGAAGGATCTCCCTGCTGACCTCAGTATCAGCTCGACAGATGATGACTCTTCTGGGCCACATGGCCTCCACCGTCCATGTCACACCCTTCGCCCGCCTCCATCTGAGAATCCCTCAATGGACCCTGGCGTCTCAATGGCGTCAAGACCAGGACCCGATCGACCACTCAGTGACAGTGACTCCTTCATTGCAACGATCGCTCCGCTGGTGGGCCGACTCTTCAAATCTTTCCAAAGGTTTGCTCTTCCTCACCCCACCCCACAGCAAGGTACTCACCACGGACTCGTCGGAGTACGCTTGGGGAGCCCATCTGGACGGCCTACGCACCCAAGGAATGTGGTCAGCACAAGACCGTCGCTGCCACATCAACGTGCTAGAACTTCGGGCCATCTATCTCGCAGCTGTAGCCTTCCAACATCTGCTCCACGACCGAGTGGTTCTCATCCGAACCGACAACCAGGTAGCGATGTACTACGTAAACAAACAAGGGGGGACAGGGTCTTGGCCCCTTTGTCGGGAAGCCCTGCGCCTCTGGAAATGGGCAATCTCCAACAACACCTTCCTTCGAGCGGTGTACATACAAGGAGAACAAAACTGCCTGGCGGACAGACTCAGCCGTCTCCTCCAGCCACACGAGTGGTCACTACACTCTCAGACCCTGCGAGGAGTGTTCGAACGGTGGGGGACACCTCAAATAGACCTGTTCGCGTCCCCTCACAATCACAAGCTGCCTCTCTTCTGCTCCCGGATATACTCCCCGGACCGACTCGAGGCCGACGCCTTCCTCCTCGACTGGGAGGGAGGTTCCTATACGCGTTCCCGCCGTTTCCTCTGATACTGCGGACGCTTGTCCACCTGAAAACAGTACAAGCCACCCTGATCCTGATTGCCCCTCGCTGGCCACGCCAGCCGTGGTTTTCCCTGCTACTTCAACTCAGTGTCAGAGATCCTCTGCCTCTGCCTCTGTTTCCCTCTCTACTGTCACAGGGTCAGGGTTCACTATTACATCCCAATCTTCAGTCTCTTCATCTGAATGCTTGGTTTCTCTCCCCCTGACTGCTCTCCCCGTGTCTCAATCAGTCAAGGAGATATTGGAGGCCTCCAGAAAAACCTCGACGAGAACCTGCTACTCCCAAAAGTGGACCAGATTCTCAACCTGGTGCTCCTCCCACAGCCAGGACCCGGTGTCGGTCCCCGTCCCCCTGGTCCTTGACTATCTACTTCAACTATCTCATTCCGGCCTAAAGACCAACTCCATTCGAGTACACCTCAGTGCGATTGTGGCCTTTCATCAGCCCCTGGAAGGGAAAGCCCTCTCGCTCCATCCCTTAGTCACTCGCTTCATGAAGAGTCTGCTGAACGTCCACCCCCCCTCTCAAACCTCCCCCGGTGGTTTGGGACCTTAACGTGGTTCTGGCTCAATTAATGAAACCTCCATTTGAGCCACTAGACAAATGCCATCCAAAATTCCTCACTTGGAAGGTAATCTTCTTACTCGCGCTCACGTCCGCATGGCGGGTTAGTGAGCTGCAAGCGCTGGTAGCGGACCCACCCTTCACGGTATTCCATCACGACAAGGTGGTACTCCGCTACCCATCCAAAGTTCCTACCTAAAGTAGTGTCTGATTTCCATCTCAATCAGTCCATTGTCTTACCTGTGTTTTTCCCCAAGCCCCACTCTCACCCCGGAGAAGTGGCGCTACACACTCTTGACTGCAAAAGAGCGTTGGCCTTTTACCTCCAACGCACTCAGCCACACCGGAAAGTCCCACAACTGTTTCTGTCCTTCGACCCAAACCGGTTAGGCCACCCAGTTTCCAAACGCACCTTGTCCAACTGGTTGGCCGATTGCATCTCCTTTTGCTACGCTCAGACTGGTCTCGCACTGCACGGTCGAGTAACGGGACACAAAGTCCGAGCGATGGCAGCCTCCGTAGCGTTCCTCAGGTCTACACCTATTGAGGAAATCTGCAAAGCTGCCACATGGTCTTCGGTTCATACCTTCACCTCCCACTACTGTCTGGACTCCCTGTCCAGAAGCGATGGCCGGTTCGGCCAATCGGTATTGCGAAATCTATTTGCTTAAACTGCCAACTTCCCTCCATCCCTCTTCAGTAAGCTTGGAGGTCACCCACATGTGAGAATATCATGCCTGCTTGTCCTGGGATAAAGCACAGTTACTTACCGTAACAGGTGTTATCCAGGGACAGCAGGCATATATTCTCACAACCCGCCCACCTCCCCGAGGTTGGCTTCTTGGCTAGTTAAGTGAACTGGAGACCACGAGGGGATGCACCCCCTAGTGGAGCAGGAAGGCACGCATGCGTGGAGCAGCAGAGCAAACTTAAATCTTCAATCAAGTTTGCTTGAAAATGCTTCCGCATCGGGGCTCCGTAGACGACGTCACCCACATGTGAGAATATATGCCTGCTGTCCCTGGATAACACCTGTTACGGTAAGTAACTGTGCTGTATCTCCCACTTATCCAAATCATCCCTCACCTGTTGTAATAAGCGGGGATAATTAGCATCATATAAAGAAGACAAATTCCCCGTAAGATATATACCCAAATACTTCAACGTATGAGTCGTCCATCGAAAAGGAAAATGCTGTTGCAAATCCAAACAATCCTGCACCCTTATCGTAAGATTAAGAATCTCTGACTTAGCCATATTAACTCTAAGACCAGACACCCGTCCATACTCGGCTAAAGCTGTTACAATCCCCTGTAAGGACTACCCCAGATTTCGAAGCGTAAGAAGAATATCATCCGCAAAGAGAAGTATCTTCTGTTCCTGTCCTCCGCTAAAAATACCCTCAATATGAGGACACTCTCTCACCCTCTGCGCAAAGGGCCCCATAGCTAAAGCAAAGAGGAGTGGAGATAAAGCACACCCCTGTCGAGTACCTCTAGCAAGCTCAAATTCCGCACAATAAGCACCATTCACCCTAAGGGAGGCTAAAGGTTTAACATACAAAGATTGAATCCATTCCAAAAATTGACCCGAAATTCCCATACTAGATAATATCCGAAACAGAAAAGGCCAGGAGATTCTATCAAAAGCCTTCTCAGCGTCTATCCCTAGAATCAATGCAGGGTCCTTCCGAGCCCGCCTGATCGTCCTGTACCAATACTCCCAAATAACGCTGTAAACGACGAGCCAACATTCCCATAAAAATATTATAATCCAAGTAGAGATATAGGACGATATGACACTCTATCAAGGGGATCCTTACCAGGTTTTAACAACAGCGTTACCCCAGCCAGCCTCCACGACCAAGGCAATTCTGTACCCCCCTAAAAACTATTAAAGAATTCCGTGAGAGGCTTAACCAAAAAGCTAAAACATTTATAAAATTTATGGGAAAAACCATCTAAACCAGGCGCTTTTCCTAAAGGCAAATCCCTAATAACTAGAAGCATTTCCTCCTCCTCAATAGGCCGAGATAACCAGGTCGCCTCTTCCAAAGACAGTGTAGGAAGTTTCACTTGAGCCAAATAATCAACCACTGCCTGGTCTGAGACGAAATCCTCCTCCTTATATAATTCAGTATAATATTAGGTAAGGAGAGCTCCGATATCTCTGGAGGAGCTATATAACTTGCCATCAAGACCCTTTAATTGAGAAATAAAAGTTTGTTGACGCTGCTTACGAAGCTTATGAGCCAAAAGATGCCCCGCTTTATTACCAGATTCAAAATAAAGTTTTGCTTCAAAAGTTCAAGACGCTGCGAGAGATCCTGCAACTCCAACTCCTGAATGGCACCCTTCACATTCCGAATCCGACTCAATATCTCAGCGTTCCCCTTTTCCCGCTGATGTTGGGCCTCCAAGTCCAACAACTGAGCCCTAAGGCTCAGCTCCTGTTGAGTTCTCTCCTTCCTACGAAAAGCCTCCAAGGAGATAATCCTTCCCCGCATCACACATTTAAGGGTATCACGACCAGGACGAAGGAAGTCATCATGCCGCTGTATCGTGCAATGGTGCGCCCACATCTGGAGTACTGTGTCCAGTACTGGTCGCCGTACCTCAAGAAGGACATGGCAGTACTCGAGGGGGTCCAGAGGAGAGCAACTAAAATGATAAAAGGTATGGAAAACTTTTCGTATGCTGACAGGTTGAAGATGCTGGGGCTCTTCTCCCTGGAAAAGCGGAGACTTAGAGGAGACATGATAGAAACCTTCAAAATC